>NC_137098.1:63508098-63940598 GCF_949357685.1 Gobio gobio
TAATGGGAAATTCGTTTTTTTTTCTGCATACAATCTACAAATCAGCCAGGATGCAGAAAAAAAGGACTCAACAGTGAAGGGGTGAATCTCTAAAACATCAAGAGTGCAAAACAGACAAAAAACACACACACTTATACACACAAAAACACACGCACACACAAATTAACGCATGCCATTCCAAAAGCTAATTGTGTTTTTGTGTTTGTGAGTGAGTTTTTTTGTCTGTTTTGTCTATTAAAATCAACATTGGCTATCAGAAAGCACTTACCCCTTTAATTCCATTTCCAAATGATGAGAATTTTGATAAGGTATAAATGAAATGCAATTCTTGCAAAAGTTGTGTTTGCTGTGACAGAACTCATAGTGTGTAACTGGATGTGATATAAACAACCAATCAGCAACTACGCTTTAAGTTTCATGAGCCTTCATGTTTGATTCACACACAAAAAAAAGTCTCAGTTTGAGAATCAGGTTGGCTACACTGGTCGTGGTGTATGGTTTTGAATCACTAAAAACAATCATCATAATTTGTTTGGGAATTAGGTAAAATTATATTGGTTGTGGTGTATTGTTGTATGTGTCTGGTTTTGTTTCACAATAAAGAACAGATGAATTAAAGTCATTCATTTGGAGCCAATGTCAGAGTTGTAAGGCTTTATGCAGAAGAAGGCATGTGCGGGAACCATTAACAGAAGCAAACATCATTCAGTTCTGGTCAAAAAAACGCTCTCTGCTCGCGGCTCCTAGTAAGGGGATAGAAAATATCATTAGCGCAGTATGAAAACAATGGAAGTCAATGAAAGTCCCCTTTTAAAGTTAGTGGAGTGAAACACATTATCAGCTTGTTTCTTAATTTCCCTCTTCATTTCTCTTCCCTCTCTCCCTTCCTGACTTTGAATGCCACGATCTGCCTCCTTGCTTTGTTTTTCCTCTCTTTCTCTCTCTGCGCAGGACAATGGGAAAACAATGAGCTACAGAGGATGCTGATTGTACGATCTCTCCGACAGGATCGCATCTCTATCTGTGTCACAGCTTTCGTCATCAACAACCTGGGCCCTCAGTTCGTAGAGCCGCCCATCCTCGATATGAAGGCTGTGAGTGACACACACACACACACACACATATTGGGTTTTCATGTTTATGGGGACATTCCATAGACAAAATTATTTTTATATTGTACAAACTGTATATTTTATCCCATAAACCTACCCATCACAGAAAACTTTAAGCATTTTTGCAATTGTCAAAAAAACACATCACTTGTGTGATTTATAAGGTGTTCTCCTCATGGGGAAAAATGTCTTCACAAGGATTTTGGATATTGCCATCTTTGTGAGGACATTTTGTCTCCATAACACAGGGTTGACCTGAACCACACACACACACACATAGAGAGAGAGAGAGAGAAAAAACTTTTTTGGTTCTTTATATCATTGTGGCTCCAGGGTGAGAGGAAAGTTTTGTGTTGCATTAAGGTGAAATGTACCCAGATTATCCAGGACACCATTCTATAAGAAGCTGACATTTTCAGCTTTTGAACTCAGAAAATTGAATGTGATACTGCTTTATAACTGAACTCTCTGGATCTCTGGAGCACACTATAGCAACCAACACCAGGGCTTTGATTTTTTTTATTTATTGTATTATTATTTTTTTTGCTGTCCTTTGTCTCCATCTAGACAGAGAGAGAGACTGCATGAAATAAATCAGATATGCTTCAGGGTTACCTAAATGTGATTGATTTTCCCCCTTTTTCATTTTTTCAGTATGCATTTTGACTTTTGCATTTACTTAGAAAATAGAACCGTCAGACCTATCTGCACTTATACCAAAACCCATTTATCCTGTGTGTGTGTGTGTGTGTGTGTGTGTGTGTCAGGTTGTAGCGGACAGCAGCATGAGGACTCCTCTGATCTTTGTGCTGTCCCCTGGTGTGGACCCAACGGCAGCACTGGTTCAGCTGGCAGAGACGTCAGGCATGGGTCAGCGCTTCTTTGCCCTCTCGCTGGGTCAAGGCCAGGCACCCATCGCAACACAGCTGATCAAAGAGGGGGTCGCAAATGGTGAAGTGATCTCTCTCTCCACCTCTCTGCCTCTGTTTTTACCACTTTATTTATCTTCCTGTTTGTAGCTTCCTTTGCCATCTCTTAACAATCCACCCTTAAAATGCTTCAGTTAGATGAGTGGATCGAAATGTATCACAGTTTCCTCAACAGCACAACTGTTCTCATCACTGATAATAATCATAAATGTTCCTTGAGCAGCAAATCGTCATATCAGAATGATTTCTGAAGGATCATGTGAAAATTCAGCTTTGCATCACAGGAATACAAAAATATATAAACTTAAAAATTTAAAATAGTAATGTTATTGCACATTATTTTTGTATATTTGATCAATTTATACAGCCTTGGTGAGAATAAGAAAAATCTCACTGACCCCAAACCTTTTATTGGTAGTTTAGTGTGTATAAGTCCACTTTTTGCAGCAAAAGCAGCTGTATTTTACATTTACAGGATTATTGTGTACAGTCTTTCTGACACTGAGAATTAAACTGTTTGCTGCTCACAGTTACATTTATCATTTATGCAATTGGCAAACACTTTTATCCAAATTGACTTGCATTGCATTCAAGTTATATTGTTTGAGTTCAGGAAAGTTGCTTTACACTCTTAAAAATAAAGGTGCCAGGAAGAACCAAAAAGGGGTTTTCACGGCGATGCCATAGAAGAACCATTTTTGGTTTCCTGAAGAACCGTTTTGTGAAAGGTTCTTTTAAAGAACCATTTTTTCTAACCATTTTGTAGTCTAAAGAACTTTCTTCAATGCAAAGAACCTTTTGTGCAATGGAAAGGTTCTTTGGATATTAAAGGTTCTTCATGAAACCATACACCCCGCCAACGAACCTTTATTTTTAAGAGTGGGGGTGTGAATTGGTTCGATTGCTCCCCCCTCCCCCTTCCCCCACTGGATTGTTTTCACATGATATTATTTGGGTCCGAACCGCGATGCGTTTGCGTCATCAAAGCAGCAGCTGATTACCCCTGATGTTTGGTAACGACGGTGCAGGAAAGGTGGCAAAATGCACCTCACTTTTATATTTATTCTGGTTTTTGAACCTTTGATTTTGTTTTCAAAGCATCAGCACATAACGGCTCTTAAGTCTATCTTTTTATAATAATAATCAAACTCTCTTTCTCTCTGGTAGGTCACTGGGTGTTCCTGGCTAATTGTCACCTGTCTCTTTCTTGGATGTGTGAGCTGGATAAGTTAGTAGACGAGTTGCAAGTCCAAGAATGTCATCCAGATTTCCGACTGTGGCTGAGCTCCTCCCCTCACCCAGAATTCCCCATCGCCATCCTGCAGACGGGCATCAAAATCACTACTGAGCCTCCCAGGGTACACATATACGTGTATTTTGCACACTGTAGTCAGATGTTTGAAATGGTGTGTGCTGTAATTAAAGTGGTCTTTTGTGTGTGTGTGATTGTGTTTCTCTGTAGGGGGTGAAGTGGAATATGAAGCGTCTCTATCAGCGGGTGTCTGAGTCTCAGTTCTCTCGCTGCTCGCGGCCACTGCTGTACCGCAAGCTGCTCTTCACTCTCTGCTTCTTCCACAGTATCATACTGGAGAGGAGGAAGTTCCTACAGCTCGGCTGGAACATCATCTACAGCTTCAATGACTCTGACTTTGAGGTTAAGAGAGAGAAAGACAAGGATTTCTGTGTTTTCCTACCTGAGAAGTATAGCCCATGCGTACATTTTTGAGGGGGGGAAATTGCTGCCTTTTCAAATACATTTAAAGTACTTTTATTTCATGCATGAATATCTTAACTTTCACACAAACTCCACACGTATTGCTTATAACTTGCATATGAAAATGCAACATGCATCAACCCTCTACCCAAATAATAATATTAATAATATTTATTATTTTAATTAATAATAATAATAATTATTATTATTATTATTATTAAATCCTAATTTTTTCAGTGCAAAAGAAGTAAAGGTGTGTGTAACAAATTTTATTCTTTATGATAAACCCCTTGAAATGCATCATCTTATTTTCAAGGGGGTGCTAATACACACAAATTTATTAACATAACACAAAACAATAAACACAAGACAAATCAATAACAACAAACACCTTCAAAACAACAAACACGCCACTACAGAATTAACACATCAAAATATTCATTTTTCCCTAGCATTAATAAGTATAATCATAGATCTATCATCTAAAGTTTTAAAACTAGGAAACAAACCATTATTAAACATATAAAACAAACTCAAAGATCGTACATTTAAAGGTAAATTATTCCAATCTGCAGGAGTCTTAAAACTAAATGCTTTCTTCCCAGAAACTTTCTGAAGGGGTAAGAAAAAAATTATGTTAAGACAGTGAAGATATACACAGTAATGAGAAAAAGAAAGGACACCCTATTGAATTCTGTGGTTGTATGTACCAGGACATAATAAAAAATCATATGGTCCTTGGCAGGCCTTAAAATGAGGTAAATACAACCTTAGATGAACAACACATGACATATTACACAGTGTCCTTATTTAGCAAAAACTAGGCCTAAATGGAAAAGCCATGGGTGACAAACTAAGTACAACCTTACTATTAACATAGGAATTAAGAGGGTAAGTAGCAGTCAGGCTCTGCCAATCAAATGCCTTTAGTTCATCATCAGCAAGTGTGACCATCGCTATTAAAGCAGAAGTTTTGGCAGTTTGCTGGTGTGGAGCATTCAGGTGCCAAGAAGGAAACCACAGTTTCTTAGAGAAGCAATTGTTGCTGCCATGAATCTGGGAAGGGTTATATGGCAATTTCCAAACAGCTTAAAGTTCGTCATTTTACAGTGAGGAAGATTATTCACAAGTGGAAAACATTCAAGACAGTTGCCAATCTTCCCAGGAGTGGACGACCCAGCAAATTCACCCCAAGGTCAGACCGTGCAGTGTTCAGAGAAAACGTAAAACACCCAAGAGCTTCACCTCAGACTCTACAGGCCTTAACATGTTAAATGTTAAAGTTCATGGCAGTACAATTAGAAAAAGACGGGACAAGTATGGCGTGTTTGGAAGGGTTGCCAGGAGAAAGCTTCCTCTCGCTAAAAAGAACATGGCAGCACAGCTTAGGTTTACAACAAACCACAAAACTTCTGGAACAATGTCGTTTGGACAGACGAGACCAGAGTGGAGATGTTTAGCCCTGATGCACAGCGCCAAGTTCAGAGAAAACCAAACACAGGATATCAGCACAAACACCTCACACAAACTGTCAAGCATTCTGGTGGAGGGGTGATGATTTTTGGCTTGTTTTGCAGCCGCAGGACCTCGGCATTCACAGTCATTGAGTCGACCATCAACTCCTCTGTATACCAAAGTATTCTAGAGTCAAATATGAGGCCATCTGTCAGACAGCTAAAGCTCATGCAACAGGACAATGATCCCAAGCACACCAGCAAATCTACAACAGAACGGCTGAAAAAGAAAAGAATCATGGTGTTGCACTGGCCCAGTCAAAGTCCAGACCTCGACCCGATTGAAATGTTGCGGCAGGACCTTAAGAAAGCTGTGCGTAAACAGATGCTCGCAAACCTCAATGAACTGAAGCAACGCTGTAAAGAAGAGCGGGCCAAACTTCCTCCAGAATGATGCGAGAGACTGATACTGTCATACAGAAAATGATTCCTTCAACTTATTGCTGCTAAAAGTGGCTCTACATGCAATTGAATCATAGGGTGTACTTAGTTTGTCACATATGGCTTTTCCAATTTGGCTTTATTTTTATAATAATGTAATATGTTCATCTGAGATTGTATTTACCTAATTTTAAGACATGCTAACAATCTGATGATTTTTATTATGTTCTTATACATAAAACCATAACATTTCACATGAGTATATATACACAGTATATATATTAGGCTGCAAAATGATTAGGACTTTGGCAGCTTGTCAAAGTTATTATAGTTGAAAGCATGCTTCTCATCCATGCTCATATCCTCAATGACACTGTGCATTCACCTTTGCATCCTGGTCACGTTTTAGCCTAAATCTTTATAATATTTTAAGCTCAAGATAAGCTGCATATTTAATATTTATTGCCTGTGGCTATAAAATTCTTATTGGGAAAAAACAAAAACAAAACATAAATATGATAAATTCATTGAAATCTCCACTCACCATATCTGCATCTCTGACTGCCGTATGATTGTTTACAGTAATTACTCCTCTGTCTCTGTCTTTCAGGTGAGTGAGAATCTTCTGAGTCTTTATCTGGATGAGTATGAGGAAATCCCCTGGGACGCTCTCAAGTTCCTCATCGCTGGGATCAACTACGGAGGACATGTGACCGACGACTGGGACCGGCGTCTGCTCACCACTTACATCAACCAATATTTCTGTCCTGCTGTTGTTGATACACCCTTCTTCAAGTGAGTTCACACACAGATGCTTTTATCAAGCTAAATGAGGACATCTGTTGTTTTACAAAATGCTGTTATCTAAATCTAAAGTAAAAAACGTGACTTATTTTATTTATGAATATCCCCAAAGTAAAGTTTTGCCAGATTTAACTCACTTCTGGGGACAAATTTGTCCCCAAGCTACAGTATTAAACCAACCCACACACACAGAATTTCTAATGTACTCTAAATCCGGTCCAAACACTGTACAATAACTTTAGTGTTAGTATGATCATCACTCTTAGTCACAGTTTTTGGATATTATGAAGAGATAGAGCGTCCCCATATGGCGAGACTGTTTGCCTGGTTCCAAAATCACACACACTCTCACAGACAGATCTTCTCATTACTCGCTCACATACAAACGTTGCATTGAATATATGTCAAGCCATCACACACACGCACCCTTTGATCCCTGACACCCCTCTTTGCCCTGCTGTGAGGATTCCCATGTGTCTTCTTCATCTGGTAAGTCTGCCGCCACAGTTGTGATCTAATAAAGACCAACAGCTCCCCCATGGGGCCGAAAGTTGAACCTCGGAGCGTCTGGTGTAAAATGTGTTCCACTTCCTCCGAGTCTGCTGGTCTTTCAGGACCCAGCAACACCGCATACGCTGATGGAACATCTGTTACTATAGCAACCACATCCTATAATTACCTTCAATCAGTACCTCCATGGTGACTTGAGTGCACAGCAGAGGCAGCTCTAAAGTTTTAGGTAGTAGCAAAAAGGAAATAAAAACATGGTGGGTGAAATAGAAATTGCCAGTAATTACAGTATCTGTAAAGTTTTAATGACGAACAATTTAGCTACTATCAGTTATTTCATATAAACTCTAGATGAAAACTAACGACTGCGTTATTTTGGGAATGTGATGAAATTATAATTTTTATGAGCCAATTAAACCATTCGCACCAAATCCTTTGCTAAATGACACAAAGTTGAAACATATTCACCAACTATTCATTGCAGTGCAGCTTAAAGTGCACAAATCAGTGTTATTTTAGTAGTATTTGTCTACAATTATAGTATTTATTCATATTTTGAATTGGCTTTTATTTATGTTTTCACTTTTAATTTTAATTTTACTTTAAGTTTTAGTCATTTAGATTTTTCAGTTTTAGTAATCTTAGTACTTAGTGGTTGCCAAGTCTATCTAATAAACAGTGCTGGGTAGACTTCTTACAAAATCTAGTTGGTTTCTGATTCCAAATTGCATGACAAAAAATTTAGTTAGTAACATAATCCATTACATTACATGTTTAAGGTAATATAATTTGATTACAAGTACTTTGGATTCTGATAAATATATGTATACTGCGTGTGAGTGTGTGTGTGTGTAATGTGTTAATAATTAATAGTTGAAATTAATTATAGTTAAAATTAACACATTTAATGCACCCTCCCCGTTCCAGACCTATGTAGTTCATCTTACATTTCATGAAGTTGAAGGTGATGAACATGAAGCAGGGCTCACTGTGTGATGGGGCCTACAGAATGCAGTTATATGCCCCTACAATTCAAGATATCATGAGTTTCTCATATTTATATCATGATATAGTTTAGTAAAATCACACAAGTAACAAGCGCATTATCACACAAGTGCTATTTCACGAGTGCAAATGTGATATTGATTTTATACAACAGTTCAATAAATAAGAAGTTAATATTGTGTTATATTTTAGACACAATATTGCCTGCTTTTGCACAATTTTGCCAACAAAAATATCACCTAAAAAGCCAGAGCAGAATTGTTGTGCGTCTCTGAGTAACACAGAGTGAAAGAATCCGTGTTCTGAGCGAATCAATCGAGTCAACCAATGATTCAATGGCCCATTCATATAGAGAGCCTCCTGAATGAATGAATGACTCAATAGCTGCATCCGAAATCACTTATTTCTCGAGTAGGTACTTGTTTTGAACAAGTAATAACTTGATGGCCATTAAAAAAGTATCTTCTATATTGTGTGAATTTGTGTAGTGTGAATGTAATCCGAACGTACTACGTATTCGCCATGTTGTCATTATCATGTGACCTACCAACCAGCGACATTTGCGTCACTTCTCTGCCATTCACAAATCCTCTTCCATGGCCTCATGGGATAGTAAAGTGTCCATCATATGCACACTTCAGAATCTCATTCATTTATAAGTGAATTCTGCCACACTTCTTTTGTCACATTCTGTTTTTCGCCTACTATATACGGTAGTAGGGAAGTGTGCAATTTCAGATGCAGCCAATGACTAAGGCCCAAACCCATTTCTATTTTATACCCCTTCGTCTACCCCTTACCCTTGCCCCTTGAAACAGAGTGCCAAAAATATTCCCCTAAGAAATGAGACACCGCTACTACACAATTACATGTCATCATACCCCGTTTCTTTTATTAGTGTCCTGTAACATTTAACCAGTATGAACCGCAGTGAAGAGCATAGGTTATATCTAACAGAAATCAGGTGCGGGCAAATGACTCACTCCCAACGTTGTTTTGCGCTGTATTTGGACTTAATAAAACGGCGCTCGTTTTCAGTTCAAAAACATATGAGCCTTCGAGTTATGTGATGTAAATATTGACTAAAGGATGTCCAGATATTTCTTAATATTAATTTGTGTAAATATTAATCATTCAAATAGTGCGTTTAGCAAGCTATGGAGAAACTGTCAGCCAGGCGACACACAAGTGATCGATAGTCATGTATGCAGGGAAACTCCTCATACCCCTTCGTTGGAAGTGTGGTCCTGAAACAGGGCCCTTACCCTTACCCCTACCACTCCAGCCAAAAGAGAATCGAGACACCACTACCCATTCACGTGAATGCGCAAAACAAAGGGGTAATGGAAAGTGAAGGGCTAAGGGGTAGAAATGGGATTGGACCATAGTCATTTAGACATTTACCGCCACCTACTGGCAGTTTCTTATTTACTTTATCATTTCATTAAAGGGATAGTTCACCCAAAAATGAAAATTCTGTCATCATTTACTCACCCTCATGGCCGTTGAAGCCTAAAAGCCTAATAAAATATTTTTTTTCTAATGTCTGTTTGATGCTTTTCTCATTTCACACAATAATGAATTTGAATGATCTTTTGGGGATCATTTCTTGTGTAGGGTCTCCTCCTTGGTCTCTTACTATGTTCCTCGTGATGGATCTCAGGCCTCATATGTGGACTTCATTGGTCAGTTACCAGCACTGGAGTATCCTGAACTATTCGGGCAACACCCCAACGCTGACATCGCCAGCCAGATCACCGAGGCTCGAACCCTCTTCCACACACTGCTGTCTCTGCAGCCGCAGGTCACCAGCACTGACGCCAGCACCACTGGAGCCAGCAGGGAAGACAAGGTGTCTAGACGCTCTGTGCATGCTGTTATTATTGCATTTGTGTAAGGACTTACAGCATATGTGACACTTTGAATGTGTTTTTTGTAGGTGTTGGAAATTTCTGCTGATGTTCTGCAAAAGATTCCCGCTGAGATGGACTATGAGAGAACTAGAAAATTATTGAAGGATGACCTTTCACCTCTGAATGTAGTTCTGCTACAGGAGATTCAGAGATATAACACACTGCTGCACACCATCAGGTGTGTGTGTGTGTGTGTGTGTGGTTGTGTGTGTGTGAGAGTGTAACAGTCATATGTGATGTCAGATATCAATATTAACATGCTAACCTTGGTGTTTTGGTGTGTGTAGACTGTCTCTGTTAGAGCTGGAGAAAGGCATTAAAGGTCTGGTTGTGATGTCCAGCAGTCTAGAGGAGATATTTCACTGTATCCACGATGCCCGTGTGCCTTCTCTCTGGGAAAAGGTAAAGGACGACACTGTAGACAGCATCATAACATAAATTAATCTGAATGCCTTCCTTCCTTGTCCTGTTTTTGTTAAGTTTTAGTCAACTAAATGTCAACTAGACGTCTAGTTTTAGTCAATGAAAACGTAGTCATATTGTCATCATGGTTCAATTGATAAACACAATTATATTGCTTAAAATTATAATCAATGATTGTCATTTGAGATCTGTTTACATTTCATCAGAATTAAACTTTCACCCATGAGCACAAATCAAGAGAATATCAACCCATACGCATGGTTTATTATCATATACATATCAACACATTCTCTACATTATGAAAACTGGTAAAACAAGAAACTTCTCTCAAAAACTAAAATGGTGAAATTCCTAATAGTAATTCCAAATTATATAAATGTACTTTGTATTGTCGCGCAGAGGTTGCATAAGTGCATTTATTCAGCTATACAATCACAAATATAGTCGAGATCCATGTTTGGATTTATTACAGCTCATCACTGAGAAGGTTTGATGGCAGATTTAGTTGCTTGTGACAAAGGACACTGATTAAGCAGAATAGTTCAAATGGAGATTGCCGAAGTTTACTTGTTCGTCAGTGTTTTCAGATGATTGCAAGTGTAGAGAGAGTGTGCGCATGGTTGCCAGATTGCAATGGTCAAGTGCAACACTGGGCAGAAAATGTATCCTTTTAACAGAGAAGCTCTGATTAGAGGATTTAAAATCTAGACAGTCTGGCAGCCGCAAATATGAACGCTCGTGGAAGCTGGGTAAAAAGTAAATATCTAATATTTTGTATCCCTTTTTTTATTCAACAAAAACAAAGTGTGATTTTGGTAACATTTTTATTTTTTAACTACATTTTAGTCTCATGTTTTTTTTATCAACGATATTCCATGTTTATTATAGTCACAGTTATTGTTTGATCATGTTGGTGTCATCTCATCTTTCTCATCATTCAGAAGTTTGAAGATTTTTTAAATATATTTCTTATATTTCTTTTTTAATGTTTTTATGAAGCCTCTTTTTCTCAGAAGGCTGCTTAAAAAAACAGTAATATTGTGAAATATTACTACCGTTTAAAATTTACTATTTAAATACATTTATATTTTGAAATATTATTTATTCCTGTGATCAAAGCTGAATTTTCAGCATCATTACGCCAGTGTCACATGATCCTCCAGAAATCATTCTAATATGATGATTTGCTGCTCAAGAAACATTTCTGATTATTATCATCAATGATTAAAAAAATTAATAGAACTAATTAATAGAAAGTTCAAAAGAACAGCATTTATTTAAATTGGAAATCTTCTAAAACAAAAGTCTTGACTGTCACTTTGAATCAATTTAATGTATCTATGATGAAGAAAAGTATTCATTTCTTTCAACAACAGAAGAATCTTAGCCCATATGTGCTTGCCTTCTCTGCACAGAATACATGCACTGCTTACAATCTGACCAAAACAAGCCATCTTAGAGAGTAGCATATGCTCCCTTTGAAATTCTATCTAGGTGAGCTTCTCACTAGGTTTTGGAACAGTGCTTATAACTATGGACCGCACACACACCGGGTCATGTTGTAAGTGTAATACAGCCCTGCGTGAGTGTGTGAAAGTGGGCTGTAAGGTCAGAGGTGTGAGTTTAGCGGAGAGCATCAGGAGTGTGTGAATGAATGGTTGAGAGGATTGCTCTGTGAAGGACGAGGTGAACAGAGCAACATTTAGAGGATTAAACACACACACTCACCTTGGGTTTAAACACTCTCCTCGTTTGTTATTGAGTGAGAGCTGCTCGATTCATGTCAAGAATGCACAGGCCTCGGCCCGCATAACGTCGTACTAATGCTTTTGTGTGTGTGTGTGTGTGTGTTAAGGTCAACAAGGGCAGTCTGTGTGCGTTAGACCTTGTGCGATGCGGTCCAGCCTTATTGTACTATTTGTTTGTGTGTGTATGTGTGTGTTGTCCTGGTACTCCTTACATTATGAGGACCAAGTGATATTTTTTGGTCCCCATGGGGAAACAATCATACAGAATGATCTTTTTTGAAAATGTAAAAATGCAGAAAGTTTTCTGTGATGGGTAGGGTTAGAGTTAGGGGATAAAATATACAGTTTGTACATAAAAATCATCAAATCGTCAAGGGAAAGTCCTCATAAAACATGAAAACGCAGTGTGTGTGTGTGTGTGTGTGTGTGTGTGTGTGTGTGTGTGTGCACAGGCTTCTTGGTTGATTTCTAAGGGTAATTGCACTCAAATAAGCTGAATAAACAAAACCATGTTTACTTGAAGATCTTCAGTAAGCGTATGGCCTCTATACTGATCCAAACGCCAATCCATCCATCCCTCTATTCTGTCTCTTCCTCCTTCTTTCTGCCCCTCCTTTACAAAATAAGTGGAGAGCATCCATTAAGACTTCCTCTCCAGCTGGGGCTATCCTTCTGCCGTCTGCGGTGCCTCATTACTGTCTTTCTCTCTCTCTCTTTTTTTTCTCTCCATCCATCAGCCTATCTTTAACACTGAGTGCACAGTTCCTCTGTCTCTGTCCAGTGTTATATTTTGGCACTGACTCGTCGTATCTCTGCTGACTCTCTCTGCTCTTCCTCTCATCTTCCCTTCTTTCATGCTCTTTATAACTGCTGGCCTGTGAGTGGTGGAAGTGTTTGGCCTCATATGTCACTTTGACAATGTTGACATAACCCGTTGTGACCTTAAAGGCTATTAAAAGATAACACTCACATCAGTTATTGAATCGGATGTCCTTTTTTACTGACCTGGGATCAGTGGTTCCCAAACTGTGGGAGAACGATAGACAGACAGACGATAGATAGACAGACAGACAGACAGACAGACAGACAGACAGACAGACAGACAGGCAGATAGATAGATAGATAGATAGATAGATAGACAGACAGACAGACAGACAGACAGACAGACAGACAGACAGACAGACAGACAGACAGACAGACGATAGATAGATAGACAGACAGACAGACAGACAGACAGACAGACAGACAGACAGACAGACAGATAGACAGATAGATAGATAGATAGATAGATAGATAGATAGATAGATAGATAGATAGATAGATAGATAGATGATCTTATTTTTTTCCTTTTTTATTTTAAACTTTACTTAACAGCTAACTTTTTATATATATTGGGTTTTTTTTAATCAGTCTGAAGAAAATTTAATTAATGGCAGAAAATTACATGAAGATACATGTTCGCTTATTGACTAATAAAATGTGACATTACAAGTATGAGTGACAGTACTACAATTTTTTTCCATCTCTTGATTGCAAGAACTTTTGTTCAAATAGCCCAGCTTACTTTACTTTGTGCAAAATGCAGGTCTAAAGGCATCAATCAGTGTTATGGTAGTATTGTTTATGTACTATTATAGTATCTATTAATATTTTGAATTAGCTTTTATTTATATATATATTACTTTTCATTTTAGTTTTAATAGTTTTATGTTCTTTAGCAATTTTTAGGGGTTTTTTTTATTTCTATTTAGCTTTATTTTTAGTCAGTTTAGTACTTCAACTTCAACTTATTTTATTTTAGTAAGTTGCCAAGCTTTTTTTCAGCGGTATTTCAATTAACAGAAACGCAGGAGTTCAAGCAATCATGTGGAAAGCACAGCATTATGTTAATAAAAGCAAATTAATTGATGTGCCCTTAATGTTAACTCAATGTCAATACGTTTTTTCCTTTCTAATAGCACACCAGATGCCTGCTCTTTTCCCCTCCCAGTCGTTGTTCAGTGGTGCTGAAATGTGGGCATTTGAGCAGATTTGTCTTTAAACGCCTAGTTATGAAAATCAACTTGTTCCCACGATTGTGATTCATTTGTAGATACATTATAACGCCTCTGAGCTGCATTGTGGGACCAAGGCTTTGGTTGATTATTTAGGGCGCCTCGTTTTCATGTATATCTTGCTTTTGGTGTGTGGGTGGCGGGAAAGTTTGGGAACTACTGATCTTACTGCTCAGATACTCTGAGCATCGCAACCTTTTATCCTCGTTTTTATATCACTTTGTGTTGTCCCTGTTTTAAAGGGTAAAAGCGACAGCATTTATTCCGCCTAGAAATATCTCAAAACACTCTCATTTTCATGCCAGCGAGAACCTAAACGCATAACGTTTTTTTTTTTATGGCACAGTGTGAAACGAAACTAATCACGAGTATTTTGCTAGTGCTGTGTGGCAGTCACTGCGTTTGAAATGCTAATTCCTTTGGCACAAGCCACACTCACGTTTGATTTTTCTTTTTTTATCAAATCCAAATATCTTTGTTCTTTGAACACCAAAAATAACACTGAAGGCTGAATAATTTCTTCCGTCCAAAGATCCCCAGAAAACATTGCACCATACTGCTCTGCACTGTCAGATTTATGTACGTTTAATTGCTCAATTTGAAGCGGTTGTGTAAGATTTGTTTAAATGTCTTTTAAGTCCAGCCGTAACATTACACACTGTGGTTCAATCACTCAAGACCTTCATGACAGACAGTAATGTCAACAGGAACTTTTTCTTTGTGTCCTCCTCAATGGCCTTGAGCTGCAGTTCTCATAAACTCTGAATTGCACAATACTGAATGAAAGGCCTTACTGTAAGCGGAGATAGATGTCACTAAGCTATTTTGTGCCGTTTAAAAAAAAAATGTTTTGCCCTTTACCGGATTTCAGTAATCTGGTGTCAATTTCCTGCTCTGAGCAGATAAAAAAAGTAAAAATTAAACAAAACGAGACGCTCTCTATCCTCAGGCGTACCCGTCTCTGAAGCCCTTGGCGTCGTGGACACGGGACCTGTGCCAGCGCGTGGGGCAGTTTGCTCGCTGGGCAGAAACTGCTCACCCCCCCGTCCGCTTCTGGCTGTCTGGATTTACCTTCCCCACGGGCTTCCTCACCGCCGTGCTGCAGAGCTCTGCACGACAGAACAACGTGAGACTCGCACACACACACACACACACACACTCAGCAACACATCACGAGACTCATACATATTCACACATACTTAACAGAGTCTTAGTACACTCTCAGGACGTCAAACACATGTGGTGAAGACTCTTTACTGTCCTCTAATGCTTGAACTAGAGAGTGTACAGTCAAAGAAACACTACCGTTCAAACGTTTGGTGGTGTAGTTAAAGAAATGTATACTTTTATTCAGCAACGACACATTAAATTGATCAAACGTGTTGTTAAGACTTACCAAAAATAGAAACTTTTACATTGGTACAATTTGCTTTCAATCAAAGAATCCAAAAACATTGAAAAAAATCCCACATTTTTGAATGGCAGTGTAACCATCAGGTGACTAAAATATACTGTGTGATCAAAGGTAACACCTTGCAGAATCTGTCAAATATTAATTATTTTAACAAAATAAGCGATCATACAAATTACAAAATGCATGTAATGTTTTATTTAGTACTGTCCTGAATAAGATATTTTATATAAAAGATGTTTTACATATAGTCCACGAGACAAAAAAAAAAACAGAATTTATAAAAAAAAAAAGACCCCGTTCAAAAGTTTACATGCATAAAAAAAGTTCTTAATACTGTGTGTCGTTCCCTGGATGATCCACGGCTGTGTGTGTGTGTTTTGTGATGGTTGTTCTTGAGTCTCTTGTTTGTCCTGAGCAGTTAAACTGCCCAATGTTCTTCAGAAAAATACTCCAGATCCCGCACATTCTTCAGTTTTCCAGCATCTTTTGCATATTTGAACCCTCTCCAGCAGTGACTGTGTGATTTTGAGATCCATCTTTTCACACTGAGGACGACTGAGGGACTCAAACACAACTATTACAAAAGGGTCAAACATTCACTGATGCTCCAGAAGGAAACAATGCATTAAGAGCCGGGGGCCATTTGAAGATCAGGGTAAATTGTACTTAATTTGTCTTCCGGGAAACATGCGTCTTCTGTAGCTTGTGAAGGGAGTACTAAATGAAAAAAATATGATCTTTAGACAAAATAAGAAAAAAATTTATTTCATCTGTCAATCTTCAACCTGTTCAAAAGTTTTCACCCCTGGCTCTTAATGCATTGCGTTTTCTTCTGGAGCATCAGTGAATGAAGAACATTGGTCAGTTTAACTGCTCAGGACAAACAAGAGACTCAAGAACAACCATCACAAAACAAAAACACAGCCGTGGATCATCCAGGAAACGACACACAGTATTGAGAATCAATGGTATGTAAACTTTTTTAGAAATTCAACTTTTATTTAGTCCTATGGACTATATGTAAACATATTTTATGTAAATTATCTTGACATTAGTAAATAAAATAAAAATAATTTGCAGTTTTTTTATGATCCCTCTTATTTTTTTTAAAATAATTCACATTTTGCAGATTCTGCATGGTGTGTGTCAACTTTTGATCGTGACTGTATATTCATCAATAAGAAACTGATGCCCTGTCTTTCCAATTATTCCAAGTTAATGGAATAACTGACCCAAAAATTAAAATTCTCTCACCATCATGTTGTTCCAAGCCTGTATGACTGACTTTCTTTTGCAAGACAAGATATTTTGAAGAATGTTTTAACTGGTTTTGTCCATGTAATAATGAATGTCAGTGGGGTTCAAAACAGCATTGCCTAAAGCAGCTTTTCCACCGCGGGGACAAATTCTTATATTTCCATTTGAGTTTGGTTCGGCACAGCGCAATTACAAACCGTTCTCAGCCCGGAGTTCTCAGGATGGTCGCCACTCAGGATTGTTTCCTGTTACCAGTTTCTCTGTAGCTGGCCAAGTGTGCTATTTGAGCGACATAAACACAAGTTAATAATACAATTAAAATGAATATCTATCATCCTCCATAATGCGGTTATACCGTCTGTAAACTCTTGTGTTATCCAGACAACGACTGATGCATTTGTATTAGATTCCAAAGAGCTCCGTTATCAGCCCCACAGTGGAAAATGAAACCTTATCCGCACCGGCTGGGCCGGATTGGCACGGAAGGGAACGGTTAAGCAATGAGACAGTTTTGGCCCGTCAGTGGAAAAGCAGCTTAAGTGTGTGACTAAGCTACAGTTCCCATCATTCTCTGTGGAAGCACAAGAATGATAAATACACAGATAAAGCAACAATTACACACCGAATGTCTATCCTTTGCACTTCATTTTCGTGCGTCAGCTCTTAAAAAGCTTCTTGGCGATTCAAAAAGAGTAAAAGAAATGTTCATTTTGGTCATTTTATCACTTCCTGATTACAATTTCCATAGTCAAAATGCAGCCTTATATTTCTCATACAGTTTTCAATCACACCAAATCAATGGCCTATAATTCATTTGAGAAACATAACCCATCCTTACTTCATTCACATTCACTCACATTCTGCAGGGGCCGCAGCGCAATCCTGCTCCATTACCCCTCTAATGCCCCAGTGATGATGTTTATTCCCGATTCCTTTTGGGATCTACAGACAGGAGTTTTGCACACCCCCAAAATCACACTCTGCTCAGCCACTCCGTTCCTCAAGGAGCGCGCCAGCAAAATGAGCTGCATCTGATGATCAAGAGACACCTGCGGCGCTTCAGGGCAGCCAATTCTGCAGCAAATGGACTGAAAAACAAATGTCCTAATGTGAAATGTCCCCACACACACACACACAGGTGGCCAGTGAGAACTGAGGATACACTGAAAGTGGGCATATGGTGGCAGTACTGTAACTGCATGTGTGTGTGTGGAGATGCTGGCGGTGATGTTGATATCAGTGTTGTGTTTTCTGTGCAGGTGTCTATAGACACTCTATCATGGGAGTTCACTGTCAGCATTGTGGATGACAACAATCTGCTTTTCCCTCCCAAGGTGAGTTACTGCTGCCATCCCCTGTCCATTAGAAGCTGATGCACCTGACATTTGCATCTCTCTCTCTCTCTCTCTCTCTCTCTCTCTTTCTCTCTCTCTCTCTCTCTCTCTCTCTCTTTCTCTCTCTCTCTCTCTCTCTCTCTCTTTCTCTCTCTCTCTCTCTCTCTCTCTCCTCTCTCTCTTTCTCTCTCTCTCTCTCTCTCTCTCTCTCTCTCTTTCTCTCTCTCTCTCTCTCTCTTTCTCTCTCTCTCTCTCTCTCTCTCTCTCTCTCTCTCTCGCTCTCTCTCAGTCTTCATGTCACATGATCCTTCAGAAATCATTCTAATTTGCTGCTCAAGAAACATATCTGATTATCAGTGTTGAAATGTAACATTACATAATAATAACTTCAACTAATAACATTAAGAATCATTAGGTGTTACTATATGCATGAATAAGGTACACAAAGTATCTCACATTTCATGCCTATAATGCTGTTGTTTGAGGTGAAGGCTTAGTATTTAATATTAATATTAATTATATTACATTGTGTTCTCCCACTAGGAGTGATTTACTGGCTCAAAATAATACATTCCCCCAGTTTCACAGACAAGGCTTAAGATAGTCTCAGACTAAAATGCATGTTTGAGCTGTTTTAACTGAAAACACCTTGCAGTGACGTATCCTAAAATATGTCAGTGCCATTGTTTTGTCTCAAGATTCCACCAGTAATGTTTTTTTTTCTAAGGCACTTTCAGATTAATCTTACAACAAGGACATGGTTCATTAACATTTATGAATTTACTTGACTGTATGCTCCCAGCCCTGTGCTGTCCTCAGTATATGTTCTGTATATGACTTGACAGCCAGGTAAACTCTTGTAACATCAAGACTCTGAAGACAGTTGGCTCCTTGTCTTGTTTATTGATGTCGCAAGGAAAGGTGAAACCACGATGCTAGGTAAAAGGCATAAGATGTATGCAGATGTCTCAGGATTAACTCAGATCCAATACACATACTGCTCTCTGGGCCATGCTTGATTACTTCCTGATTAATGGTCACATGGCATTACTGAAACCTAAGATTCTTAAAGGGACCATGGCCAAATAAAACGAACAACATTAAGGATCACAAGAAGAATGGAAACGAGACTTTTAACATATTATGTGATAACAAAACAAGTCCCAATTAATATATATGCACTATATCTTTATTTTCATATCAGGACAGGATATCATTTATTGTGATCAGAAACATATAGAGACGTTTTTTAACCAGGGGCCCTCAACAAATTTCCAAAATAAGACAAAACAAGCATGACAATCAGCTAAAAACAACTAAATAAAGAGATTTCTTATTATTTGGTTATATTTCTAGGTTTTTTTGTGTTTTATTGGGTAGAAATTGTGAGTGAGTGTGGCTTTAAATATTGTTGTGGACAATGGGGGGCCTTTAAGTCAAAAAGATTAAGATCCACTGATATAGATGGAGTATAACAGAATCGGACAAAGCACATTTACTGTTTTAACACAACGTCTTAAAAGGCGAGATGTCAGTGTCATTGATTGGACGAATGCAGCATGTGACCTGTTTACATGAAAACTCTAGCATTGTCCACCCTCTTTTTCACTCATATTTCACTCACGATTGGCTGTCTGTTGCTAGCTGTAACATTATAACAGCGAATCGTTTCACTCTGTACAAGTTTGGCACCGCTATGCAGGGTTAACAGCGCAAAAGCAGTGCTAACCCACTTCTAAATTACAAGTGTGAAGCCTCCTTAACCCAGTGTTTAGAACGACGATAATCCGGGGTTAAGCGTATGTGTGAAAAGCACTTGTGTCCACATTTCCAAGTGACATTCTTGCACTGTAGACGCTCTCTTTCAATGACTTAGTTTTGCACTCGACCTCTTGTTTCCCAGGATGGAGTGCTCATCCAGGGGCTGTATCTGGAGGGGGCGGGCTGGGATAAGAAGGCGTCCTGTCTGGTGGAGGCAGAGCCCATGCAGCTGGTCTGTCCCATGCCCACCATCCACTTCAAACCTGTGGAGAGCCGCAAGAGGGTCGCCAAGAGTGAGTACACAGTCTTAAAGCCCATTCACACCAAGAACGATAACTAACTAGATGAGTAAAGTCCGTTGGGACAAACTTTGATGTTGGCTTGGCAAAGCTGTATGAAAGTTTGAAAGTTTTATAAGCTTTAAATTTAGTGACTTGGAAAGAGAAAGACATTGCTAGCATGAATTAGCATGTTTCTAGGATGATTTAGCATTTGTTAACATGTTTTAGCATGTCCACACCAGCGGACGATATCATTGTTTATTCTAAGCTCGCACTGCAGCTTGTCGTCTGATTGGCTGTCAATGTTTTTATCGTTTATTGTTATTTAGAACAAATTTTTTAACTATATCTTTATCGTTATGGTCATAGTTACCATCTTTGGTGTGAACAGGCTTTTACACACAATCTTCTCTCTTGACTTCAGCTGTCAAGTTTTAGTCAGTCCATTCAGTAATGGTTGATGTTTGTGTGTGTGTGTGTGTGTGTGTGTGTGTGTGTGTGTGTGTGTGTGTGTGTGTGTGTGTGTGTGTGTGTGTGTGTGTGTGTGTGTGTGTGTGTGTGTGTGTGTGTGTGTGTGTGTGTGTGTGTGTGTGTGTGTGTGTGTGTGTGTGTGTGTGTGTGTGTGTGTGTGTGTGTGTGTGTGTGTGTGTGTGTGTGTGTGTGTGTGCAGATATGTACTCCTGTCCCTGCTACTACTACCCCGTGCGGTCTGGCGGTACTGGTCGTCCATCATTCGTGGTGGCGGTGGACCTGAAGTCTGGAGCCGTGCCGTATGATCACTGGATCAAGAGAGGAACCGCTCTGCTCATGAGTCTTGATAACTAAACACTCACACTTCATTAACCCTCGTCTAATGTTATACAGAAGACAAGCACTTGTTAGCCCTCTTACACGGCGAGTAAATGTCATTTAAAAAGGAGAATCTGCTAAATCATATATTGAAAAACCCATCGCAGTTTATGTTTTATGAACTTGCAGAATTGTGAATGAATTCAAATGTGTTTAATAAAGAAGACTAAACAGCTCAGCATTGTTATATTCAGGGGTGCTGCAGATCGAGACATAAAAGTATTAGACTGTTAAAGTATTTAACAGGCAATAGTTTAATTTGATTGGACAGCACATGCCTGCAGGATGTCAGCAAGAGGCTGTCAGTCGAATTTTATGACCAGAAGGTGGCACTACAGTTGATGAATTTATTTTTTAAATCTCAGGAATGATGTGAACTGAACTTTTCTGTGCCATTTTGTTTAAGTTCAGTGTGGATACATTTCGAGTTATTAATTTCGTTAATTTATCTATACAGTCACTCTGGAGAAAACAGTGATGCCATCATCCAGCTCAGTTCTGGTCTGTCACTGGGGGCCTAATGCAGTGGTTCTCAAACCCAGGGTGGGTCGCGAGACTTAAAAAATGGGTCGCCAGGATGATTTACGGAAAATGGAGTTACATTAAAAATAACAAAATTCGTTTTCATAAAATCAGTATATATGACTATATAAAAGGAATAAATACGCAAAATATGTTTGACTTAAATAATTAACAGATTAACAAAAAAGAAAGAAAAAACTGTGTGACTGAGCTGCTGAGTTTGGTTCATTATCGCGAGGCACGCCGCTCCTCAAACAAGCACACGGAAAGGAAGCCAGACGACAGAAAGCGTATCTTGTTTTCTTTGTTGTACAATAGCACAATGTAAGTAAACACTTTGCAATTTTGAACGATGTCCTACTCTTATTATCTGTATGACCAAAATGACGGAGTATTTTATGTTCCCTCTGCTCGTTCGCGCGGGCGCATCACACACACACACAACATATTCCAGCACTGCAAACTTGACATCACAGCCTGTTCATTATCGACATAAAATAATCAACCTAACATATAAAAAGTTACACCGCTCAGTTTAAATAGTCAGTAGTAGCCTACAATTCGAGCCATTCAGCCTGAGCTCCACCGCTGTGGTGTTTCCAAGTACATTTGTGCGCATAAGAAGAGGAGGATTTTTTCCATCAATATTGGGACGCGAGCGAAGTACAAAGCCTATAATGGTTTAGCAGTCAAATACATCGCGTATATGGAAACGTTTGGATTGGAATGAGAGAGTTAGGCTACGTGAGCCTAACGCTGGTTACTTTCAGTTTCTCATTAAATGATTTCATTTTGGGTTTATAGTTTTAGCTACTTATATATTTTAATTCTTGTTCTGAATCTGTTCTGAATACCGTTCAAATGTTTGTAGCACATTATAACATTTTGCTTTATTTACCAGGATTATTTCTGAATGCAATCAAATGCGACTTACCCGTGATTTACCTTTTTTCCCTCTCAAAAACATAAATGTATGTATATATATATATATATATATATATATATATATATATATATATATATATATATATATATATATATATATATATATATATATATATATATATATATATATATATATATATATATATATATATATATATATATATATTTGTAGTGTATTTTGAAGCATGCAGCAAACGATTAATGGGTTAAAATTCTTGTTGGTTAACGGTTAACCAGTTAATTAGCGTCCCGCCTAGCTATCAAATCAGTGTAGAATCAACTTCAAGCGTCAAGGATCAAAAGAGGTTGTGTGGAAAAGTGCTGAGCTCAATTTTTGTGCCATCTAGTGTGGTTTAATGTAGACTGGGTAAACCCAGCCTGATCTGCCGGCGATGTGATTTCGCCCTGCAACTCAGTCTGCAAACCTGTACATTCATTTCTACTGCTTCTGTTACACTATTGCGGGAACCAATCACAGATTGGCTTATCCATCTATTGGCGGGTTTAACACGATGACGGATAGAGAAGCGATGGATCGTTGCCCGTTGATCACGCCTCTTGTGGTCTGATTGGTTGAAGGACTATCCAATTGCGTACAGAGTCATTTAATTTATGCTCGTTGATCACGCCTCTTGTGCAGTAGAAAATACAGAGCAGACTCCCCTGACCAATGTTCAATCTTAAATTGAGCTTGGTCTGGTGATATCCAGACAAGGTTTAATGGAGAATACAGTCAAATGGCCCATTGTATTTAAGTATTCTTATGCTTGGCTTGACTTGTTTGAATGTAAATGGTTGTGGGCCTATATAGGGGTCGCAACAACTAAAAAAATAAATAAATAAAGAGGGTCACTCTTTAAAAAGTTTGAAAGCTTTCTATTTCAGACAAATACTGTTCTTTTGAACTTTCTATTCATCCAAGACTCCTAAAAAATCTTACACAACTGTTTTCAACACTGATAATAATCAAATGTTTCTTGAGCAGCAAGTCATCACATTAGAATGATTTCTGAAGGATCATGGGACTCTGAAGACTGGAGTAATGATGCTGAAAATTCAGCTTTGATCACAGGAATAAATTACATTTTAAAATATATTCAAATAGAAAACAGTTATTTTACATTTTAATAATATTTCACAATATTACAGCTTTTTTGTATTTTTAATAACATAAATGAAGCCTTGGTGAGCAGAAGAGACTTCTTTCAAAACATTAAAAAATCTTAATGATTCCAAACTTTTGACTGGTTGTGTGTGTTTGTGTGTGTCAAAGAACCCACTAGGCTTCAACAACCATATTTTAATACATGAAGTATTGGTAATTGTTGTTATTGCGCTTGGTATAGAATCCTGATTTTCTTGCAGATCTGAGATGTACTGAACAATCCAGGATTCTGTCAAATCCGCGTATCCAGCTAATTCAGTTGTCCCCAGAGCCTAGGACAATCTAAGTCCACATGCCAAATTTTTAGTATGGCACTGTAATTTCAGAAAATTCTCAAAATTGTGCAACTGGGATCCAGTTAGTTGAAACTTACCACCAAACCATCTGTAAGTTTGACAGTTGTGGTCATTTATAATTTTAAAAAATCGTCTTGAACCTTGATGATTGACGTATGCGGCTGTGTTTGTTCTTTAGAGCTGGAGGGAGAGAGAAGCGGTGACCTTCTCAGGACACTCATAAGATTGAGGGAAATTCTTGGAAGAAGAGAACAAGAGAGCGGAGAAACTGGAAGAGAAGAATAGTTCTGATGGAAGGGGAGAGTGAGGGTGGCCTGCGTGTAAAGCTGCATTCACTCGGCCATCCTCTTCTGAAAGAGCCAGACTTGCTCAGACTGTAAGGAGCTCTTTATTCAGCCTCAGGTCTGTGTGTCTCTGTACCTCTAACTGGTTGTTGGGGTGCTCATAGCAACATGTCTAATTCACATTCAAATTGGCCTCCAAGGCGCCATTGTAATCTTTTAGAGTACTTCAGATTTCTTAAAAAAAAATTTAGGGAGTTAAAAAGAAGAAGGGAGAGAAAGACATCTTTTGAGTCGTGGAACGGAGGATGAAGTCCCCAGGGTTTATTCATCACCCCGATGTTCCCACCTCAGACCCATTGAGACTGTGAGAGGGGTCGTTCACGAGAAACAACTCGCATTTCCTCGCATGAATCTGACACTTGTTGCTCAGGGAGAGACGCAAAAGCGTCAGTGTAAGACAAGTTTATCCAGACTTCAGTCTGTGCCCTCCTCTCAGACACCAGATGAGATCTTAATAATGGTCTGGGAGTGCCAGCTGAGGACAAGTGGACAATCTGATTTGCGTTTTGAGTGATCTGGTTCCCTCGGGGACATCAGTCCCGAGTCTCGCTACATTTGATCCGACATAATCGAGTTAGCTCCTCACTGTATAGTATTGCATCAAACAAACGTCCTCCATCTGTGTATTCAATTATGGCAGTAAAACACCGACCACAGTCATTCCATGAGGAAGACACTGAAAACACACACAGCCCTCCCCTCCACAGGCATGTGTCCTCCATACACAACTACACTGTAAAATACAACAGTTGTTCTAACTAACTTTACTTAATGTCTTAACTCAATTGTAAAAAATCTAGTAATCCGTTCTATTCACATTCTATGCCTTGTTTACTCAGAAAACCCAAGTTGAGAATAATTGATTGGTTTGAGGCGGAGCAATTCTTAGCTCTTTCCCCACCAAACACGGTATTTTCCGTTATTTGTGAGAAATCGATTTCCCCGCCAAACACGGAAGTTTCTGTGTTTTCACTGTTAGACACTAGGGGCGCTATTATGCATCTTCTGAATGAGTACAAAATCTCCTGATCAAAACACAGGCGAAGAAGAAGCAAAAAAACAAGCGATCGTATGTAAGCAGATGCACATGTACAATAACGTGATCATCAACATTAAACAGCATATAATCAAAACTGCCTAATGTTACTGAATGAAACATCGTCCCAGGGCGAGCTATAAGACTGCAAGCATTAGGGCTGTTGATGGACTCGATCTACTCCATCTGTGTTTGATTTGTGTCTGAATCTGCTCTGGATTATAGTCTTTGACAAAAACTTGATTTTCTCTGCTTTTTGCTCACAATTTTGCTTTTTATGAAACTTACCCATATTTAAGTGTTGATAAAAAAGTAATACATGAAGCTAGAATAAAACATTTTTTTGTTTAGAAGAAGAGGGTCTGTTCTTTCTTTTGATATATTGCATGATCAGATAGTCTTACAACAAAATATTCTATGGGCCATTACATTTTTGTGAAAATGATCAAAAACCCTGGCGGTGACTGGCAACTTTTTTTTAAAACACTGGCGAGGAAAGAGTTAAGACTTTTCACTCATTTCCTCCACTTCTGCTGTTATCTTTCTCTAGTTGCATTCACTCGTTTCCCAAAGTCACCTTGAATGTTGAAATGTCTGACAGTTTTGAGAGAACATCACATAAGCTGACTTCATAAATTGATATTGATTTTGTTTTAACTCACCATTATGGTGATCAGTGTTCCCTTTGGTTGGGCACTTGGAACTTCATTTATTTTATTGTCATTTTCTTCCTATTGATGCAGGAAGAAATCACAGTTATTTGGTTTCAAAGGGAAGTTGCTTTTAAAAGGTGACCTTTGTATAAAGGTGAAGTTTGTCTAAATTAAAAGAAACAAGTTCATAAAACTCAAAACAATGAAACATTCAGATGACTTAATGTGTCAGTTTTGTGAACTCTAAAGAAAAAGAAAGTTCTAAATACTCATAAAAGTTCATTTGTTTGAAGTGAACTAATTTGTTTCATTTGAGTTGGCTCTACTCAGACCAATAATTATTTTGTGCATTAGGGTTTACAGTGTAACGTAGCAGCATATTGTACACGCAAGTTAATCGCCGTTCTGAACTCACTAATGCACTCATATAACTGTGCTACTCTTTCTGTATCTGATTTAGAATGAGCAGAAAACTGTGAGGAATATAACAACGGATATAAAAGATAAAAAAATAAGCTGTTATGTACACTGTTAACCCGGATAAGTTGAATTTACTTTATTTGAGTTAATTTAACTTAAAATAAATTAATTTGTAGTTATTACACATAGTATATTTAAGTTCAACTTACTAAGTAAGTTAAGTTTATATTAATTGTTTTATTTTTTAATTTGTTATATCAAATAAAAGGTATATTCATAGAAATTTCTGTTTTAGTTCAATTCAATTCCAAAATATATACACCGTAAAAACAAATTTGTTCAGTTTACTTCATTAAATTGTGCAAACTCATTGCCTCAAGTTGTTCTTACTTAAAGCGTTTAAGTTTTATCAACTTAATTCTATCTGTGATCTGAGGAAGTGTACTCCCAGAGTGCATTGCGACATTAATAAATTAATTGCATTGTTTTACTATTTTTGGCTTTATTTTTACCATTTGTCTTTTGTCAATATAACCACGACAATGACAGCAAATAAAATTGTAAAGGTATTATTAATAATAAAAATGAAAATAAAGAATAAGAAAAAACCTTGTTACAACCCAATTAAAAGTTTATGCCATAAGTGTTAGCAAAAAAATGTGAAAAGATCATTATTTGACATGAAATATAGTTGTTATATATATATATATATATATATATATATATATATATATATATATATATATATATATATATATATATATATATATATATATATATATATATATATATATATATATATATATATATATATATATATATATATATATATATATATATATATATATATATATATATATATACACACACTATGTATTACTTCCCTTCCTTTGAAATCAGGTAACTGTGATTTCTTGTTGCATCACTGCATCAATAGGAAGAGGAATACAATAATATGAATGAAGTTCCAAGTGCCCAACCAAAGGGAACACTGATCACCATAATGGTGAGAGGAAGTGGAGGAAATGAGTGAAAAGTCTATTAAAAAATTGCCCTGCCTCAAAAACCTTTTGCCCGCCTGTTTTTTTTTTTTTTGCCAAAATGATACTCAAACCAGCCAAGTAATGTTTTCTTGGTAATGAAGTAATGAAGGCATAGCATGCAAATAGTTCAGATTACTAAATTGTTTTAAGTAAGTTCAACAAATGATTGGACATTAAGTAAAGTTTACTAAAAAAGTCTTAGTAAGAACAACTGTTGGGTTTTACAGTGTGGTGCAATAGCCTTGTGGGCAGCGCTGTGTCATAATGACGTCATCAGCGACTAGTCGACAAAGACTTTAATCACATAAATGTCGTTCAACCCCTATGTACACATAAGTGCACATAATGTTAAATAAAGTGCAACCAATACTATTATTCAGACAGACAGAAATCTAGAATAACTGTTGCATATTATTATTATTATTATTAATTCTGAAAGAAGATTCGCAGGAACACATGTTAATTTATTCTACAAACCCAAACCTAACAGTCTACTAATACTCTAATGAGAGTCAGTTGTCTAAAGTGAACCATCAAAATAAAGCGTAAACGATTCTTATGTTCACCAAAGCTGCATTTATTTGATCAAAAATATATTTGATAAACTCGGCTGTCCATGTATTACATTCACACTTTTAAAGCATTTATGAATTCTTGATTGTAGTGCAACAGGTTTAAAGACACTCTTAATGGAAAGGTTTGGTCCCACACTGCATTATGCAAAAAAAAAAAAATAATAATAATAATTATATATATATATATATATATATATATATATATATATATATATATATATATATATATATATATATATATATATATATATATATATACATTTCATTACCTAATGTATTTTATAAAAAATTCTGCTGAAAGATCATTTTTCACAAAATAAATCTCCATTTTGACACTCAATATTGACTCCCTTTTGCACACAACTCTTACACACAAAATGGGGGACTAGAAATTTTCCAAAAAACATTAAGGTCTGATTTGATTGTTTCTATTAAAAGCTATTAATGCTGAATAACATGCCAAAGCCTAATTTGACCCATAATGACCACAGATGGAGCTGTTTTAAATTATGTTTTATTTGAAACATAAAAACTTTTCTACATAAACTATATTTTCCGAAATGTATTGTTTGTTTAGATACTCTAGTCACAAACCCTGGTTAAATCCTAAATGACCTGGAGACAATAGAAGGGTTAATTCACTAGAGAGGACAGAAAATCAATACATCCCCATCAACACTACCAGCCCCACATTATCCCTCAAAGCCGCGCTGGGAATGGGAAAGAGAGAGGGGACGGACACCCTGCTCTCCGCTCAGATGGAGTGAGTGATGATGGTGGTGGTGGTGGAATTTGGAAGTCTCGTGCGTCCGGGAGAAACGGAGGCGGGGCGGTGCGGGTCCAAGAGACACTCGTCCACCGAAAATAAACCTGCATGAGGGGGTAACGAGTGCCTAGGAGGAGGAGAAAGAAGAAGAGAAGGGGAAGCAGCTCGACAGAGAGAGAGAGAGGGGAGTGCCTGCGTTTGCAGTGGATTAAAAACTGCGCATTTTCCAGACGCGCATCATCATCATCAGAAGAAACTCGTGAGTGGACATGAGGGTCTCGCGCCGTGGCACCTTCCTCGCCTGGCCATCATATTACGAGTCGTGAGATGCGTGCGCGCGCGCGCGTTTTTGGGGGAGAAGACTCTGGAACAATTTTGCGCGCTGATGTTTGTATCACATCATCTCCTCTTACAGTGGTTTCATAGCGCAGCTGCGCCGACATTTTACAGTGTGCGATTCAAAAACCCTCATGCATGGCATGATGAAGCTGCTGCGGCGTTCATTCACAGCGCGAGGCGAAAGCAACTGCGCAGTTGTTTTTTTACCATGCATTTTTACAATGAGGACATGCGAGGAGAAGAAGAAGAAGAAGCAGCCACCTCCCAGTTTGACTCTCCGCGCATTAGCAGGTAAAGACACTTTCTGGACTTTATGCACCACGCAAACACTGCATGCGTGTTGAGCATCTCGCGCCTGTTCTGTGTGTGTGTGTGTGTGTGTGTGTGTGTGTGTGTGCCATGAATCAGTATCGTTAGGTGTGAAATACATAGAGAGCGTGATTAATTTCCGCCTTTAATTTCCTTGCAGGTTGATGAAATTCACAGTCATTGTGTGTCGCAAACAGAAAGTGAATGAAGGTTTCCATATGACTGGTGGATAAAGTTGCCCAGCCTTTGCCAGTAACACGGGTGAGATCACAGTTAATGTGAACCGGGAAGACTGGGGGAGTTTAATATTACGTAATCGTCTGTTGAAATACTATTAGGGGTATATCTAGGTTTTCCCCCCTTAATAATAATGAATGCAGAGCTCGCGTTCGTTACAGACGCGTGTAAATCCCCCCGTGCTGTGTGTGAGGGTTTTTACATGATTAAAGTCGGCCCATCGCTGAATGAGACTCGGGCCTGGCAGTGGCCGCTCAAGGGTGTCGCTTTTTTTTCTTTCGGAAATGTCATGTGGTGAAGTTGTGGCGGGATCAGAGATTTTCCAGGAAGAACATTTGAATTTTTTTTCTGTTTTCTCTTCCTCTCTTCTGCTGACTACACGTCGCCGCCCCCTTCTCCCCCGCTGCGTGCGCTCGGTGTGGCCGCGGGGTGGCGCTGCCGCTCCGCCGACGCGCCTCCCCTCAGAGCCTTCGAGATTCACCGCCACGCTTGAGGGAAAGGAGGGTCATGGCGGACGTTAAAAAGTGCACTCAGTCCCCCCCCAATCAAGTTTTGCACATAATAAAACGAATAGTGCTATTTGAGGAATATATTTTAAATGATTTACTCAATGAGGGGAAGACTCTAGTCTTATCAATCTAACACAGGGGTTTCAATCTTTTAGATGCCCAAATATGATCATCCCAATGCCGTAACCATGTGTTGAACATTGGGGGACATGACATTTAAGGGAATAAAGAAGAAATATGAATGGTAAATAAGTTATAGTTATAGTAAACATATCCATCCTAAAACAGTTGTCAAATATGAAATGTTTAGCTACCTGTATCTTATCACGCACTCACTCTTTCATTTTAAAAACTAAAGTAAGGCCATTTTTCTGACTTTGACAAGCGCTGTTAGACCGCTCAGGCAGACCAGCCTAGAAATGTACCCTTGCAATTTATATTTATATTGTCCGTATATAGAAAAATGCATATTGTTATGTAGTATGAAGATGAAAAGTCACTAACTTTGTCAATTCTTTCACTGTTTTTTGAGCATTTGTACTGAAATGTGTCCTATGGTGTGACACAGCATTAGGAATATAGAGGTGTCGCACCAAAGGACTTTTATAGTGGTTACAAAATGTTTACCATGTGCACATGTCATGGGCTTCAGTAACATGAGCTTAATTGGGTCCTTCAACTAATTAAACTTGTCAGTGGAGTTGCCCGAGTGGTTTTCAGTTACTAAATTTATCAAGTTCCTACATCTTTAGAAATATATGGATAAAAAAAGATTGTAATTTACTAAAATAGACAGTTGTAAAATTATGCCTGAGGTATTTATTAACATTTGTATGCTTTTCTTTTTAATTTATAAAGCTGTAATTTATTGAGGCGTGCTTGAGACGGTCACACCATAGGACAATTCAAAAGGGTAAAGAATCTAAAGCAGTTTTTATATCAACAGGTAAGACAAAAATGTTTAAACATTTACTGCATTTTAAAGGATGACAATTATATTCATTTTTATCTTGTGTGACAGTGAAAATGTCATATCACGACAACAACCATATACAAAAATATAATATTATAAATCTAAAATTAATAACAGTTACATACATTATGTACTGTTATACTTATTATTTATTTCTTGTTTATTTATTGAATTTTAATAATTTTTGTATTTATATACATTTTTATTTATTTAAGAGGTTAATTACTAACTATTTTTTTATTTTAAACACATTTTTAATTTATTGCTTTACTCATTTATTGTAATCTAATTATTATTTATTATTTTATTTTTTAAATTTTGACGGGCCCCAGTTTGAAAACCCCTGATCTAATAGACAAACCTGTTTTATTCTACGTGGAGTGGGTCTCTGTGAGCGCTGCTTTGGTGACATCACGTGACCAGTCGTGTCATGCAATTGAACGAGTTAAAGGGATAGTTCACCCAAAAATAAAAATGATCCCATGATTTACTCACCATCGGAGTTATATTAAAAAATATCCTGGCTCTTCCAAGCTTTACAATGGCAGTGAATGGCAGCATTTAATTTTTTGTGAAGAAAATCCAGAGCTTCCCACTGGTATTTATGACTTTTGTGGTGGCATTCATGTGTGCTCAACTCGTAAATACTATTGTTACAACATTTTTTAAAACATATTTTTTACTTGAATGCACCATACCTCTGACCCGACACATGATGTATTGACGAACGCGGAAGTGCAGAGGAAAGAGCAAAACCAGACACAAATTAGAAGTCTAAAGAGAAATGTTGGAGGAGCTTGAGTTTGTTCCCTAGCCCTATTAGTTTGAACCGCGAGAGGCGTCTACTCTCACCTAAGCTTATGCTACTCCTACATCCTACGTCATGCGTCAGGTCAGAGGTCACTGTTCAGACTGCAACTCGCATATGACCGTTACCAGAAGCCAGTGATTATGGTTTATAAAGTTATAAATATGGATATTTCTTTACAAAAACACATATTGCTTCGCTTCAGAAGGCCTTTATTAACCCCCGGAGCCGTGTGGAGCAGTTATATGGTGGATGGATGCACTTAATGGGACCAAAATGCTGCCATTCACTCCCATTCTAAAGCTTGGAAGAGCCAGGATATTTTTTTATATAACTCTGATTGTGTTCGTCTGAAAGAAGAATGTCATCTACACCTAGGTGAGGGTGAGTAAATCATGGGCTAATTTTTATGTTTGGGGGTATTCAACTTTTAATAATATGTAATATGCACTTTCAGTGCTTAGCATGAACACACTGAGGTCACAGCTGCCACACTACATGAAATGTGAGTAAATTTGTCAGCACTAACGAATATAAACAACAGCCATTATTATGTGTGGTATGAGGCTTAAAAAGAAAATAGAAACGCTTTGATTGACCACCGTCATTCATCCAGGCCTACAGATGGCAGTGTAAAGTCTGAACCAATGGTACTTTTGGGACGAATAATATAAAGCTAAAATAAAAACGAAAAACCTTATAATGTAAAATTAAAATAACTTGCAAAATCATTCATTATAATTCACTACAGACTTCCCACTCGTAAATAGGACTTCTCTTGTAATTACGACATATCCGACTGGCACATTAGTTTCAGCGATTCTCAACTTATTTATGTTTCTCTACAGTTAGCATCTCCTGATCTCTGGGAACCTCTCAGAACAGACCTGGGTCACATTACCAGTTGTTTTACAGGACTGTTGTAACAAATACTCTCTCAAAATGAGTATTTCTATGAATGCTCTTTGATTTCACGTAGAGCCGCAGGATTAATCGTTAAAAGATCTCGGCATATACACGATCTCAATACTAAACCAAAGTGATTCGGCCATGTCTATTAAACCTTTGACAATCACACTGAACTTTCAGATCTGAGTTGAACACTATTGTTATTTTATCACAGAAGGACTGGGATAAAAGTTTATATTTCGGATGTAAACACTGACTTGATCCAAACGGAGTAAATCACCCTTGGGGCTTCAACTAAAGATTGAATCGATTACATGGTTACGCCACCAGGTGGAGACATCATGTGACTGTTTATTTGTCATTGAATCGTTCATTCAAGAGATTCGTTCAAAAACGCAGATTCATCCAGTAACGAAACAAGTAAATTGTCATTGAATTATTAATTTAAACATGTTTTTTTAAAATAATTCATTCATATTAATTAAACATTTTAAATAGACTGCAGTGAGAAAATCGTGATCTCTATATTTTCAAATAAGGATTGTATCAATTACATCAATATACCAGTAGGTGGTGACAAGTGACTGATAAATATGTGTTTGATGTTGATGATGACATTTATTCATCCCTTTAGGGAAGTTCAAACATCCAGTAGCTCACAGATGATGGACAATGGGCATTAACACAGCCACAACAACCTATTAAAAGAGCTGTACAATAAAGAACATAGTAACATCACATGCATGTTTAAAAAGACACCTTGTCCTAAGAATAAATAATTCACTCAAATTAATATACAAAATATTGCACCGGATCCCTAAAAGTCCAATACTTAAAATTGATAGTTCACTAAAATAGCGAAGCGAGAATTCAGGGAGATCAAGAACACTGTTAAACAGATGAAAAGATGAAAGATCTTCTAAACCTCTGGGTTCTGCAACGCATTGAGTCGTCCACTACACCTGCTCCTCTGGTTAATCAAGATTTAGAAAGAGGATGCTTGGCACTATCCATTATCACTTGCCACTTTAAAATTGATTCATTCATTCAAGAGATTCGTTCAACAACGGGATTCATCCAGTAATGAAACAAGTGAAGTCTTTATGAGTGAGTCATTGTGAATCATTCATTCAAATTCATTTTGCTCGCAAATGTCCAATCCTTGGAGAATAAGATGGACGATCTTAGAGCCAGGATAAGTTTTCAACGGGACATGAGAGACTGCAACATCTATTGTCTGTCCGAAACATGGCTCACGCCAGCGGTCCCGGATACAGCCGTGACGCCGTCCGAGAACTTCTCTGTTTTTCGGATGGACAGAACAGCCGAGGCCGGGAAATCTAAAGGCGGTGGAGTGTGTTTCATGATAAACAAGAAATGGTGCGATCCTAGGAACATCTCCATTCTTTCGCGATCCTGCTCGCCTCACTTGGAACATTTAACTCTCATGTGCCGGCCTTTCTACCTGCCGAGGGAGTTTTCCTCGGTCATCGCTACTGCCGTTTATATTCCACCACAGGCAGACACGGGGCTGGCTCTATCTGCCCTCCATGATGTGACCAGCGGCTTCATAAACAAACACCCCGACGCTGCTTTCATCGTCGCGGGTGATTTTAACAAAGCTAACCTAAAGAAAGTATTGCCAAACTTTCACCAGCATGTCTCCTGTCCCACACGAGGAGCAAACACACTGGATCATTGCTACTCTCCGTTTAAGAACGCCTACAAAGCTCGTTCACAGCCAGCTTTTGGCAAATCGGACCATGCCGCCATTTTCCTCACACCGGAATATAAACAAAGGCTCGTTCAAGAGCCCCCGGTGAGGAGGGAAGTCAAACGCTGGTCATCCCATTCAGAGATCACGCTACAGGCAGCTCTTGATGACGTCGACTGGGACATGTTCCGCGCGAGTTCTGAAGACGTCAGCGAGTTCACAGAAGTGGCGCTCTGCTTTATTAACACACTGACAGAGCAAGCCACACAAACAATAACTATAACGTCCTTCCCTAATCAGAAACCGTGGGTGGACAGTTCAATCCGCACTGCAGTTAACACGCGCACTATCGCGTACAATGCCGGTCTCCAAACGGGGGATATGAGGGAGTACAAAGCTTCATGTTACGCCCTCCGGCGCGCCGTTAAAGCCGCAAAACTCCGCTATAAAGACCGAGTGGAATCTCATTTCCAACTCAACGACTCCCGGCGGATGTGGCAGGGACTGAGGACCATCTGTGCTTTTGGAACTAAATCCTCTGCAGAGGTGAGAGCTGATCCGTTGCTGGTGAACGAGCTAAACTCTTTCTACGCTCGCTTTGATGGTAATCGCGGCAGCGCGACTCCGGCGAGTGACGCGTCAGAGAGAGTCCCTCAGAGCAGCAACGGTCACGTGATCTCTGTCTTGGAGGACGAGGTTCGGAGGGCACTCAAACGTGTGGATGTCAGGAAAGCTGCTGGGCCGGATGGTATTTCAGGTCGTGTTCTGCGGTCCTGTGCTGATCAGCTCGCAGGGCTCTTTACATCCATATTTAACGAGTCCCTTGCTACATCTGTTGTCCCCACCTCCTTCAAACGATCCTCTATCATCCCTGTACCTAAGATCAGTAAACCCTCTTGCCTAAATGACTATCGTCCAGTGGCTCTCACATCTTTAGTCATGAAGGTCTTTGAGAGACTCATTAAAAACAACATTTGCTCCTCCATTCCTGACACTTTGGACCCTCTTCAGTTTGCCTATCGTCCCAATAGATCGACTGAAGATGCCATCTCTCACGTCCTTCACTCCTGCCTCACTCACATCGACAGCAAAAGTGGGAACTATGTCAGGCTGCTATTTATTGACTATAGCTCAGCCTTTAACACCATAGTTCCCATTAAGCTAACACACAAACTCCTGGATCTAGGCCTGAATTCTTCTCTCTGCCTCTGGATTGAAGATTTCCTCACTGGCAGACCCCAGGCGGTGAGAGTAGGCCAGTTCACCTCCACCTCCATCACCCTGAGTGTTGGAGCTCCACAGGGCTGTGTGCTGAGTCCCCTGCTCTACTCTCTCTACACCCATGACTGTTTGTCCACACACAGCTCCACCTCGATCATCAAGTTTGCTGATGATACTGTTGTCCTGGGTCTCATCTCCAACAACAATGAGACGGCATACTTGGACGAAGTGGAGCAACTGACATCATGGTGCCAGGACAACTGTCTCTCTCTGAATGTTAACAAGACCAAAGAACTGATTGTGGACTTCAGGAAGAGACAGCATCGGTCATACTCCCCTCTCATGATCAGCGGGACACCGGTAGAGAGAGTGAGCAGCTTCAAATACCTGGGTGTGAACATCTCCGAGGATCTGACCTGGACTACACACATCCAGACACAGGTGAAAAAAGCCAGGCAAAGACTGTACCACCTGCGCCAGCTGAGGAAATTCAGGGTTTCACCAGCCATCCTGAAAACTTTCTATCGAGGTGCGATAGAAAGTGTCCTGACTCAGTGCATCACAGCGTGGTACGGGAACAGCACCAGTCACGACTGCAAAGCCCTGCAAAGAGTGGTGCGCTTATCCGAGCGCATCTCAGGCTCAGCTCTCCCGTCTCTGCAGGACATCTACACCAAACGCTGCAGAGGTAGAGCTACTAAAATCATCAGAGACATAAATCACCCTGCAAACTCTCACTTCACCCTGCTGCCATCTGGTAAGCGCTTCCGTAGCCTGATGGCAAAGACTGAAAGACTCAGGAGGAGTTTCTTCCCCCAGGCCATCAGACTCCTGAACTCAGTCACGTGACTTCACTTAACCCCCGCACACACATAAACATCCAGTTTAAACATTAACATCCACATACTGCCATTGCACTGCACTTTACTTTCCTATTGTTACTGCGTAACAACCTGTAATAAAACTTGCACATTATACTTCTTTATATATACATATATATATATATTTATGTTAACCACTTATTTCTAAGTCTACAGTTTATCTCACTTATCATATCCACTTATTTTTTTATATCTTTATATTTTAATTTTTATATTTTAATTTTTATCTTATTTCCTATTTTTATCTTTTACTTGATTTATTTATAATTCTACTTATGTTAATACTTTTTATTCTAATTTTATTCTATTTCTATTTTAATTTCTTGTAACTGTTATTTGCACTGTCCATGGAGCGGACCTGTTTACATTTCACTGCCAGTTGTATATTGTGTATATAACTGTGTATGTGACAAATAAAACTCTTGAATCTTGAATCTTGAATCAAAAAGATTAAAATAAAATTATTCAAATTAAATATTTTAAATAGACTGCAGCAATTAACATTTTTTCAGAACCTCCAGTAAAGAGAATTGTGATTCCTGTTTTATCCAGAATCATGCAGCTCTAATTTCACTGTTGAATTTCACAATTACACAACTAACGTTTTGGAAGAAAAATCCAAGAGAATCAGTGGCTGTTGGCCAATAGGGGGCGCCGTCCCCTCAGTCAGCCAGAGAAGAAGGCTACTAGAGCATATTAAAATTACATTAAATATATATTGCAAAACAATTACGAAATAACATTATTTAGTCATACTATTCGACAGGTAGTCACGTTGACACCTATACACTGTAAAAAAAAAATCAGGTCTCCAATTGAACATTTTCTAGTGAGCGATCACATCTAAAATTTTCTGTTGGACAAAATGAATTTCTTGAATTTGAATTGAATTAAATTGCATCAATTCACAGAAATTAAATTTGGCCAACTGAACATTTTAGATCTGATCGCTCGATTTCAATTGGAGACCTGAATTTTTTTTTACAGTGTATTAAAAATAAAACAATTGTATTTAGTTTGTTTTGTGTGTGCGGGGCACCGGACAAATGGATGTCTATTAGGTCCGCATGTGACTGAGCTCTAATTGGCTTGTTTCAGATTGTCCAGACCCTCCCACTTTTGATTTTAGCGAATCAATATTTTTAAATATATTTTGGCCTTGTGTGACTCTTCTCCATTTTCAAGTAAGCACAATGTCTCTCCTGAGATGAGTTTAAATTCGGTTTTATCTTTACAAAAAAATGGGGTTCAAATGAAGAAATAAATATCATGAGCTTAGGTGGAGTTTGCTAGCTGGATGTGATGCAAGTCATGCCTTTTATTGTTTTGCCGGTTTGCTATTTCAAAGTCCTCGTGGGCAACGCCAGAAGGTCAATGAAACAATGCAGTTTAATTGAGGCGATCACCGGGTGTAATAGATGATCTATAGTTATACAATGGACATGCCTCTTTTCAAATTAAATACAAGTCTCTTTATGGAAGTATTATTATATGTACTATATTAAAATAGATAAATAAATGAGTGTCTCTTCTTCATTTGTGAAGAGACGACTCAACGCCAGCGTTTTTATGGCCTAAATTAATGATTGATTAACTTATTCTAACATTTTTCTTTAACATTCTCTTTCTAACATTTTTCAATGTACATTTATGAAATGCACTTTCTGTAAAGCTGCTTTGAAACAATGTGTATTGTGAAAAGCGCTATACAAATACATTTGAATTGAATTGAATTGAATTTGGACATATATTCGGTCATGTCTGTAACTTGATAGATATGTTGTCAATATCATTAAAATTAAGATTTAAAAAAATGTGTTGCCTATAAGTATTTTGGAGTTTTCGCAAACCTATTATATTGGGCTTTATTAAACTCTATGAAACCATAATGAATTGCTATGCTTTTTTAACTATTTAAATTTATTGAACAATTTTCATAGTCGTTAACCCTCATCCTTCCCTCGGGTCAGTTTTTTTTTTTAATGTAAATTTGAGAGTTCATTGGAGCGGCCCAAGACTTCAGGACTTTTGCCACACTAATGAATGTACAAAAAAATCGACTGGATTCAAGGAGTTGTGGGGTTGACATTTAAAAAAGCAGTTGAATTTTCAACTTCCATTTTTCAGTGGTAATGATACATTATTATATCACTTGTTTGCGCCAGCACCAGCCGCCACTGATGAGGCATCTAGGGCACTTATTAAATATTAGCATATAAAAAATTGCATATAAAAATGTAACTGTTTCTACAAGACACAGTCCCAGTGTGATTTATATCAGAAAATCTGAACAGCATTGATTTCCTCCGTACTTGCTACCTGAACTCTGGTAACCTCACTCAACCTTCCCAAAACCAACCACAATCCCTGGTTCAACCACCTCGCCCCATCCTACACTTCATCCGTCACACTGCTCTCATGCGCTTGTAACATGTTAGTCTAACGCAGGTTATTGATCTCTTATTAGAGTTGAATTGTCTCTCTTATTAGACACATGCTCACGTTATGGATCTTATATTGTACTTGTCTGAAGTCATTATTGTGAGCTGTAAAGTGTTAGAGAGAATGGTATTACGGTATTGCTTCAATTATTGTTTCTGCTCAGATATGAGGTGACCTTTACTCATTGTCCCTATGTTTTAAAACAGGGGTTTTCAAACTGGGACCAGGGACCCCCACGGGGCCGCAAGAGAGTGACAGGGGGTCCGTGGAAAAGTCTAGAAAAAAAGTAAAAAATTAAATAAATGAATAAATAATAATAATAATTAGATTGCAATAAATGGGTAAAACAATAAATGAAATCTAAATAAATAAAAAATTTGATTAAAATAAAAAAAATTGTTAGTAATTAATCTCTTAAATAAATTAAATTAGATTAAAATAAATTAATAAAATAAGTATAACAATACATTACTACATTAAGTAGTAGTAATGTATGTAACTGTTATTAATTTTAGATTTATAGTAATATTTTTCTGTATATGGTTGTTGTCGTGATATGACATTTTCACTGTCACACAAGATAAAAATGAATATAATTGTCATCCTTTAAAATGCAGTAAATGGTTAAACATTTTTGTCTTACATGGACCTGTTGATATAAAAACTGCTTTAGATTCTTTACCCTTTTGAATTGTCCTATGGTGTGACCGTCTCAAGCACGCCTCAATAAATTACAGCTTTATAAATTAAAAAGAAAAACATACAAATGTTAATAAATACAAGTGTCTATTTTAGTGAAATAACAATATTTTTTTTCATCCATATATTTCTAAAGATGTAGGAACTTGATACATTTTGTCACTGAAAACCATGTCCTCCGGTGGGACATCATATCCTTAATTTTAAATCGGGCAACTTCACTGGCAAGTTCAATTAATTCAAGCTCATGTTATGAAGCCCATGACGTGTGCACAACATTTTTGTAACCACTATTAGTGTTGAGTTCTGTTGTCCTTTGGTGCGACACCTCTATATTCCTAATGCTGTGTCACACCATAGGACACATTTCAGTACAAATGCTCAAAAAAACTGTGAAAGAATTGTGAAAGAAAGTTAGTGACTTTTCATCTTCATACTACATAACAATATGCATTTTTTTCTTCAAAAGTGGTGTTTTACAAAAATATATATATATAAATTGAGTGTCCATAAAATACAGATGCCGTATATATTTTAGGATGGGGGTCCCTCACACAGGGATGATCATATTTGGGGTCCGTGGTACCTAAAAAACATTGTTTTACTTAGTTCAGAATCACTCATTTCTTTTTTGAATGTATGTTTCATTCCACTAGATGGCGACACACGCTCAGAAAATGAAGGTTGTTCAGATTCCTTTGTGTTGACTTGGGTTACAAAACTCTGGCCTGTTTCTTCATGCCCAACATGAAGACAAACAAAACATGCCAGTGCTGATGATCATGTGAGCACAGCGTTTGGAATTACACAAAGAATGTCGTTTCTGTTTTGTACACTTGTGGTTCTCAACTAGCGGGTCACGTGACAGGATTAAATCGCAGGTCTGTTCCGATGTGGTTGTGGACAGCAGGGGAAAACAGTGTTTCATGCAAATAAGTTATGATTGTAAAATAAAACGAGGACATTCGTCAAAGTCTTTGCGTCCAATAATAAATCGCTTCAGTTTCGGAGCAAATTCAGTTGTCAGGTTGGCCTAAATATCCTCCAAAGGCAAGATAAAAGTATTAAATACCTGCAATAAGCACATGGTTTATGCTGACCATGACACATTTTGTGCAGTGAGTTATTTAAAAGCATGAAACCATCAGTTTTGGACAAGAAACAGTATTGTCGCCACGTGATGTCCAGTGAAAATCTAAAGGCATGACTGTTATTTTACACTTTTTTGTGGTTTTACCAACAACACATGTTTTATTTTCTCCTCCTACAGAGTTCACAGTTTCACCATGGCTAAGATTTGGTTGGCCAACATGAGCATCAGTCTGGATGAGTCTATGAATCACGGATCCAACGAAACTCTCAGTGGCTTTTATCAGCCAATGAGAGATCAAGACACACTTCACATGGACCAATGGGATGGCTGGATTCCTTCTGTGGCCGGAGTGGCTGAGAGGACAGAGGTCAGTTAGCATGAACTTGTTGAAGATTAAGTTGTCTGCTTTAATACACAAAGTAGGTCACGTTGTTAATCGCCGTGTTTTTACCCAGGAGGTTATTTACTGTTTTCTGGTGGCCTGATGCTATATTTAGATACTGAGAATAATTGTGACTTTAAAAAAATGTTTTTTTAATGATAAAAGTATTTACATTCTGTCATCTTAATAATGCTGTCTGTGTCTTTGTAAAAACGAACAAAAACACTATTAAAAAATGGGTCAGTACACTTTTTGTTAAATTTTTTGAAAGAAGTCTCTTATGCTCACTAAGGCTGTAAATACAGTAATATTGTGAAATATTAATTATACTTTTTTTATGTGAATATATTTTAAAATATAATTTATTCCTGTGATCAAAGCTGTATTTTCCGCATCATTCCTCCAGTCTTCAGTGTCACATGATCCTTCAGAAATCATTCTAATATGATGATTTGCTGTTCAAGAAACATTTATTATGATTATTATCAGTGTTGAGAACAGTTGTGCTGTTACTTTAGTAAACTTTAGTGTATGTGCACAAAAAAAGTCAAATATTAAAAAATATTCCGCTGTCAAATTGTTAAACAAAGCCTAAATATTATATTTACCGATACAGTATGAGACTGGTAGAATAAATTGCCTTCCTAATCTGTGCAAACTATATCCAGTTTTTCAATGTCATTGTCATGAGCAGGTAAAGTAAACCGGTGACTTTTACATAGAATAGATGTGACCTGTTAAGCGGTGTTTACATGGAGCAAACCACAGGAATGCACAACCAGTTCATCCGCCTAGATAATGAGTCCCGTCTTAAAGGGATAGCTCACCCAAAAATTACAATTCTGTCAGCAATTACTCATCCTCAAGTTGTTCCAAACCTGTATGAGTTTCTTTCTTCTGCTGAACACAAAAGACAGTAGCCATTGACTTCCATAGTAGGAAATATTATGGAATATCCAACCTGTAATATTCCCTTCAGTGTCTTTTTAGTGGTTTAAAAAGAGTAATTCATGAGACTGGTACTTGGAAATTAATCACATGAACAACAGCAGTGACATGGTACAACCAAAATGTAATTGATTATGAAAAAAAGTCACATTAAGAATTAATTTGAAGAATCGAGGGTTGTATGAGGGCCGTCCAGTGTGTGTGTGTGTTTGTGGAGGCTCAGTGTTGTATATGAAGGTGTTGATTTGCAGCACAGGGCATGTTGATGATAGATTCATGGCTTTGGCTTTTAAGTCTCATTTCCGCTGCTGTTGTGGCATCAGACGAGAGATGAGACCGTTTGGTTACCTCTGCTTCTCATTGGCTGGTGTTCTGCGAGGTCTCTAAGTGCAGTCTGGGATTTGAATTACACTGATTGATTGATTTATTTAATGATGTAAACCATGCAAAGAGCTCTCATGGATTCCTGTTCTGCTGTGTCTGGTCTTCCACACACACACATTATTATGCTTTTTTACATGTTACAGTCTTTAGTGTCTAATGTTTGTGTTCACTCCAGCAGGAGTTCTTCCCTATATCAGTGTCACTGTTTCTGAACTCCTTGAAACGGCTCCATTGTAGTCTTGAGTTTTACACAGAATAAAGGGGCGGAGCCTGGTTGAGTTAGTTAGTAGTGTGTTGAGACCATAGACTGTAAAGAAATATGGACGTAGTGTCCGTAACATCACCCGTATTACAGTTTAAGTCACTTCCGTGTTGGCTTCAAGAGAGACCGCACGAGGTTGCCGCTTGTCTGAAACTCAAGGTTATGGTAAGGGGCGTGACATTTCCCAAACACGCTCAAAGAACTTGACCAGTCACAACACACTGATCCAGCCGACCAATCAGAGCACACTGCACTTTTCAGAAGGAGGGGCTTCACAGAGACAGGAACTGAACAGAGCGTTACTGACAGACTGGTAAGAGAGGTTCTGCAACAATGGAGAAAAATAATGTGTTTTTGAACATTCAACCATAAAGCCCTGTTCCAGTAGACCCCAAAAACTACATCAAGACTTTGAAAAAGAGCATAATAGGTCCTTTTTAAAGGGATAGTTTAACACAAAATGAAAATGTTGCTATCATTTACTCACCCTCGAGGTGTTTCAAACCTGCAAAGTTATTTTGAGGAATGTTTCAACTGTTTGTCAAAGTCAGTGGCATCCAAAACCTGCATTGTATGGACACAAATATGTTCTTTTGTGTTAAATTGAAGTCTGGATTGACATGAGGATGAGTAAATCACGACATAATTTACATTTTTGAGTGAACTATCTCTTTTAAATCTGTATGTGATTACCCTAAAAGCTTCTGTTGTGTATTCCAAATGTTGCAAATGAGTTTGCTTTACATTAAACAGGGAATTGTTTGGTTGAAACCAGTGCTGGAAGCGGGAAGACCAGCAATTATTCGCTTTTCTGTTAAAAGTACCGGTATATATAGTGTGCATATCAGCAGCTTTCACAAACTGATTGTGAACCCACTCGACAGGGTCTGTCCCGTCGCTCTCTCCAGGCAATGACTGTTAGCCACACAAGCCAATGTTTTGACTATCAGTTGTGAATTTGGAGCATGTTGTAGCTTAATCTGGCCAAGAAGCATCCATTTAGGTTGGAAGAGACTGACTGACATCAAATCAAACTGATACATGAAATATTAAAATATTAAACGAAGCAATCTTGTTTTTGCTACGCAGGTGTTTTTTTGCTAGTTTTCAGCCCGGCGCAGTTATCATTTTCACGTCCAGCGCCACGTTGTACTCGTGCCCATCTGTTCACCCATGGGCGTCTGGTCTGACAGCGAGGTGTGTTCAGGCGCATTGTTGGCGTGTTGCTATTTTGAGGAACTGAAAACGACTGATTGACCAACAAAAACCTGCTCTAAAGTCAATAGCGCAGTATTTTTATGTTATTTAAAGAGTGTGTTAGTAATATGTTCCTATAGGTGGATGACCAACGCACATACACCCCGTTTATTACACACACAGGGATGCGCAGCAGCACACACACATTTTTAAATATAAAAAATGAAAGATTCCTCTCTGGAGAAGTGTTCAGTCTTTCCGCTCTGTAAATAGCAAATCCGCCATGGTGCGAGTGCAACTGGCTTTTAAAGGGAATGGGAGATGAGACTCTGATTGGTTTATTGCACGTTACGCCCAAAACACACCCATGACTCATTAAGAGACTAGGTACAACCCTTTTGGTTCATGCTCTTGGCGCGCCGACCATTTTTCCGTTGTTAAACTAGCAAAAGTGGACCCACCCTAAGTGCACCTGCGCTTCAGAACATGCGCTCAGATCGTTACAATAGGGCCCAGTGTGTCATTGGCCAAAGAAGGAATGTGGAATGCGTTTGTGCCAGTAAATTATCTACGAGAGGATTGTAGAGTTTCAATGTATAAGAGTTTGAGGTATTAGTGAAATGGAAGGTGCTGAGAAAGTCTGTCCTTCAGGAAAGGAGAATGTGTCGTCTGCGGGTGAGACAGGAAGCTTGGATCTGGACTGGGCCATACAGCAGGGGGAAGTGAATTAGATTGTGTGAGAGAGTTATTGCAGAGTTTCTGGTAAATGTATGGTGTCATGCATCTATCAGGACATTGTATCAATCACCATGACAAGACTGTCAATCACCTGCCGTCTCTGCACTGTCTTCACAGTGTCGCCTCTGCACACACATGCACACACACACACACACACACACACGACTCTCTCCTTGAATGTCTTCAATGACACACAACTCTTCCCAGTGCTGGACATCAGTCGGACACGGTCACCACTTCTGCATTCTGTTGCATTCATTACTTTACTGCGCTTTTATATCCAGCCGTGTTTTTTAAAATACTGTTGTTTTCTGATAGATGGATGGATAGATAGATAGATAGATAGATGGGTAAGTAGAGGGAGGGATGGATGGATGGATGGGTAAGTAGATGGATGGATGGATGAATGGGATAGATAGATAGATAGATAGATAGATAGATAGATAGATAGATAGATAGATAGATAGATAGATAGATAGATAGATAGATAGATAGATATAGATAGATAGATAGATAGATAGATAGATAGATAGATAGATAGATAGATAGATAGATAGATAGATAGATAGATAGATAGATAGATAGATAGATAGATAGATAGATAGATAGATAGATGGGTAAGTAGATCGATGGATAGATGGATGGATGGGTAAGTAGATAGATAGATGGATGGATGGGTAAGTAGATGGATGGATGGATGGATGGATGGATGGGTAAGTAGATGGATAGATGGATGATGGATGGGTAAGTAGATGGATGGATGGATGGATGGATGGATGGATGGGTAAGTGGATGGATGGATGGATGGATGGATGGATGGGTAAGTAGATGGATATATAGATGGATGGATGGTAGATAGATGGATGGGTGGGTGGGTGGGTGGGTAAGTAGATGGATGGATGGATGGGTAAATAGATAGATAGATAGATAGATAGATAGATAGATAGATAGATAGATAGATAGATAGATAGATAGATAGATAGATAGATAGATAGATAGATAGATAGATAGATAGATAGATAGATAGATAGATAGATAGATAGATAGATAGATAGATAGATAGATAGATGGGTAAGTAGATCGATGGATAGATGGATGGATGGGTAAGTAGATAGATAGATGGATGGATGGGTAAGTAGATGGATGGATGGATGGATGGATGGATGGGTAAGTAGATGGATAGATGGATGATGGATGGGTAAGTAGATGGATGGATGGATGGGTAAGTGGATGGATGGATGGATGGATGGATGGATGGATGGATGGGTAAGTAGATGGATATATAGATGGATGGATGGTAGATAGATGGATGGGTGGGTGGGTGGGTGGGTAAGTAGATGGATGGATGGATGGGTAAATAGATAGATAGATAGATAGATAGATAGATAGATAGATAGATAGATAGATAGATAGATAGATAGATAGATAGATAGATAGATAGATAGATAGATAGATAGATAGATAGATAGATAGATAGATAGATAGGTGTTATTTTGCTATTGGATTCAATGTCACGTTTGGCACATTTCTGTCTTTTATCAGTCATGCCCATCAGCAACTAACTTAATTATATGGTCTTGACGGAAGGAGAGAGAGAGAGAGAGAGAGAGAGAGGACGGAAGGAAGGAAGGAAGGGAAAGAAACAAAAAAGCTGAGTAAGCTGTAGGAATGAGAGTGGGTAGATATCCTGTGCACACCTCCTCTCAGCGTGGAGAAAAGAACATGATGTCACTCTGAGAGGAATCATGGGACTGATGTCACACACTCATCCCACCTGTGTGTGTGTGTGTGTGTGTGTGTGTGTGTGTGTGTGTGTGTGTGTGTGTGTGTGTGTGTGTGTGTGTGTGTGTGTGTGTGTGTGTGTGTGTGTGTGTGTGTGTGTGTGTGTGTGTGAGTGATGACTGACTCCCTGGTGGTACTGAAGAGGAGAGTGTGTGAGATTGAGTGAGAAGCATGAATAAACTGCAGGGAGCGAGACTTCATCCTTTATGTAAGTTTGACTGTGTGTGTGTGTGTGTGTGTGTGTGTGTGTGTGTGTGTGTGTGTGTGTGTGTGTGAGACAGGTACACATGAATGTTTCCTGTGTGTGAATGTTCTGTGTGTCCTGAGGGGTTTCTGGGACTGTGTTTGGAATGTGTCTGTACAGAGGAAGTGATGTATGCCTGAGGCCCAGCTAACCATGAGAAGAAGAAGAGAGAAGAGAGGAGGCAGAGAGAGCACCTGAGGGTTAAACACCACTGCCACTGGAAAGCCGTTGTCCCCAAGATTTAGTTATGCTTTATTTTTTGTTGTCTTTTTGATGCTCAACACCGCCCGTCTCAGGGAGTCCCACTAGATTTTCCTATGGGGGTTTATAATCGGGGGGTGTTTTTGTCTGTTGTAAACATAAAGTTGATCACAGGCTTTATTTTACACATAAAATGAAAAACCCCACAGGAAAATCTCTCAGGATTCTGCGGTGAGTTAGTCTTCCGGTGTGGTCGTCATCCCTGCACCACTCTTCTGACCGCACTTTTGACAAGATCAGGTATGTGTCAGTGATTCTCGGGATCTGTAGCCGTCGTCCTGTCAGTCATATCTCCTTCCGCTCGTCATGTGATCAGTGAATCACACTGTGCGGAGCAGAGCAGACGCTTTTAATCGTAGCATCTGTTGTCCAACTTAGCTGGATGCTTTTATTGCTATAAAAAAGCTAAACGACAGGTGGGGCCAAGTAATGTAATGGTGCCGGACACAGTGTAACTCTGGTAACAGACTACAACAGCAAGGCCTGGTTTCACAAACAGGGCTTATACTGAGCCTGGATTAGACCTTAGTTTAATTAGGACACTTTATAAAAAAAAACATTACTGGTGTGCATGTTGAGACAAAACAACGGCACTGACATATTTTAAGATATTAGGTACAAGTTGCTTTCAGTTAACATTCATTTTAGTCTGAGACTAGGTAGTGCTGGGCGGTATGACCAAAATTATACCGGTTTCTCAGTATATTGCTGTATTTTTTTGTGTGTTAACCACATTTTTTACTGATTCAGAGAGAAAATACTGCGGTAGATTGACTTGTGCCCTATTTTACTGTCATGATGAGTAAATATTGTAGAAAAATTCACACTAGAGTTAATACAGGTTTACAAAGCCCCATAAAATGATGCTGTGGGGAGACAACAACCAATAAAACAGACTACACACTCATTACACACACATGAATATTCAAATATCACCACGGAGAGAGAAAAAACAGAGGGCGCCTTAAAAATCGAACCCTATAACAACAAACTGTCAAAACGAGGGAGAAACGCGGAAGAACATTTAGAAGGATATATTCCGTACATTTAAGAGCACTACAGTCGCTGAAAAAACGACACACGTAAGTTTAACACAGAAAGAAGAAAGCAGTTACTTTGTTTGCCCAATCTTCTTTAAATTGTCCGTCTATATCATTGTCTTCGGTGTATCAGAATAATCCATCATGTCATCACGTTCATGATCAGACGTACGGCTGTATTGTGTCCTTTTGCACATATATTTCATTTGATGAAATATGTGCACATACACGCTGTTGGTTCATGTTTAGAGCACTAGAGTATATGGAATATGTCCATAAAAACTTAAACGCGCTCACGTAAGCCAGTTACGTTTTCTTTGTAAGTTGAATGCAGAAGGCAGTCCGCCGGAAGCTAGATATTTAACTTCATAAAGTTTTACAGTTACCACACCTCAAAACATTGTTCGGATGATGTATTTCAAGACATTTGTCTGTTTTTTATCCTTAAAACGCTCTTGTGTGTAGGACTCATTTCTTACGTTATTATTTTAGAGCTAGTAAGGGAGGCTTGACGGAGCAGACTATGATCTCTGCGATGTGGTACACACGACCGGAATCCAGTCATTAAAGCAGAATTTGCTGTATAATGTGGAATTTCATGAATTGATGAATATATAAAAAGCAGGTCAGTACACTTAAATTAAAAGGCGATATAGACTAGTCTCTGTGAATATTAAGCTGCAAAAAGACTATTTAAATATGAATCCTGCATGTTCTGCGTGTCTCTGTGTGAGTGAATGGTGCAGTTGGTGGTTTCATTTAACACACACAAACACACACACACACTGAAGCACGCGTGACGCTCGCTGTGAATGCGTGAACTTCATCTCCAGAGCCGCTCTGAGATTCCTTCATCAGCATTTTACCGCTTCATTTGAGAAAAACTATCGCCATATCATATACACAGAGAAACTCAAAGGTCTTCACGGCAACCCGTCAAAATAAAAGTTTTTTGTGATAGGAACATATATCACTGTTGTACAGTAGAATTTAGCTACGTCTCAATGTAATAATACAAACACTAATAATAATAATAATAGCAATACATTATTATTAAAACTCTTATTTTATTATTATTAAAACTATTATTAAATTATTATTATTTTTTTATATAAAAGTTTGTTTAATTGTATATGATTAAAAGATTCATTTAATTAATGTTTCATTTGATTGGCAAAAAAATTATTTATGAAATTAAAAAAACGTTACGAAAATTTGTATTTGTATTTTTAAAGTAATAAATAGTTGTTTATACGAATTCAATTAATTAGACATGCTTTTTAAATTAAACCATTAAAATGGAATACAGAACTTAAAACAGAAAACAAAGAATTTGGTAAAAATAAAACGGCATTTGATAAAATAAAATAAAACATTTCATAAGGCCCTAAACATGTAATTTTTGTTATACTTTTAGTAAATTGATGTTAAATTGTATGTGTTTCATAATTTCAATTATTAGACAAATTTAATGTAACCCAAACTAATTAAAATGGAAAAACTGAAATTGGGGAAAAAATAAAACATATTTCATATGGTCCTAATTAATGCAGTTATTAGAGAGAGAGAGAGAGAGAGAGAGAGAGAGAGAAATGTGTGTGTGTGTGTGTGTGTGTGTGTGTGTGTGTGTGTGTGTGTGTGTGTGTGTGTGTGTGTGTGTGTGTGTGTGTGTGTGTGTGTGTGTGTGTGTGTGTGGACTGGTAATCATCACGTTATGGGGACAAAATGTCCCCACAAAGATAGCAATATCCGAAATCCTCATCCTTGTGGGGACATTTTTAGGTCCCCATGAGGAAAACATCTTATAAATCAGACTAAGTGATGTTTTTTGAAAATGTAAAATTGCAGAATGTCTCCTGTGAGGGTTAGGTTTAGGGGCAGGGGCAGTGTAGGGGGATAGAATATACGGTATGTACAGTATAAAAACCATTACGCCTATGGAAAGTCCCCATAAAAGATGAAAACCAAACTGTGTGTGTGTGTGTGTGTGTGTGTGTGTGTGTGTGTGTGTGTGTGTGTGTGTGTGTGTGTGTGTGTGTGTGTGTGTGTGTGTGTGTGTGTGTGTGTGTGTGTTTGTGTGTGTGTGTGTGTGTGTGTGTGTGTGTGTGTGTGTGTGTGTGTGTGTGTGTGTGAATTAATAGCTAAACTGTAAGTTTATCTGCTTCAAGAACAGCGCCGTTATTACCTTGCTAGTGAGAAATTCATGCAGCTTTTAAGTTGCTAAACTATTTTACCGATAAACTTGTCAGAGCAGTGCCGACAACACGTTTCTGTGCGAGTGTGTGTCCGCTCTGTATAATGCTTTGATAACTTCACCTTATCATCAAGTATCTCCGTTCACTCTCTCCCCCATGTTCGCTGAGGGAAGGTGATGAACGGGGATGTAAAAATCAAAACCTCTTCGCCCTCCACCTCTTTTGAATGAAAGGAGCTAATCAAAGCCCACCCCCACCCCACACACAGTCACTGCGCTCAGCTCTTTGTGTCCCGGGCCTTTGTGTTCCAGAGGCCCTGACGGGGAGAGAGACAGACACAGAGAGAGAGGCAGAACACTTAGAAGACGGGTGATCACGTTAAAACATGCCACTGTAATTTACTCCAATGCTACCATGCACTTTATCAGGAACACTGCCAGAATTTGGCTGACGGTGAGCGCTGCACACATACACATGTCCCCTGCTTAACCCCGACACAAACAGACATTACCCAGATGCTGCTGCAGCCACTGACATCAATCATGGCCTGTCCACTTCTCTCCCTCTGTCTCTTTCTTTCGTTGTCTGTCTTTGCTTCCCCCTCTCTACTTCTCTCAGTGTATTTCTGGCATGACAAATAACAGCACGTTTGTATGGCTGTATAGCTGCAAACATTTGATATATTTATTTACTAGATTTTTACATTTTCTTTAGAAAATGTGAGTGGTGTTTAATGTACACTCCCGTTCAAAAGTTTGCGGTTAGATTAATTAAATTTTTTTTAAACAAAAATACAGTAAAACTGGTAATATTGTAAGATATTATTGCAATATAACTGTATCCTCTGACCAAAGCTGAATTTTCAGCATCATTCCTCCAGTCTTCAGTGTCACATGATCCTTCAGAAATCATTCTGGTATGATGATTTGCTGCTCAAGAAACAGTGTTGAAAACCGATGTGCTGATTCATATTTCTGTGGAAACCTTGATAATTTTTTTCAGGATTGCTTGATGAATAGAGAGTTGAAAAGAACAGCATTTATTTGCAATATTAGAAATGTCGTTCCGGTCACTTTAATGCATCCTTGATGAATAAAAGTATTAATTTCTTTCAAAAAGTAAAAAAAAATGGTACTGACCACAAAACTTTTAAACATCAGTGTATGCCATCATTTTCCAAAAAATGAATTGCACTGATAAAAAATGTTTCTATGTTGAAGTAAATACTACAGAAAAACATCAGGCAACTGATACTGGTGTTCCCATCATGCACTGGGACATGAATAATTAACAAGGTTGCATTTTTCACCGTTTTCCATTGATTTGGTTTGATGTTAGGTTTAGTAACTTGCTGTTTTGTGGCACCTGGAGTTCATTTTCTACTCAAAATGACACATTCATAAGCCGTGTTTCCCCACGGGATCTTTCCCCAGGAACTAGGGACTTTGGGGTGGTACTCGTGTGTTTCCACCACAGGAACCAGGGTCTAAATAAAGTTCCGGGTAAAGATTTCACCCTCAAAACGGCCCAGCTCGTGAGGTAGTACTTTTTCAAAGTTCAGGAACTTTCGGGGGTGGGGCTTGAGCACTGAACATGCTGATTGGTTGAGCTCACGTAGCATTTTAGTTCAACCTAAAAGTCTGCCGTGGTGCGTGCTGTAAGAGTCGTTTGCTATTCAAATCAACAATGGAGTCTAAAAAATACGACTGATTTACCGACGATGAGGTTCAGGCTTTATTAAGGTTATTTAGACGAAATCCAGTGGGCTCTGGAAAGTCACCGGACTAATCTTCACGGTACTTTAGACCTTGATGGAAACACAGACAGCAGCAGGTCAGGGGGAAAAAGAGTTCCTGGGACAAATTGTTCCGGGTAATTTCAGTGGAAACTGGGCTATACTCAAACAAATGTTATCATTATTGTTTACTGTGTAACATGTACTGAGATCTCTGTGTTCAGGCGGGTATCTGTAGATATGGTTTCTACACAATATTTACTGTATTACTAAATCAAATGTTCATTATCACTGTATTTTAATGTGACTACATGTACTTACTATAGTAATAACACTGAATGATGCATAATTAGGTAATTAACCCTAAACCAAACCCTAATCCTAACTCTAACTCTGTAGTAAGTACATGTAGTTATTTAATATTACTCAGTGCTTATGATTCTGTGGTGAAGTAAATACTACAGAAAAAACAATGCCATTTCTACATGAAAAAGTTAGTTCAAGTAAAACTAAGCCAATTCTATATCAGTGCTCAATTCAAGCTTGTAGAAATTAAAGTGTAAATATCAATGCACTGGTGTTCCCATCATGCACTGGGGTTTGAATTATCACTGTTTTCCAGCTGTATTTACATTGTTAGGTTTAGTAATTTGCCATTTTGTGACATTTTCTACTCAAAATGACACATTCATACTCCGTCACTGTGTATTGTGTACCAAGTATTGCGGTCTCTGTGTTCAGGTGGCACGTTACTATTACTGTACATGGACACGGTGTCTAATATCTATTGTGTTATTTACTTTATTTATTAGATGTTTCTAAGTAATACGTACAATTTAAAAACGTGGTTTAATTCAGTGTTATATTGTTTGAGTAAAAAACTATTGCAAAGGAAAGTAGAAATTACTCAACAACCTTTTACTGGCCAAAATCACTTATTTTCTGTAAACTTAGAGTTTACTTAATTAATTCCATATGTGAAATTTACTTTTAAAAATAGCGTACATTTTACTTGGTTTTTTTTTCAGTATGCAATGTAACTACGTCGACCTTAAAAGAAAGCGTAACTGTTAGACTTCAGATGCATTGCTTAATTCAGTGTTATATTGTTTGAGGGAAAGGAAACTTCAACTAAGTAGAAATTACTCAACAAACTTTGAGTAATGATTTCAAAATATGAAATAATAAATGTAAAACTATAAATGTAAATATAGAATTCTACATTTAAATTAATCACACTTTTGCAATAGTTTCTGTAGAAAAACATCACGTGGCAAGTGGAAACCTTGCAAGTAGAAATCAAGCCCTGATGTTATTCCCAAGAAAAGAAATTGAAGGATGAATATGTAATTTTATGTCAGAGAAAAAGAGCTATTGTCCCTCACACAATTGCAGTCAGACACACTGTACGTCTAGGACACTGCGCTCCTTGTGTGCACCTAATAGCTAGGAAAGTTTTGCATAGTGCAGCTCTCAATGACGAACTGAAGCGAATCTTTTTAATTCTTTGTGTGGGCTGTGTGAATTGTAAGCAGTCTGTCAGGAAATGCAGTTCTGAGTTTGTTTTGCTTGCACTCGAAGCACTAAACTAGTCTCAGTGTCTCTCTAAGAACTCATTAACCTCTCTTCAGACTGTGAGCTGAATAACAGAACAGCAGGGAGCTTGTGTCAGGTCTACGTCACTGTGATAATAAGCCATCTAATGTGTGTGTGTGTGTGTGTGTGTGTGTGTGTGTGTGTGTGTGTGTGTGTGTGTGTGTGTGTGTGTGTGTGTGTGTGTGTGTGTGTGACATCTATTCGAGTGATGGTGGGGGCCGAGACGTGAACTCAGGTCTCGTGACTTGGACTCAAGTCAGACACGAGTCCCAATTTGGAAGACCTGTGACTCGACATAGCCAATATTAGAATACTTGAGACTCGACTTTGACATTATCGTAGTGACTTGTGACCTGACTCATTCTGGACAAGTCATGCATTGATGGCGTGAGCTTAGACTCACACTGATATTCCGTTCCGGATCAGCGTGTCCGTCTGTCAATGTATGTGGTGTCCTGGAACAAAATGAGCTAGTAACAAAAAAAAAAAAAACAGGAAGCAAATATCACAACATAAGAGCTATTGGGTGAGCAGTCAACTGAAAATATACTATAGGAGATTTGTTACAAAATCATATAATCACTTCAGGTTTACGTTACCACTAAAATTCAGATTGAGTACTTAAAGGGTAACTTCAGTGATTTAGCATTAGGCTTTGTATCAGTAGAAACCCGGTATATTCAAATTATGGTATTTCCCCCCCTCATATCCCCCTGAGTTCATTTTGACAGCATATTTTGATTTAGTTTTAGTCATAGTCTTTTGACTAAAATGCCATTTAGTTTTAGTCATATTTTAGTCACCTAAATTATTTTTAGTTTTAGTCGACTAAATATCATTAGATTTTAGTCGACTAAATCTACAGTAGATTTAGTCTCCTAAAATCTAATGAGTTTAGTTAAATTGTAATACATTAAGCATTCAAGTCTTACATAACCGACTGTCACTTGAACTGACATTTTGACATCATTTTGTTTTTGATATTAAAAATACACGAAAGAGCTCAATTCACTTTTTTGTTTGTTTTTAAAAACATCAATATAGTTTTTATAACTTTGTATTTCTGTTTTAGTTAGTATATCATGTTAAGCAAAAGCTTCAAATAAGTTTGTTTATTTATTTTTTTAATTTCAGTTAACATTTATTTAATTTCAAGTAACAAAGATTTTTTTTAATGGTTTTAGTGAACTATTATAACCCTGATACTTTATTTAATATGTGTCAAATACTGGTCTTTCCTCCTGACTATGAGTTAAAAGGGAATGAAATTAAATACAGTTTATTGTGTAAGCAAAAACGAATATATAATGCATGATTTTTAATTATAAACAAGCTGGAAATACACCGGGACTCTTATTTTGAAATCTCGCCTTACTATTGCAGTTGCAGGAGCTCGTTCAAGTTCAGTTCAGGAGATAAAATATGCATTGTTACAACCGTCTAAAACACATTACTATATAAACACGGTAAAGTAAACATTGTCATTATTCATCAGCATTAGTTCATAAACAATTGCCCGGCATAACTGTGTGTTATTGATTGATTGTGAGCCGCTCTGGAGCGCTGGATTGAGGATGAGCCTGTAGAAGCTCAACAGTGCCGTGTTCTCCAGCGGTTAGATCAGTTCAGATCAAATGTGCGCATCTGTTACACAGGACATCAGTTCTGACTGGATCTCTTCCCTAATCGACCCTCCCTAACATCTTTGTCTCGTTTTTATTTGTTGACGAAAATGACAGTAAGTTTTCGTCATAGTTTTAGTCATCCAACACTAGTTTTTATTTAGTTATCGTCTCGTTTTCGTCAGTGAAAAAAGGTTGTTGAAATTAACACTGCTGAGACGAGAGAATCATGCATTTTATTTCTGGAAAAATTCCTCAGATGACGCAAATATCGTAATTTTGCGTCATCTGAGGATTTTTTGGCCAGAGACAAAGACTACAGCCACTAGATGGAGCTGTTCCGCGTGTTATCAACCCGCCCACAGGGGAGAGATCTCACACACAGAATGTAGGACACAGACGGCCGCACGGACATTCATAACGGAGCGGTGCAGAGTAAAGTAAGTGTTTCAACTTTTCAATGAATTCCTGGTATAGTTTAGCTTCCTCCATATGCGATCTGAAAACGTGCCAGAATGGCGCTTCACGTTACCTCAGCTCAGCTCAGCTCTTCTCTCGTGATGAATGAAATCTGACACTGCTGCGTCTGTGCCGTGACTTTCGTTCGGCTCACTCACACTTTATTGAAAAGACACGTTCAGTTTTTAATTGTAGTGTTTATTCTCTAACTGAACTAAATTATGAAGACTATGAAGATCAAAACGACGGTGTAGGGAGTGGCCTCGTAGGGCAGCGAAGCAAGTGCATTCTGGGAGTTGTTGTCTTTCATCCACATGAGACAAAAATACATTTTCTGTCTTTTCTCAGTCTAGAAGGCACCAAATTCAAAAATAATTTCACATTTCTACTACATAAATGACCCAGTTTAAATAAAAGTACACTGAAGTAACCCTTTAAATTAAAATAGACTGGACTGTAAAAATCTTCTCTAGTATTAAGAGTGGTTTTAAAGGGGTTTACATGCATCCAAGGTCAAAAACACATTATATATTCCACATCATTGACTTCATTTCTCAAAGAGTCTGGAAACGGTTAGTGTGAAGATTCAGGCTGTGTCCGAAATCACACACTCTTGAGTAGGTACTTCACAACCACTAAAAAGGTACGTTCTATATTGTGTGCGTGTGTGTAGTGTGAATGTAATCTGGACGTACTACATTCACCATGTTGTCATTATCATGTGACCTACCAGCGTCAGTTACGTCATTACTTATTCTACATATTTTGTCACATACTGTTTTTCACTTACTATAGAGTAGGGAAGTGTGCGATTTTGGATGCAGCTTCAGTCTCTCTTGACCCCTCCCTTCTAAGAGTCTACTCTGCTCTGATTGGTCAGACGGCCCAGTCTGCTGTGATTGGTCTACTCTGCTCTGATTGGTCAGATGGCCCAGTCTGTTGTGATTGGTCTACTCTGCTCTGATTGGTCAGATGGCTCAGTCTGTTGTGATTGGTCTACTCTGCTCTGATTGGTCAGACGGCTCAGTCTGTTGTGATTGGTCTACTCTGCTCTGATTGGTCAGATGGCTCAGTCTGTTGTGATTGGTCTACTCTGCTCTGATTGGTCAGATGGCTCAGTCTGTTGTGAATGGTCTACTCTGCTCTGATTGGTCAGATGGCTCAGTCTGTTGTGATTGGTCTACTCTGCTCTGATTGGTCAGATGGCCCAGTCTGTTGTGATTGGTCTACTCTGCTCTGATTGGTCAGATGGCCCAGTCTGTTGTAATTGGTCTACTCTGCTCTGATTGGTCAGATGGCCCAGTCTGTTGTGATTGGTCTACTCTGCTCTGATTGGTCAGATGGCTCAGTCTGTTGTGATTGGTCTACTCTGCTCTGATTGGTCAGATGGCCCAGTCTGTTGTGATTGGTCTACTCTGCTCTGATTGGTCAGATGGCCCAGTCTGTTGTATTTGGTCTACTCTGCTCTGATTGGTCAGATGGCCCAGTCTGTTGTAATTGGTCTACTCTGCTCTGATTGGTCAGATGGCCCAGTCTGTTGTGATTGGTCTACTCTGCTCTGATTGGTCAGATGGCCCAGTCTGTTGTGATTGGTCCACTCTGCTCTGATTGGTCAGATGGCTCAGTCTGTTGTGATTGGTCTACTCTGCTCTGATTGGTCAGATGGCCCAGTCTGTTGTGATTGGTCCACTCTGCTCTGATTGGTCAGATGGCTCAGTCTGTTGTGATTGGTCTACTCTGCTCTGATTGGTCAGATGGCCCAGTCTGTTGTGATTGGTCCACTCTGCTCTGATTGGTCAGATGGCCCAGTCTGTTGTGATTGGTCCACTCTGCTCTGATTGGTCAGATGGCTCAGTCTGTTGTGATTGGTCTACTCTGCTCTGATTGGTCAGATGGCCCAGTCTGTTGTGATTGGTCTACTCTGCTCTGATTGGTCAGATGGCCCAGTCTGTTGTGATTGGTCTACTCTGCTCTGATTGGTCAGATGGCCCAGTCTGTTGTGATTGGTCTACTCTGCTCTGATTGGTCAGATGGCTCAGTCTGTTATGATTGGTCTACTCTGCTCTGATTGGTCAGATGGCCCAGTCTGTTGTGATTGGTCTACTCTGCTCTGATTGGTCAGATGGCCCAGTCTGTTGTGATTGGTCTACTCTGATCTGATTGGTCAGATGGTCCAGTCTGTTGTGATTGGTCCACTCTGCTCTGATTGGTCAGATGGCCCAGTCTGTTGTGATTGGTCCACTCTGCTCTGATTGGTCAGATGGCCCAGTCTGTTGTGATTGGTCTACTCTGCTCTGATTGGTCAGATGGCCCAGTCTGTTGTATTTGGTCTACTCTGCTCTGATTGGTCAGATGGCCCAGTCTGTTGTGATTGGTCTACTCTGCTCTGCTTGGTCAGATGGCCCAGTCTGTTGTGATTGGTCTACTCTGCTCTGATTGGTCAGATGGCCCAGTCTGTTATGATTGGCCAACCGCTTACATCGTGTGTCAGAAACAAAACCCGGCAGTTTTTATTTCCACATCAATTCCAGGCCGATTCCTCATCCTTTTGAAGTGCAGCGCGGTGTATTCTCAGCACTGAAAACAGCGTCTTCTCAACATGTCGACAACACGAACCAAACGCTTCCAGTCTCAGCTATAACTGCAGAGTTTGAGGGTCAAAGTAGACGTTGTTCACGGGGAGCCAACATTTCATTGTCACGTAGGTTTGTAACAGGAAGTGAGACTGGCCTTACTGATGACTCGTCTTTCTTTTAGGAGTTTCTTTATTTGTCGTGCACTTTGATCTTTGAAACTTTGCAGACCTTTTACATTCACTCACACTGCATGAAAGGGAATACTCGAAAAAGCATAATAGGGGCACTTTAAAGAGTAAGGTCTAGTAAGGTCGTACACATGCTCACTCACATTTTAAAACCACTTCATTTATAATGATATGTAAGATTAAATGTATGTGTATGAAATCACAGTAACTTTCATTATGTCTGTACTCTATATACATCTGATCTAATACCTCATTCTGACAAATTTGACTGAAATGGCCACAGAACTTGTAAGAGTCTGTGCATGATGTAACTGTAAATTGAGAAGGTAATTAAGGTTGGGTTTAATTAGACAGTAGTTATGGGAGTCCGCCAGCAGCCCAAAGCTCACAGGACAGTTATGGCATAACTTTAATTACCTGGTGTTAATTTTGAAGGCCGTACCCCATTGAAACACAGACGCACACGCCTCTCCACATTGTGTGAACAGCGTGTTGGATAGCGACAGATGGATCACTTCAGCACGCGTGAGCACTCGCTCTGCGCTGTGAATGGCTGTCCTACAGTAGCTTTGTTCTCACTGTAGAAAGCTGGAGAAATATTGAGACAGACTCTTCAGGATGAGAACAAAGAGGACACACATAAGCGAACGATGTTTCCGTGTAACTGCATGTTCTCCCCTCTCTCTCTCTCTCTCTCTCTCGCTGTCTGTTATTCTGTTCCTCTGCGTGTTTCTTCTGATAAGAGTCTGTAACAGGCTTATGGCCCTTAAAACCTTTAAAAGCGATTGTCACACTGTCTTTGTTCTCCAGTGAAGATCCTCCCTGCTCTGGCGTAGACATTTCATGTGTTTGTTTGTGTTCCAGAGCGCTTATGCACACCATGATTGGATGTGATGAGATCAGCGAGCAGTCTGGATTGGTGGAGTTAGTTGTTAGGAGTTTGATGTTGCTGTCGAGAATGACATGATTCAATTCTTTATGATGCAACAATTCGGCATGTTGATGACATTATGAGCTGTAATGCAGCCACATGTGCTTATGAGATTAAAAAACATTACACTATTCGGATATATTGCGCTGTACAGTACCGGTATATTGAAACATTTAAGATTATTAGGTATTAATTGTTGTAATTACTTCTGAGTTCTTTTTTTGCTAGGTTTTTTTTATACAGTGTGTATGTATGTATGTATATATATATATATATATATATATATATATATATATATATATACATACACCGATCAGGCATAACATTATGACCACTCATGAACACTTCCTAATATTGTGTTGGTCCCCCTTTTGCTGCCAAAACAGCCCTGACCCGTCGAGGCATGGACTCCACTAGACCCCTGAAGGTGTGCTGTGGTATCTGGCACCAAGATGTTAGCAGCAGATCCTTTAAGTCCTGGAAGTTGCGAGGTGGGTCTTCCATGGATTGGACTTGTTTGTTGAGCACATCCCACAGATGCTCGATTGGATTGAGATCTGGGGAATTTGGAGGCCAAGTCAACACCTCAAACTCGTTGTGCTCCTCAAATCATTCCTGAACCATTTTTGCTTTGTGGCGGCGCATTATCTGCTGAAAGAGCCACAGCCACCAGGGAATACCATTTCCATGAAAGGGTGAACATGGTCTGCAACAATGCTTTGGTAGGTGGTACGTGTCAAAGTAACATCCACATGGATGGCAGGACCCAAGGTTTCCCAGCAGAATTGCCCAAATCATCATCACACTGCCTTCTTCCCATAGTGCACCTGGTGCCATGTGTTCCCCAGGTAAGCGACACACACACACATGACGATTTATCAGATCAGGTCACCTTCTTCCATTGCTCCGTGGTCCAGTTCTGATGCTCACGTGCCACTGTTGGCACTTTCGGTGGTGGACAGGGGTCAGCATGGGCACCCTGACTGACTGTGTATTCTGACATCTTTCTATCAGAACCAGCATTAACTTCTTGAGCAGTTTGAGCAACAGTAGCTCGTCTGTTTGATTGGACCACACGGGCCAGCCTTTGCTCCTCATGTGCATCAATGAGCCTCGGCCGCCCATGACCCTGTCTCCGGTTCACCACTGTTCCTTCATTGGAGCACTTTTGATAGACACTGACCACTGCAGACCAGGAACACCCCACAAGAGCTGCAGTTTTGGAGATGCTCTGACCCAGTCGTCTATCACAATTTGGCCCTTGTCAAACTCCCTCAAATCATGTTAACCAGTTGGTTAAAAGTCATCGGAAAAAGTTGCCCAGAAAAGTGAATTTAGATCTAGAGAAAAGCTCTAGTATAATTTGTGCAAATAACACTGAGTTTGATATTTTATTGTCCAATGCGATGAAGTTAAGTGCAGCTTAAGTATCCTATCCAAATAGTTTTTGGGGCTGTGACAGTATCTGTTTGTGTTTTCTGTGATTTGTGTGTAGGTCTGCTGTAGATCAGACAGCCTTAAAGGAGCAACAGTCCCTGTGTTCACAAGTAGCCGTATGTTTTGGTGTGTGTGTGTGTGTGTGTGTTTATGTTTTTGCAGGGTACCTTTAAGTCAGGGCCAGGCTTCTGTTGCCATGGCGAACGAGGAATCCAAAAAGCTTAGCTCTCCCTACAGCTCAGGCCCATTATGACATCTCATTGGCTGATTGTCCTGCATGGGATTGTGATGCGGGCTGTCAGCTGGCCAATAGGGCACAGACTGAGCGAGGGCTGTTGCTAGGGGGAGTTGCTTGGAAAAGAGTCAGCTGGGTTTTTCTCTCTCTCTCGCTCTCCCATTGCACTCATTGACTCCATCTCCCCCTCCCATTTCCTCCTTCCTGTCTCTCTCTATATTTCTTTTTTTGCACTTCTACACGTGCTAGGGGAATAGAGCACATGTTGAAAAATTCACTAAATATTTCATGTTGCTCTTTGGTGTGTGGAGCTCTGATGCTGTGTGTGTGTGTGTGTGTGTGTGATGTGCAGAATTGTTTTGGCTTGGTGTATGTGTGTGTCTCTGTAAACGTGTGTGCATGTGTTTTGGTTCTCGTGGGAATATATAATGGTATAGCCATTCTCTCTCTCTCTCTTTCTGTGTGTGTGTGTGTGTGTGTGTGTGTGTGTGTGTGTGTGTGTGTGTGTGTGTGTGTGTGTGTGTGTGTGTGTGTGTGTGTGTGTGTGTGTGTGTGTGTGTGTGTGTGTGTGTGTGTGTGTGTGTGTGTGCGCACAAGCTATGCACAGAGTATCACGTAGGCAAAAGTTCCTCTCAGTCACCCCCTTTATGCACTAACCCCAAACCAGTGGCCCCACACACACCCCCTCCAAAACAAAAGCACACACATATGTACTTAGCTATCCAAAAGGGGACTTCCTTTTGGCCTATATTGTTGTTAAATTAAAAATACTCTAGATTTATCCTAACCCAGATGATTGACATGATTTTAAGGTCAAAACATACAATAATTAGTTGCTTTACTTACCTTTTTTTCAATTGAGAACTTTTTTCTCCAAATCTGAACTTTTGATTACGTCCAATATTCGTATTTATTTTGCTTCATACTGTATTTACTTTTATTTAATTTAATAAAGGACTCAAGATGCAGGAACAATGAGCTTTTTTACTTAATAAAATAAAACAAGAACAAACTAAAACTACCCCGTAGGGGAAAACAATGGCAGCAGGACTGGGCAGGCAAGGCAGGACGAGGCTTAGCAGGGCTAGACACTATGAGTGTATACGACAAAGAATTGGCACAGGACTGAAAACACAAGGAGATTGAGGGTATGTTTACACAACACCATTTTCAACTGAAAACTTTTATGCGTTTTGGCCGCTCGTTTACACGATAACGGCGTTTTGTGGGCCTGAAAGTGCATGTAAACAATAAAAACGTGAATTTGTTAAACACGGTGATGTCATGCGGATCATTTTGACATTGTTTTCGTCGGTTTTTAGTACATCATTGTCGTGTAAACATTCCCAGGTAAGGAGGAAGGACAGGTGGGGCAAATGAACCCTAAATCAGATAACAAGAAGAGCACATGGCACATAGAAACCATAGAATGTGCTCACACCAAACATGAAAAAAACAAGAGCACATGGCCAGTGAACACAATCACAAGCCATGTGCTCAAACAAAACAAGACACGAACACGCAGCCAATGAGAGCTCTCACCAACTGCAGAGAAACAAAGGCCGTTTCTCAGAACCAAGTACGTGAATTTCGGACTTGCGTCCTTGGTAGTTCGGCCAAGTTCAACTCAGGAGAACGAACTCCCGAGGACGGGAGGACACAAGTATAAAAAAAATATGGTTTAATATGGTAAAATAACGTGTACATTGATTATCTACACTGCATGTATATTTAAAACAAAACAAAATATAAAACAACCCTGCCGCTTTTCGTTTACATTTTAAAAAATATTAAACACATTAATATGTTGTTCAGACAATAAGTGTGCGTACATATGATTATGATAAAATTAAATATGACATGAAACAACCCTGTCTCTTTTTGTTAAATGTCAGTTTTAACGATCAATAATAGCCATTATAAAAGTATAAGTTAAAGAAATAAAGCTTTTCAGCAAATCACTTGCACACAAATGATTTGTTCTTTCTTTTTCCTATCCGAAGATGGCTGCAACATTGAAAGCTCCAGTCTCTGTGTTTAGCGCGAAAGCTCACGTGATTGCCGCCGGCTCGCTGTGCAATACAGTCGTGCCGTTTATAAGCTGCTTTGACGCGATTCTCAAGTTGACTGCTATCTCACGACCTCCCGAGTGTCCGAACCCACCTTAATGGTTAATATTGTTTTTTTTGGCATTGTTTTGGTGTTTTTGCCTTTATTGGACAGAAAGCAATAGGACAGGAGAGAGGAGGAGCATCAGGAAAGGACCTCGAGCTGGGAACTTGAACTTGGGTTACCCTAAGCAATTTTGGACCACTGTCCAGAAGGCTATGGCTTTGACAGGATAAAGTGTTACAGCTAGGGATGCACCGGTATGAAAATTTTGGTCGTTACCGATAACCGTTAATTCTTTATATTTTGAAAACCGATAACCAATATATTGGCCGATAAATCTAAATCCAAATTTTTACATAATTTCTGAGAGCCTGATTACGAAAACAAAAGTCTCACCATTTAAAAGTCCCGAGCAAAAGTATTATGATGTTCTCATTATAATTTTATGTAGCCTGTATGACTTGCCGAATGTTGCACTTAACTGTATTTCAAGTAATATTATCAAGCATAATGGTGCATCTGAAGTGTCTCATCTGAAGGAAAGCCAAATGTTCTGATCCACCAATATGGTGGCCGATGTATCATGCGTCCTTAATTATAACACACTTCAACTAAAACTATGTTAGATCAGACCACAGCCACTGGAAAACAGTTGCATCATAGTGTTTCTAATTGCTCACGTTTTCCCAAGAAGCCTTTGTTAATAGTTCTTTAGCTATATTAGCCACTCTCGCTAATTTGAGCTTCCCCACTGGAATCAGTTTCTGCTAATGTGAGATTCCAGTTTCTCTATTGCACTGCATAAATACACAAACATTACCATAGTCTTCTGTGTGTATGTTAATGCATCTGAAAACAATGCAATAGGAGGAGTGTTAAAGCTTGAAGTGGAGAGTGTGTTGATGAGATACAGTAGATTAGATCAAAGCACTCAACTCCACCCCACCCCATCCCTCCACCCCATCCCTCCATCCCTCCCTCCCTCCCTCTCTCTCTCATCTCCTCTGGCAAGAGCCCAGCTCTAATACATGTATCTTATTACTGTGTGTGCCGCCCTCTTTTTCTTGTTTTCTAGTTATTATAAGCAAAGTGAACACCTCCTTTTGTAGCGGTGGAGTTTAAGGAGGTTTTTAGTGTTTGAAGATTGATCATTGTTCTGGTTGGTATGGTTCGCTGCATGAGATAAGTTGTGGACTGAATGTATGCATCTGTACTGGGGGTCAGTGAGTTCCTCTGTAACACCGATGCAGATCAAGTTACATAACACAGCTCAGCACTTTTCTCAAACACACACAGAGCTCCTGGACTTTTGCAGAGGGACACTTTTTGGTGGAGAATTTGCATGCACATTGAATTGAATATAATCGACTGTTGAATTGAACATGATGTTGAGATTTTGGACCATTGAGGTGAAGAGGAGAGGTACCTATATGCCTGTGAAGAGCTTGTTACCAAGATGACCGACAAGTGGACTTGACTTAAAGCGACTGTGTGGTTGTGATCTCTTATTGCTTGCCATTTAATAGTACAAACATTGAATATCTTTCATAAAACCTTGAAATTTCATATATAATCTGTGTGGAAACCCACACAAAATCACAGACATCTTCTATAACATAAAGCGTGGTACGTGGATAAAAATATCCAGTGCTGTGAAATAAAGCTGGTCACACACATACAGACTTGAGCCTGTCCTGACATACAGAGACTTGACGTTTACAGAGAGACACAGATGAATACTTTCTCTGTTATTTTTAGTCTTTCTTGTTTTGTCCTGAAGAGCAGAAACACATAATGCATATCTCTCTCTCTCTCTCTCTCTCTCTCTCTCTCTCTCTCTCTCTCTCTCTCTCTCTCTCTCTCTCTCTCTCTCTCTCTCTCTCTCTCTCTCTCTCTCTCTCTCTCTCTCTCTCTCTCTCTCTCTCTCTGCTCCTCCTCCCAGACTCACTCACTGCTCTGGAAAGAAAAATGAGATGGCAAGAGAGAGACGGAGAGAATTTGAGAGGAAGAGGAAGAGGAGAGAGAGAAGAGGTCCACAGGTGAGACAGGATGCCAATTATCAATTGTGCGACTGAAGGATGTGCAGGTGTGTGTGTGTGTGTGTGTGTGTGTGTGTGTGTGTGTGTGTGTGTGTGTGTGTGTGTGTGTGTGTGTGTGTGTGTGTGTGTGTGTGTGTGTGTGTGTGTGTGTGTGTGTGTGTGTGTGTGTGTGTGTGTCTCAGTGCATGTAGATGAAACTAAGTGACAGTTTAAGAGAATAAATCTACTTTCATTTCTCACTGTAACTACAGTTTGATTGACAGACAGCATGAGCAGTTGCCATTCAATGACAGCACTCAGGAGTAGTACTCTGCTACCAACCAGATGGATGGATGGATGGATGGATGGATGGATGGATGGATGTATGGATGGATGGATGGATGGATGGATGGATGGATGGATGGATGGATGGATGGATGGATGGATGGATGGATGGATGGATGGATGGATGGATGGATAGATAGATAGATAGATAGATAGATAGATAGATAGATAGATAGATAGATAGATAGATAGATAGATAGATAGATAGATAGATAGATAGATAGATAGATAGATAGGATAGTTTATTTATAGTTCGATTACGGATATTTCACGTCATGTTCGAATGCATATTCGAATATCGAATAAAAAGTGACAGCCCTAATGGACAGACAGATAGATGATGGATGGATGGACGGACAGACAGACAGATTGATGATGGACGGACGGACAGCTAGACAGACAGATAGATAGATGATGGATGGATGGATGGGTGGATGGATGGACGGACAGATTGATGATGGATGGATGGACGGACGGACAGATTGATGATGGATGGATGGACGGACAGATAAATGATGAATGGATGGATGGATGGATGGACGGACAGACAGATTGATTATGGACGGACAGATAGATGATGGATGGATGGATGGATGGATGGATGGATGGACGGAAAGATGGATAGATTTTCTGGAGCTCATGCTGGACTTTATTTAAAGAGTACCTATCATGGCATTTAAAATGTTCCAAATATTGTTTTAGAAGTCCCCAACAACAGTTTTGCATGCATGCAATGACAAAAAAGACTTTAGTTTTCTTATAATATGCACTTATTTTTACCTGTTTTGACAGCGATTCTCAAATGATTCCTTTAGTGATTCACTTTTCAAAACCCCACCTTTGCGTGACGCTAATCTGCGGTGATTGGTCCGATGACCCAGTCAGTTGTGATTGGTATAGTCTGTGCAGATATTTTCGGAAACGGAACGCCCATCAAAGTCTTATAGTGACAGTAATTTGTTAATATGTGTCAGGAGTTATGAATATGAAAACCGCGTCTGTACCGTTTGATTGTAATATGAGCCTCAGCTGATCTCATTCATAAAAAAACTCCTCTATTCTCCTCACGAAGACTCGCGACAAATCAACATCCCTCAGGGCTTTTAGTTCAAAAGTGTGCAGATGAGGAGAAATATTGATAGATTCTCATATGTCTGTGTCAAATTTCTAAACAGAGGAGTATTTTTTATTCAATACTTCCTCAAAATGCGCAGATGTATCCTAATCACGAGCGATTGAGTCTCTTATGTGTTGTTTTCAATTCATCCTGGCAGCCGGAGGGCGCTCTGTGTACATGTTATCCATATATGGTACAGACGAAGAAGATACCATGTGCCATAATAGAAGTCCATAATAAAAGCTTCCTGAGATCGCGAAACATACATTTGACGACTAATAAACAGTCAATCGCGACGATGTATGGTTTGTCTTCAAGCCACTTAGTCTTCAAATGCTCATCCTTGGGCAGATGAAAAAAGTTTGCTTTTGAGTCGCACTTCAGAACACAGCGTCTCGTCGCCATGATGTTTTCTAGTTTTCACTGGCGTCTCGTGGCCATGATGTTTTCTAGTTTTCACTGGCGTCTCGTGGCCATGATGTTTTCTAGTTTTCACTGGCGTCTCGTCGCCATGATGTTTTCTAGTTTTCACTGGCGTCTCGTCGCCATGATGTTTTCTAGTTTTCACTGGCGTCTCGTGGCCATGATGTTTTCTAGTTTTCACTGGCGTCTTGGAGCGCAATAAGTGGGCGTATCGTATTCAAATAACTTGACAAGTTGACGTCATCTAGTCAGAGAAAAAGCTTCGGTCTTCTAACGATTCTTAAAAATGACTCCGAGTCGACTCTTACTTTTGAAAGAAAATAACTATATATACGGTGCACTGTCATATTTCAAACTATGCAGGATGTTTTTGTTCACTTAGATCTATGTTACACACTACATGAAAGGTACATTTCAAAATTCCATGATAGGTGCTCTTTAATTCAATGTGTCAATGTTACAAACTCCTAGCCTGACGTCATACTCAATTCTAGTCAGAATATGAGTCTGATGCTGCTCTGTGGGCTGTGATTATGGGGCGTGTTTCAACCGAACCAGGAAAGACCTGAATTGGATAGACCTACAACCAATCAGAGCAACGGAGCGACGCATAACGTTAGTTGTCAAACGTCAACAGAACTCAACTGCACTGTTGCCAAGTCTGCGGGTTTGAAGCGACCCCAATTATGTGATATACAGACCCAGGAACGCAAAATTTAGCAGGCAGCCCTGCCAACATAACACATATTTTACCCCCCAAATGGCCAAATGCCAATTGGGCTTGTTTTTGGCTAGTTTTAAGTAGCAATTGGGCGAGTTTTGTTGTAAAAACTTGGCAACCCTGTCTGCACGCTCGCTGGAATAAGTAACGTTAGAAGAAGAAGATGAGTGTAAACTATCTTTGCCGGTGTTGTTAAAAAGAATTTAAGGATACACAGAGTACTTACCAACACGATCATCATTTCTGAGAGAAATATTTAAGGTGAACGCATATACGAACAAGTTCTCCGTTTAGGATTAGAACAAATTGAACCCAAGCGCCTTTGATGATGTGAATGATGACGTTACTGTTGATCATCTGTCCATCATCGTCTAAAGCCTGCCCTGACAATTTGATTGGTCCCAACAGTTTCTGTTCAGGCATAATTACTCCTCTACGGATCAAGTCCAGACCGAACTGCCCGAGCTCAAATGTTGTGGGCGGGGCTAAGTTCGGCTGGCATCCATGCTTACAGAAGAGTGACAGTCTTAATGTGATCTCAGTTCTCTGTGAGAGCTGGTGCACTAACTCCTGTGGCAGGCCGTTATTTGACTTTTTTGCTCGTCTTATTGCATCTCACAGAGCGAGAGAGAAATGAAGGGAGTGAAAATAAGTGTCTAAAGCTGGAAAGGGGTAAAGATGGAATGGAGAAGAGTGTGTGTGTGTGTGTGTGTGTGTGTGTGTGTAATAAAGGTCTGTGACGGACGGGGTCCCTGCAGTCGAGGGCAAATTGACTGGAGGCATGTGAATTACAGAAGACAGGCTACGTGTGTAACGTTTCTTTCATCTGTCGGCTCTCACGTTCCCTCCTTTTCTCAGGTGACTGATCCCCCCACTCATCTCCCCCCCATAAAACTGTCTGAGATTTACTCTGCCTCTCTTTGTCTGGCTCTTTGTTCAACAGTAGCTGAAGTGGAGTATTGTGGGGAGAATGTTCTGTCTTCATCTTTCTTGTTTGTATGACACATTCTGCATCAGTGTGTGTGTGAAAGGCAGAAATTCTTCCAGGTTGGTTGTGGAGGACACACTCTCTTGTGTGGAGAGTTCATCCGAGTCCTGGAGTTTCGAACTGTAGGATTTCTCTGTCTGCTGCTGCTCCGTCAGGAATATATGACACACAGACTGCAGCTTTATAACAGCCACAACACAAAGAATCAGAAACCAGTGCTCTCAGTGGTGGGGTCTAATACCAGTGGACATTTGCATTGCTCAGTAGATTCAGCTCTTGGCGATGTTTTCAGTGATGTTTGTTCACCCATTCTGCCACTCACCCTTATGTCATGTGATTCATAAATGATCACGAAATGGCAAGTTTGAATGTCAAAATTATTAAATTAGATTAGATAACTCTTAAGTAAGCATGAGATGTCGACGAAGGCAATCTAAATGTAAAAATTGGTAAAACGAGTCCTATAACTGATTGTGCATCACTAAAAATAGAAACAAACGAGACACTTGTTGACTTGCAGTAAAAGAATAGAGCTATACAATCAATATGGATGCCATTGCTCAGATAATCTAAAGTTTCTGTAAAAATCTGTGGAGAAATCTTTGACTTTTGATTGCAGACTTTGGCACCTGGGAACAGTTTGTAAAATTGCTTAGATGACACGTGAGTTTGCTCTCTATTTAATCTCGTTGCTTTCTTTGAGAGACATTTGAGAGATTTCCAAATGGGATGGATTATGGATTTTACCCCTCTGTTAGACATAAATTAACTGCAATGCTAAAGTTTAAATGTGTGTGTGTGTGTGTGTGTGTGTGTGTGTGTGTGTGTGTGTGTGTGTGTGTGTGTGTGTGTGTGTGTGTCCATTTAAACCCTACATTATGAGAACAAAATGTCCCCGCAATATCCAATATCTATGTCCGTGTGGGGGCATTTGTTTGTCTCCATGAGGAAAAAGAGCTTATAAATCATACTAAGTGGTGTTTTTTTTACAAATGTAAACATGCAGAAAATTGTCTGTGATGGGTTGGTTTAGGGTTAGGTTAGGGGTAGAATATACAGTTTGAACAGTATAAAAATCATTGTGTCTATGGAAAGTAGGGGTGTTAAAATTAATTGTTGCATCGATGCAGTAATAGTGTGTGCGTGCATGTGAGTGTGTGTCCGTGAGTGTGTGTGAGCATGTGTGTGTGCGAGTCTGTGTGCGAGAGTGCGAGAGTGCGAGAGTGTGAGAGTGTGAGAGTGTGAGAGTGTGAGAGTGTGAGAGTGTGTGTGTGTGTGTGTGTGTGTGTGTGTGTGTGTGTGTGTGTGTGTGTGTGTGTGTGTGTGTGTGTGTGTGTGTGTGTGTGTGTGTGTGTGTGTGTGTGTGTGTGCGCGAGGCTGTGTGTGTGTGTGTGTGTGTGCGCGAGGCTGTGTGTGTGTGTCTGTGAACGTTATTGTAACTTAAGTACACTACTTGACCGTTTCATGTGCTTTTAGTATTTACTAGTGTTTGTTTGAACAAAATCCGTCCTGTGGTCTGCTGTGTTCAGACTTAAAGGGTTAGTTCACCCAAAAATGAAAATTTTGTCATTAATTCCTCACCCTCATGTCGTTCGACACCCGTAAGACCTCCGTTCATATTCGGAACACAAATGAAGATATTTTTGTTGAAAGCTGATGCTGAGAAAGGCTTCAGATAGGCCTCCATTGGCATTCAGTACATTAATACTCCCAAGACCCATAAAAGGCACTTAAAACGTCATTACAAAGTCCATCTCACCACAGTGGCTCTACAATAATTTTACGATGCGACGACAATAGTTTTTGTGCGCAAAAAAAATCTAAATAACACCTTTATCCAGCTTGTTATTGTCTTCTGTGTGTGCCTCCACGACGCATGCGCGAGAATATGACGCAGATCCGGCGTTCGGGAATCCATGAAATGCACACTTTAGCCCGATTTTGAGAACTACGCTGAGACCTAAAGGACGATCAATGTAGAATTCAACAGCTTAGACACGCGCGTCTTCCTCTGCTTGTTAACAAATCGCTTCTGGGTCATGTGTCTGAACGCCGGATCTGCGTAATATTCTCGCGCATGCGTCGTGGAGGCACACACGGAAGACAATAACAAGTTGGATAAAGGTGTTATTTTGATTTTTTTTGGTGCACAAAAACTATTGTCGTCGCATCGTAAGATTATTGTAGAGCCACTGTGGTGAGATGGACTTTGTAACAACGTTTTAAGAGCCTTTTATGGGTCTTGGGAGTATTAATGTACTGAATGCCAATGGAGGCCTATCTGAAGCCTTTCTCAGCATCAGCTTTCAACAAAAGATCTTCATTTGTGTTCCGAATATGAACGGAGGTCTTACGGGTGTCCAACGACATGAGGGTGAGGAATTAATGACAGAATTTTCATTTTTGGGTGAACTAACCCTTTAAGTTGTGTTTGATGTTTGCTACATTCAGGAAGTGTACTTTCTTGGAGCAGTTAAAATAAAAAGGGAGTTCATATATATCTGACTGCCTGTATTCATTGTATTCAAAAAGTAGTCATGTGCAGTAATATTGAAAAGTGAGGTGCAACGCATTGTGATTGATCATGATATTGAATCCAATCCAATCATAATCGAATTGTGAGACCAGTAACAATTCACACCCCTAATGGTGTGTGTGCACTGGTTTGACCTACACTGAGGACGCAAAATCCTGTCAGGTCACGCCCCCTAAATTCTGAGGACAAGCCGATATCCTTGTAATTCAAAACGCGAAATAAACATAATTTTTTTTAATTAAAAATGTAAAAATGCAGAAAGTTTTGTGTGATGGGTAGGTTTAGAGGTAGTTGGAACACTAGAGGTTAGTGTAGGGGGATAGAATATCTGCTTTGAACAGTGTAAAAACCATTACGCCTATGGAGAGTCCCCGTAAACCACCTATACCGCGTGTGTGTGTGCGCATGTGTGTGTGTGTTTTGGTGTTGGAACACCTGCCAGCTGTTTCCAGGTGAGTGAGTGGAGTATATTTATACGAGTGTGTGTGTGGTTTAGTGTCAGCGTACTGCATCTGTCTGCTAGTCCCGCGGGGGAAGAGAGTATTGTGTGTGTGTGTGGTTTAAAGAGCGAGAGAGGCTCACTGGATAAAATATACAATGTGGATGATGAAAGCACTTTCTTTTCCTTCCTTTCAAACTGTCACCAGATTACTTCACTCTCACATGTAAACACAGAAGTATCTCTCTCTGTGTCTCTGTTTCGTTAGTGATATTATGCTGTAGCTGCTGACCGCGGCACTTATAGAGGTCTCATACACTCCCACACATTTACCTGGGATATATGTAACCATTAATCACACACACAGACTCTGGCTGGAGCCTGTTAGAGTCTTTTGTAACTGTTTTATCTGGAAATGTGTTAACCTACCCACCTCCTCGTATGGAGCCCCTACTCTCTGCATTTCTTCTGTGTGTGTGTGTGTGTGTGTGGGTGTTTTGCCTGTGTGTTTTCGTGCGTATATGTGCACAGTCTGTTCGGGAGGCGTATAGAAGTATAAACCCTTGAATTATACAATCAGACATAATATAACCTACGGCATATTCTATGAACTTTTCTCTTTCTACCCTTTGTGTTGTTTACATTTGCTGTGTGTGTTATTATCTTGTACTCTATTGGTAGCTGGGTTCTTTATATTGGTTATTTCTTAAGCCAAATGTATACTTTGTTTTTTATGCGTATGTGAGCGTATGCGCGCAGTCAAACCCACAGCTTTGCGAAGTATACTTCTTTTAACTCGTACGCTTACACAGGCGTTCAACGCATGCGCAGTCTGATCTCCGTCACGTGCACATGATGCTGACTGCACAACGAATCTCATAACTGTTTGTTATAATGAGAGTATTTGTGAGCTTGCAGAATCCAGTTTTTGTTCAGTGATAACTTCTGATTGGCCGTTGCGTTCAAGAAATCAACAGATATGCTTGTGATTGGCTCAATGCTGCAAAACTATGCAGAACTATCCTTTTAAGTCTACAGTAATGATTTATATCCAGAGCTAGGGGTGTAATGGTACACAAAATTGACTGTTCGAACCGTACCTTAGTTTTGAAGGCACAGTACTGTACAGCTGGAGGGAGAAAACTAAACATAAAATAGCTTTTTCCCCCTTTTTATTAAACAGTTTACTGAACAAATTATCTGTCTTTAAATAAATTCAATTATAATTAAAATTTCTGTTAATGCTGTAAAATTGTACTTTGCATATAAGGCAGTTTTTTAAACATACATTAAACATATGCATTAAATAATCAAGACAAGTTAAGTAAAATATAATGAATATATGGGCTAATATAGATATAGATCCAAATTCTCTTTTGTACCACAAGCCATAAAAGCCTTAAATCAGTCAAAATAAGCTAGATGTCTAGCTGGCCTGGTCAGATGCAGGGGTGTATAGTGTATTGCATTGTATTGTATTATGTCTGATGTCCTGTTTATGTAGTTTTAATTGCTTCACAGGGACAATAAAGTTATCTACTACTACTACTACTATAGTGCATATATTTAGAGAAAGAGTTCATTTATCTAGTGAACTAACAAGCTTTGGACACTCAATGACTTTCCTGAGATAAATGTAGTGACATATTGTCTTTCCGCTGCTGAAACACTGATTGAGTGATTACACGAGATCAGTAAGTTCAGTAAGAGATCAGTAAGTTCAGTAAGAGATCAGTAAGTTGTACTGTATCTTTCAACATACCTTCAAATGTTCATTCATGTTTATTCTGTAACTAGCATTAAAGCGCCTATACAGCGATCTGTCACGCCGCATTAAAGAGAGTCATTTATTGTTTGAATTTTGTGTTAAAATGGACTGAATTTGAGAGATGAGACGTTGTTTCTTATAGAAAGTAACAAAACACATAGCTTATTCTGTTAATTGGTGGTTAAAAGTGGTTAATGTTCTACAACTCTGTATTCATCGGTACACGTGTACCGAACCGAAAGACACGTACCAAAAATTCTGGGTACGGATACGTGTACCGTTACACCCCTATTCAGAGCTATTCTGCTATTCGTCCTTGCATATATATATATATATATATATATATATATGTCATGTTCATAAAAAAAGGTTCGGCTACTATCCACAAGTTTCCTACGCCCCATGAAGCCTTGCGTCAAAAGTGGGAGCGTCTTCCACTTCGAAGTAAATAAGCAGGACTTTATGCATTTCCATCGTAGTTTATGCGCACGTTTTCGTATCGGATAGAACATTTATCCGACTCAAACGAGTGCATATGTTTTTTATGTGCATTTATAGAATTCATGCGCATCTTGGCGTTTCCATTCAGCATTTTTTTGATGCAATATCCCAAAATGTGCATAAAAATAGGTGGATGGAAACAAAGCTTATTGACATTCAACAGTTGACAGTCATTCAAGCTATCCATATTTGCTAACAATGTGGGAACACAACCTCAAGAGACTTTCAAAAGGGTGAAACAACAGTACCTTTACCCTCCGCGGTAACTTATTTGGTTGGGAGGATGGCGTGAAGAAGTTGCCCCCGTATCACGTACGGTAGCATTTTTAGCTATTTTCTAGATTCAGTAGCCTGTGATGGTAAGGCAATGAGCAATTTGTAAAGCTCAGAGGCGTATCAGTATCTGTCGGAAACGATCTAAAAGCGGACATTGAGCCGAGCCTGAGCTTACACGTATCACAAGGAATGGGTGCTAGCATCAGTGACAGGTGAAGTACAGACAGCGAGTCGTTCGTGTATTAGGGCCAGGGCGCTGTTGTAGTCATCCAGCAGCACTTTTGTGGAAGGTCAGTAAAGAAAGGACAATTAAGGACACGAAAATTGTATTGTGATATTATTAATTAACTAATAAATGTACTAAACTGAAATGTTTAGTGTGTGTCATTCATGTTGCAAATGTTGCTTCACAGTAACCTTCACTTAAGCCTTGTGGCACCATCTGATTAATTTTGAAACCTTGCCAATGATCCAAAAAACACTTAGCCTCTTTACTAACTAGCACACAAAATACCATTGGTATACTACTTCCGCCGCCTCACCGGAAGTTGTACCCACGTTCTTTTTTACTGTAGCGCCCCCCCGGAAACAGGTGGATAATAATAGCAGATATGTTATTTACTTCAGTGCCAGAGCATGGTTGTAACTGTATGCTTCAACCACAGATGTCGATAGAGAGCCTGGTTGTTAATTTGTTGTATAGTTATTACTGCATTTGATTTACACTGTTATATTGGCTGTGTCCCATATCACATACTGTCTGAGTAAGTGATGCATTTGAATTTGAACTTACTTCGTGTCCGTTAAAAAACTATGTTCTGTATAGTATGAATGTGGGTAGTACGAAAGAAATTAGGACGTAGTACATCCGCCATGTTACTACTGTCACATGACCTACCAGTGCCAGTTGCGTCACTTCACTTCCATATATCCTCTCCCGTGGCCTCATGGGATAGCAAAGTGTCCAGCGAATTAATCTGAATCTCGCCAGAAGTAGGAGATCATCCGGGTACTTTTCACCTACTGTTTTTCGTAGACTATGTATTCGGACATACTACTCTGTTAGTGTACTGGTTTTCGTATACTATTTAGTAGGGTAGCATTTGATTTCAGACACAGTTTAGTAAGTTTAGTTCCTTACCATCCTGATGTCTTTAATAATAACTTCATTAACTGCACGCAGGGCTACAGAGGTCACGTGGGAGGAGTTTGTTTTGTCAGAGACTCTTAAGGGGTCATGAGGGATTTGGGGGTGGGGTACGGATGAGGGGACGCCCCATGAGGTATAGAACATCTTGAAAAGGCAGTTGTAGGAGAGAATTAAATGTTTGTCAGGAAGTGGGATCATTGTTCATTTGTATCTGCTGTAGCAAACTTATTATTGTAGGTTGTAGGGAACATGATCAAATGCATGTAAGCATGCTGCCCGTTGTACTGCACATTTCACATGCATTTTTGAGTTCAAAATGCTGAATACACTGCACAAAGCACACACACACACGTCTCCATCTCTTGTTTCTCTTCTTTTAACACGCACGCATGGCTCTCATTTTTACTGATAGCATGCAGGTGTGCCATCAATTACACACTTTCCTTCCATCTCACGCACACGCCCCACCGTCTCTCTCTCTCTCTCTCTCTCTCTCTCTCTCTCTCTCTCTCTCTCTCTCTCTCTCTCTCTCTCTCTCTGTCTGTCTCTCTGTCCCCTGTGTTGTTGGTGTCTGGGGGTAAAGACCCTATTAGTGCCTCTGTCTGGAGCCTGGAGAAACTCTACACCCGACAGAGACGGAGAGACAGAGCAGGAGAAAAGGGGGGAAATGGGGTAACTTGATCTCTTTGGTTTGTCTATTCAATACAGAGGTCACTTGCCCAGGCACAAAGCATTAATCCTTGCGCACACACACACACGCACGGACTCATAAACACTCATTTGTCCAAAAATCCCAGAGCAGTAAAATGCAATGCGATGATGTAATTCCAAGCAACCGTACACGGACACTATTGGCACTGCCATCATGAAAATGGTGCCTATGGAATTATGGGCGGTTTCTGTCAAAGGAAAAAATGGCTACTGGCTGTTATACCCTCCGGCTCAAAGATACTGTGGTGGAGAGAGAGAGAGAGAGATAAAAAAAAGACAAAAATAGAGGGACAGACAGACAAACAGTGTTTCAATTGAAATCAAGGAATCTGTCTTCAGGCACTGAACTGTCCACTTATCGTTTTGAGCTTTTGACTTCCACTTATTAGTCAAAAATGACATACTGGCCGTCTTATTTATTATTCACTGTTATTTATTGCATTATAAGTAGTATTTGGGGCTTTTTGACACTTTTGTGAGAGCATCTTGGGTTAAAGTTCCTAGAATAGTGTTATATGATGAACAGAGTGAATTTACGCTTTAATTCACATATTAACATTGATCAGCGAATCTTGCGGAAGCTCAGACGTGATGCGTAACATGAGAATGAACCTCATTGGTTCTTGCTGAAGCTCAAACGTGCAGCGTAACACGAGAATGAACCTCATTGGTTCTTGCTGAAGCTCAAACGTGCTGCGTAACACGAGAATGAACCTCATTGGTTCTTGCTGAAGCTCAAATGTGATGCGTAACACGAGAATTAACCTCATTGGTTCTTGCTGAAGCTCAAATGTGATGCGTAACACAAGAATGAACCTCATTGGTTCTTGCGGAAGCTCAAACGTGATGCATAACACGAGAATGAACCTCATTGGTTCTTGCTGAAGCTCAAATGTGATGCGTAACACGAGAATGAACCTCATTGGTTCTTGCTGAAGCTCAAACGTGATGCGTAACACGAGAATGAACCTCATTGGTTCTTGCTGAAGCTCAAATGTGATGCGTAACACGAGAATGAACCTCATTGGTTCTTGCTGAAGCTCAAATGTGATGCGTAACACGAGAATGAACCTCATTGGTTCTTGCTGAAGCTCAAACATGCTGCGTAACACGAGAATGAACCTCATTGGTTCTTGCGGAATCTCAAATGTGATGCGTAACACGAGAATGAACCTCATTGGTTCTTGCGGAAGCTCAAACGTGATGCGTAACACGAGAATGAACCTCATTGGTTCTTGCGGAATCTCAAATGTGATGCGTAACACGAGAATGAACCTCATTGGTTCTTGCTGAAGCTCAAATGTGATGCGTAACACGAGAATGAACCTCATTGGTTCTTGCTGAAGCTCAAACGTGCTGCGTAACACGAGAATGAACCTCATTGGTTCTCGCACGTAAAGTGAACATGCTTGAGCTTCCGTTTACCTCAACTGATGTGTGAGTTGATGAATGCTTGTATGTGAATAAAAGCCTAAATTAAATCTGTTCATCATATAAAGCGATCGAGTCTCTTCAGAAAAACTAAACCGCTCAAGTCATATGGATTAGTTTTACGATCTCTTTATGAACTTTTTAAAGCATCAAAGTGGGAGTTGCGTAGCTGTCAATGGAAGGACAGAAATCTCGCAGATTTCATTAAAAAGATCTTCATTTGTGTTCTGAAGATGAACGAAAGTCTTACAGGTTTGGAACGATATGAGGATGAGGAATTAATGACAGAATTCTCATTTTTAGGTGAACTATCCCTTTAAGTTCACTGTAAGTCTGCCAAATGCATAAATATATTCTTTGAAATGTTTTGGAGCATCATGTAAATGCCACGGTGCACGTGGTAATCATTCAGTGCCATGGTTTTATTATCACTGACTGTACCATTCAACGCCACAGTGCTTTTCATTGGAGAGCACAGTAACAATCAGGAGGCCACTTCAGCTTGGGCTTGGACAGTGAGCAGTTGTCTTCAGGATTCATTCATTGCCAGCTTTTAGCGAGCAGATGTCTGTGCGAGTGTGTGTTGTTTCTATGTTTTTGTTTATGTGAAGTGTTCATAATAGGATACATTGAATATTCATGATTTATTTGCGATGGCTTTGCCTGAGATGTAAGCGAGTAGTATATTTGCCTGGTCATGTGATCTCTGCATGTCAACAGCCATGAGGTGAAAATAGCGTAAGAGACTGTATAGACAGGGAAGAGAAGATATCGTTGAATAAAGTTGTTTTTGTTTGTTTGTTTGCGCACGATTTCTTGTCGCTTCATAACATTAAGGCTGAACCAATGTAGTCACATTTTAACAATGTCTTCTTTACTACCTTTCTGGGCCTTGAAAGTTGCATTTCCGATGCTGTCTATGTCAGAAATCTCTCGGATTTCATCAAAAATATCTTACAGTTTGTTCTGAAGGTCTCACGGGTTTGGAATGACATGAGGGTGAGTGATTAATACAGCCCCACCTGTATAGATCTGCTTCGGGTAAATTCATATATTTCTATTGTGCAGCAGCAGCTGCATGTCTTACATGCTCACAGCCGCGTGTCGTGTGTATTGGCATTAGCAAGTCTTCTTACTTGCTCTCCAGCAGCAGCGGAGAAGATCCAAATACATTAAATACATTGTCATATCCATTGTTTGAGTTGTCATAATAGAATGCTAATGCTAATACACAAGATTGTTCAAGATATTGAATATCATTAATGGCTGAACAATATCAAGATACATTTTCCTAACTCTATTACCCAGTTGAACCGCATGCTATTGTATTGTGCCAGTGCTGCGGGGCAGCGTGTCTGCCTTGCGTGGCCTGGTGATCCCCTTTTAGCCGGGGGTTTTCCTGCGCGCACATCCCCTGCGTGTGGCCTGGCCTTGGGCCAGAGCTGCAGCCTGCTCTGCCTGTGTCAGAGTCCCCCGAGGTCTGAAAGGACAAAGCTGGTCTCCATCCAGCTCTCTTAACCCCCAAACGCTGGCACTGCACAAGCTTTATCTGTGCCTCTCCCTCTCACTCTGATATCATTTCACTTTGATGGCCTGCTCTATCTCCGGCTCGCACAACCCTCCTCAAGCTGCAGTGGCCGCTGTGTGTGTGTCTCGCGCTGTGTGTGGCCTCACATCAAACTCTCAAGTATTTTGGTTAATGAATTCTTTGCCCTCACTGTATGCCCGTCTGAGCGGTACCAGCATCTGAGCTCCAGTACCGCCCCGTGCACCACCCACAGCGAGCCTCAGAGAGAGAGAGAGAGAGAGAGAGAGAGAGAGAGAGAGAGAGAGAGAGAGAGAGAGAGAGAGAGAGAAAGAGAAAAGAGAGAGAGAAGTGGCGTCTGGGAGCTCAGGGTGGTTCTGGTCATGTGTGGTCTTCCATAGTGTTTTAATTAGGTTCTTCTCACTCAGATGGATCATTACCTATAATGAGTCCAAACCACAGACACACACACACATTTGGAACGAACACATGTATACGCATCGATACAAAAATGCGTTTTTATGGAGAGACCCGTCGCAAGAAATGCCCCTTAAAATTCTTCTGTGTGTTTATATGTAATATACACATCTGTGCCGAACTATTTGAAATATTTCAGCAGTTTACATTCCCCTTTTTACCATTTACAGTACTGTTCAAAAGTTTGAGGTCAGTAAGAGGTTTTTTTAAAGAATGTAATATTTTACATTCTTTGCGTGACTGTAGCAACATTTATTATGTTACAAAAGATCTGCTTTAAATAAATGCTGTTCTTTATATTTATATTATATTATATTATATTATATCTTATACATTAGTCCAATCCTAAAGAAGCTTCATTGGCTGCCAGTTAAATCACGGATCATATATAAATTCCTACTTCTGACGTACAAATCTCTACATGGACTTGCACCTCAGTATCTGACGGATCTACTCCATCCGTACTGTCAAGCTCGGTCCCTGCGGTCCTCAGACAAGGACCTGCTCGCTGTCCCTAAGTCCAGGCTACGGACATTTGGCGATAGAGCTTTCTGTGTGGGTGCACCATCACTCTGGAACAAGCTTCCTCATGCCATCCGCTCTGCAACATCTTTAGCAACCTTTAAAAACCAGCTTAAAACACACCTCTTCACTGAGGCCTATGGGCCATAGATGCTCTGGTTTCTCTCCTTCTTATCCTTACTCTCCCCCCTCTTGTCCATCCCTTCCCTTGCTATTTGTTAAGCGTCCTTGGGTCTTGTGAAAGGCGCTATATAAATTTAAAGTTATTATTATTATTATTATATTAATCAAAGAATGTATCATATTTCCATAAAGTAAGCAGCTCAACATTGATAATAATAAATGTTTCTGAGCATTACATCATCATATCAGAATGATTTCTGAAGGATCATGTGACACTGAAGACTGGAGGAATGGTCCTGAAAGTTCAGCTTTGCCATTTAGGAAATAAAATGACTTTTTAACATATTCAATTAGAAAAAAGTTTTAAATTGTAATAATATTTCAGAATTTTATGCAGCATTGGTGAGCAGGAGAGACTTCTTTCAAAAACATTTAAATATCTTACGACCCCAAACTTTTGAACCGTTGCGTGCATTTCGACTCTTTCTGTCATCAGTATCTGAAGTATCAGTGTTTACATGCACAACAAAATTCTCTTAGCTATCAAAAATTATGGCTCATTATAAAAACCTGGCGATGCAAGAAAGTCGTCTCACTGAATAAGCAAGCAGAACTGTGGTAAAGGTGTTTACATGCATAGCGAAATCGGGGCAGTAACATGACCTTACACGTCTGAGTGAGTGTGAGTGTGTGTGTGTGTGTGTGTGTGTGTGCACATGTGTGTGTCTGTCTGTCTGCATACAAAAACTTTAAGACACCCTGAACCCTCATGACCTCTGCGTCCAGACGTTCCCCCTTCCCCCACGGCAGTGAAACACCCCCATCCGCATTCAACACAACATCACATAACTACACACACACACACACACACAGATTCCAGCAGTCATCCCTCCTCTCTCACTCAACACGTATTTAGAAAACACTCATGCTTTATCTGCGTGTAACATGATGACTGTTACTACACAATATCTGCAGTTGTGTGTGTGTTTTGAAATAAAGCAGCAAGCCATTGCTTTTTGAGTTTTTATAATAATAACTTTTTAATAACAATCAAAAGTAACAAAGCATAATTTGCGATTTATTGGATGGGAGGCGCTACAAAGTTTGGTTTATTGATCAACTGAAAACAGCTAAAAGATTGGTTCTTGGGATTTACAAATTGATATTGGTTCATCAAAATGAGAATTGATTTAAATCGAGAAATTAATATTTTAACCCATCCCTAATATTGCTTTAAAGGATTTTTAATTAATATAGCTTAAATGGTTAGTTCACCCAAAAATGACTCACCCTCATGCCGTTCCAAACCTGTGAGACCTTCGTTCATCTTCGGAAACACAAATTAAGATATTTTTAATGAAATCCGAGTGCTCTCTGACCCCTCCATACACAGCAATAACACTTTCAAGACCCAGAAAGGTAGTGAAGAAGACATCGTTAAATTAGCCCATGTGACTACAGAGGTTCAACCTTGACCTCAAGGCTAGATTATTGTAATGCTCTACTGGGTGGTTGCCCTGCTCGCCTAATAAATAAACTCCACCTGGTCCAAAACGCAGCAGCTCGAGTTCTTACTAGAACCATGACCATATTAGCCCAGTTCTGTCAACACTGCACTGGCTGCCTATTAAACATCGCATACATTTTAAAATCTTGCTTATTACTTACAAAGCACTAAATGGTTTAGCTCCCCAGTACTTGGGCGAGCTCTTAACGCTTTATAGTCATCTCAAAATTCTGGCCAGTTGATAATAGCTAGCAGGGCCTAGCATAGACATTGAGACGAGTCCCCCCCCCCCAACAATTAGAAATCGCCAAATTGTCCCCTCCAATATTTGAAATTATTGCACTGCTCTCCTGCACTCATTCATGAATTTACAACGCTCTGTATGTTAGGATGACAAAAAGTTTTAAAAGTTTAATTGTTAGTCTGGTTTGCCTCAGTGGTCTAACGGCGCTCGTCAATGTCAAAATGATTGAGATGGCCAATCAAATCAAAGTATGCGGGTTTACGTTGTCTTTTGACTCATGCACATTCTTCACACAGACAAACGCCTCAATCTATCGCTTAATGTCATTACGGGGATATATATTCTTTCTGGTGAAATCACAAAAAACGTGTCCATGCTCTTAATATACAATCATTGAACATCTTTGTTTTTAATGAAGAAAAAAAACTATATGAGGGCGGACTAGAACCTGTAACCTTCGACATGGTTTACATTAATTCTACCACCACACTAGCACCACACCACTAAGGCATTCAAATGGGAACAGTGGATTTATTTATTCACTAACGGGAAGAATCTCGAGACTAACGATATATTAGACGCAAATTAATGCAACTATTATTTGCAAATAGTCCCAAAATTATTATTTCCCAACTAGAATTAGATCTAGAATTTCGTTCACGGTTCTGTTTCTTTATGCTTTATAAAAATAACAAAATTGCCCCCCAAAATGAGTGTAACTTTTAGCATAGTTTTAATCTAGTTTTCAAGTAAAAAAGTTAATTGATAAATGTTAAGATTTTTTTTTCTTCATTCAAGGCAAACCAACTGTTTTAATGCCTTGCCAAGAGAAGTATTTTGACCATGAAGTGCATTTGACAAATCACACCTGCACCATTCACCACATTATACACTACAGTATACTTAATTACTTTTAGCAATTGGCATTTCTATAGCCCAAACAGTAGAGCATGGCGCTGCCAAGGTCATGGGTTTAAATGCATGAACTGATCAAATGCCTTGAAATGAAGTCACTTTGGATAAAAGCATCTGCCAAATGCATACATGTAATTTGTTTATTTGTTAGATTCAGTGGTGCTGCACTTCTGTGGAGTCTTTTGTGGAACTTCTGAAACCCGTGAAATTCTTGTGTGAATATGTAAACGTGCACTTGGAAAATACTGCATGGACTCTTTTGGGTGGTTTATTAAGTGTTAAAGTGAGTCATGATGTACTGCTATTGTAATGAATCCGTCCTATTGATATTCATAAAGTTTTCCCTTTTTATGTTCCACAGAAGAAAGGAAGTCATTCGGATTTGGAACGACATAAGGGTGAGTAAATGATGACAAGTTTAATTTTTCAAGTCTTTTTCAGTTGAGTTAGTACACTGTGATCGTTTAGCAGCGTCATACGCATGTTTAAGTGTCTGAAATGTGGATTTAAAGGTTAAGATAAAAGCCAGAGGAAGAAAAACTTCCAAAAGAGCCTGTCTGTCTCTCTCACATTCTCTCCCTGGAGTCAGACAGGAGCGAGACGGGGGTGGAGATTAGACAGGCCGACGCCCCCTCAACCATAGGTGCCCACAGTGGGAGGGACACATATGTCTCTGTCTAATAAGTGGGCTGGGACAGAGACACCGCAGTGTTTTTCAGTAGTTTGATGGATGTGGCCTGAAGTGACTCAGTCTCTGGTCAGTGTTTTTGTGGTTGTGTCTCTCTTCCGCTCTATTTTTATATTTTTGGCAGGCCTTTGAACCTAAAAGGTGACTCACTTTCTTTCTATGGTCCAAAACCTGTGTGTATGCAGTGAAGACAGAAGCGAGGGAGTTGAACACACAACCTTGCACACATTTGTAAACAACAGCCATAAATATGCATCCGTGCACGCGAAAACTCCCTGAACCCGTAAGGAAAGTGTGCGAGACTCACGTGCCGAGGCATATACAGATCAGCTGCATGTGGTTTGTGTTTGTGTGTTTGACCCTTCTTCCCTTCCTCTCTCTCTTTCCCTGTCCCTCATTCTCTTTGGACTTGTTGCCTTTCCTTTACCAACTTCCAGCAGCTATCAAAGCACTGACTGAACATCCCAACACACACACACACACACACACACAAATTGCACATTCAGAGCATTTCACATACTAGCTCTTTTGTATGTGAGCTAAGAGAATCCAGATGCACGTGCCTGTTCACCTCTGTGTGTGTGTGTGTGTGTGTGTGTGTGTGTGTGTGTGTGTGTGTGTGTGTGTGTGTGTGTGTGTGTGTGTGTGTGTGTGTGTGTGTGTGTGTTTGTCTAAGTGTGAGCGGTCTGTAGCTGACTCAGCTGATAGTGAGCACTTAATAGGGTCTGTAGGACAGATCCGACAGCAGTTTATTAGGTCTGTGGGATTTCTGGGCTCACATTCAGACCTTGCTTTCAGGAGCAAGACTCTGAACACTGAACTGTGTTCAGAGCAAAACATGGTGTTGTTTATTATTGTAATATTTATTAACCCACCTCCTTAAATCCTCTGTTTAAAGCTGGCATTCTTCTAGTGTGAGCCGATCACAAATGGTCAGTGCTAAGCATAGGTGCAAAAAGAGTTCAAAACATAATTCGTGCCTTATTGACATGCATTAACGTCAACTGATACAGTAAGCAGAGGTGGACAAAGTACACAACTCCATTACTTGAGTAAAAGTAAAAGTACTACTGGTCAAATATTACTTCGTTACAAGTGAAAGTTGTAAAAACTGATTTTTACTTAAAGGGTTAGTTCACCCAAAAATGAAAATTAGCCCATGATTTACTCACCCTCAGGACATCCTATGTGTACATGACTTTCTTCTTACAGAAGAATAAAATCTGAGTTAAATCAGAGTTATATCCGACCGATCGCCTTCCATATTCAATTTACGGAAAAAGTGTAACGCCTCTCACAGTTTAAAATGCTTATGCTACGTCTGACGACATTGCACAGCAGTTACGCTTGTCAGACGTAGCATAAGCATTTTAAACAGAGGCATTACACTTTTTCCGTAAGTTGAATGCGGAAGGCGATCGGCCGGATATAACTGATTTAACTCAGATTGTATTCGTCTGAAAAGAAGCTAGATAATTTACATTTTATAAAGTTTTAAATATTATTTTTCTTACACAAACACACCACTTCGCTTCAGAAGGCCTTTATTAACCCCCAGGAGCCGTGTAGAGCAGATATATGATGGATAGAGTAAAATTCTATTAGAGTAAAAAAATCATGCACAGCAACTTCAAATTAAACCCTGCGGCTCGTGATGACACATTGATGCCTTAAGACACAAAACGATCCAGTATTTATGCTATTATTTCCCCTATTATCAGACGAATGTCATCAGCTCTCCAGACCGCCATAACTTCCTGCGAATAAGATCAAAATACCGGCGCGATCATAGAAATATATACATAGATTCCTCATTCGACCGATCCGCGCAGGCACTAATGAGGCATCTATGTATATAACTATGACCACGCCGGTGCTATTCACTTATTATATACTTAACGTTATCCGACGAACACCTAACGTTACAAACTTTCTTTTAAAATCTCAACAGCGAACTTGGCATTAGTGTAAATTATTCTTTGATTAGAGCTTTTATGTATTGTTTATCTACGGGCATGCTAAACATGGTTCTGTGTGTGATTTGGCTACTAGTAAAGCCAGTGTTTAGTGTTCGTTTTGGGTTAAACGTTCTTGCAACAGATATTTGGCTATAATCGTTCTAAAAATACAAAAGTATCAGTGCCATTCAGTGGCGATCACTATAGATCCGCAGTCTTTACTCTTGAGGACTGAACAGGTTCTGCTCGATCATCTTCACTAAAATGTTCTGGGTCTGATTCAGGCTCAGATTGGTATGGTTTTATTGACGCCATTGTTTCTAATATTACCAAAGCACAGTCTACAGGTAAAGGTAAGGGGCGTGGCGTTTCCGACAAACGTGCACTGCGGTTAGCGAATCACAACACACTGGGCCAGCTAACCAATCTGAGCCCATTACGTATTTTTGAGGGACTGGCTTCATACAACCCGGAAACCATCAGACCGTTTTACAAGGAGGGACAGAGCAGTGTAGAATAAAGGTCAAATATATGAAAAATAATGCAATTTTTTAAAAACGAAGCATGAACACATGTTACAGTGCACCCCACAAACACAATCAAGCCTTCAAAAGAATGTGTTTTACCACCCCTTTAAGAAACCAATTTTCAATCCCATCTAGTCCAACACCGCTAGTCACTTTTCATTAATTAATGGCATTCTGAACATCAATTGGTAAGATCTTCCTAAATGAATATAAATTATTACATGATGAAGTCTCATTAAAAGTGCCAGTATTCAAATAAGAAGGAGATACTAAAGTAACTTTCACACAGTTGCTAAAATATGTTACTTTGCACACTTCATATCACAGTCCTGCAAGGATGACAGAAAAGGTACTTGCATTTTTAGATCAAACATAATAATGGTTGACCGAGTGTGACCTGGACGCATCAGTGAATGGTGAGATATTTTGCTAAATAAAATGATCCCGCGAGAAGAATTGTGTGATAACTTTATGGTGTCTGTATCATCTCAGTGAGCTTTTATGATGTTTTATGCATGCGCAGGAAGTTGAATTTGGCGTGTACTGACGTTTCAGTGTGGACAAGAAACTTTTGGAAAACGCTAGTGTGGACGGTAACTCTATCCGGATTAATGTAGACGTAGCCTGAGAGGCAACTTTCTGTGTGTGCACAGAGAACCGGACTGAACTGAGCTCTTGTTCACATCATTATGCTTTTTCAGATTCATCCACATATGTCTGCTCTTCTCTTTCTCGTTTACTTTTTTTGACATTTTATGACACATGCAAGTGTATGTCTACTAAACTAATCATTAATGCTTTCAGGAAACTGAAATATCCTCTCTAAGTATGGCCATGGGTGCACACACTGCACAGAGGAACCGTCTTCTTCCATTCTGCTATAAACTGATCAGTTCAAAAAATGTTGGGAAACTTCACATGACACTACATGAGTTATTACTGATAGGCTTGCTGCAAAAAAACAAAAAAAAAGTCTTTCAAAGCTGCTACAGAAACGATTTTCGACTTCGAGGACCTTGATAGAAATGTAGTGGAGTAAAAAAATGTACTTAGTAACTGTCCACCTCTGACGGTAAGTTACCGTATATAGTCATGAAATCAAAAACCCTCCCGTTTGAAATCCTTGACCGTTGGTCACATTGTAGATGCATGTTAGTAGCAGAGGTAAACGGCAATGTGTCTCCATTTACCACTTGTGGCTGGATCACATGAGACGGATGTTAATACCAGGTGTAAACAGGGCCAAGGTCTCATACACACACACACACACACACACATACTCTACAAGCAATAAATGTGTGTGTGAATCTGTCAAAGGCTATTATTGTCACATACACATAGTGCATGGAAAAGATGGGCAGAGGTACTCGTGACAAATTGTTGAATGCAAGAACATTAGTTGCATCTTTTTTTTGTTGCATGTTTATATGTGTGTTTGTGTACCTACTTAACCATATACTGGATAAAACTGACAAAATCTCCCAAAACCTCCTTTGGGGGTGGCCTAATTTGTAAAAACGATGTGTAAATAAAGGTTTAGTTTTTTTTATGCAGAACGTTTTCTGTTAGGGTTAGGTTATAACTTTTATAACTAGCTGTATATAAAACACTAGAAAGCTATGCAATGTCCCCAATTTAGATTAAGTTAATGAAGTACGTGTGTGTGTGTGTGTGTGTGTGTGTGTGTGTGTGTGTGTGTGTGTGTGTGTGTGTGTGTGTGTGTGTGTGTGTGTGTGTGTGTGTGTGTGTGTGTGTGTGTGTGTGTGTGTGTGTGTGTGTGTGTGTGTGTGTGTGTGTGTGTGTGTGTGTGTGTGTGTGTGTGTGTGTGTGTGTGTGTGTGTGGTCCTGGTAAACCCTAGGTTGGCAAAGATGGCAACACCAGAAATCTTTGTGTAGTGTCTATTTACAGTAAGTGCACATAGCCCTTTTTGTTGGCAGGGGCTATTTACACTAACTCCGCCCACTGACATCTGGTTGGGCCAGACAAAATTACGGAAGATGTTGGATCGTCAACAGTAGCAATAGTGTAGGGGTAAAGGTGCGTGGGATAAAGTTTTGACGCAAATCGAACCGAGTTCGAATCCACCTTCCGTCGAACTCGCTCTACTCCCTTTTCCCATCCCATATAAGATCGGAAACGCATTTATTTTCGATAAAAATTTTGAAATTATTTGAAAAGTGGAAATAAAGTGTTTAACATGTTTAATAATAAAGGGCCCTATTTTAAAGATTTGAGCGTATGGTTTGAAGCACATAGTGCTGGTGCACTTAGGGTGTGTCTAAATCCACTTTGATCCAAAAGGGTTGTCCCTAGTCTCTTAATGAGTCATGGGTGTGTTTTGGGCGTAACGTGCAATAAACCAATCAGAGTCTCATCTCCCATTCCCTTTAAAAGCCAGTTGCGCTCGAACCATGGAGGATTCGCTATTTACACGAGCGGAAAGACTGAGCGCTTCTCCAGAGAGGAATTCTTTTATGTTTAATATTTAAAAATGTGTGTGTGCTGCTGCGCATCCCTGAGTGTGTAATAGGCAGAGTGTATGTGCGTTGGTCATCCACCTATAGGCGCACATTACTAACACACCCTTTAAATAACACAAAAAACACTGCCCTATTGACTTTAGAGCAGGTTTTTGTTGGTCAATCAGTCGTTTTCAGTTCCTCAAAATAGCAACACGCCAACAATGCGTCTGAACACACCTCGCTGTCAGACCAGACGCCCATGGGTGAACAGATGGGCGCGAGTGCATTTGCTATTTAAACAATAACTGCATCGGGCTGAAACTAGCAAAAAACACTTGCGTTGTGCCTGCCGTCGCATTGCGCCGGGTGTATGACAGGGCCCAAAGTGTTTATCGGTTAGGGGTAGATGTAGATGTAGGGAGGTGCAAAATAGTATCTGCCACTATTTATACGTATAAATAGCATCTTATTACTATTTACACTTATTGCAGTTAAAATATTGCTATTTTTACACAGTGTAGAAATACTATATTGCTGTTTTCACTGAGTGTAAATAGCAGCTATCACTATTTTACTAAGAAAATATGCTATATTCACTTATTGTAAATAGAATTTAAGCTACACTATGTAACTTTTCCGTCCACTAGAGGTCGCCTGTTCAAAACAAAGGCGTAGTTTGATGACGCCACGTTTGAGCGCAGAATCTCGGGACATGTGGTCTTCACCTCACAGCCGGTGGGAAACAGTCAGGATAGGACTCGGGCAGAAATCATGTTGATGGATGCGATTATTAACATAACTGTAGTCTGAAGCAGAGCAGGAGCGAGTGTTGTGGAGCTGAGCAAGGCCGCAGGAGCGATTGAAGAGCGGGACTGTTATTATGGCATAGTCGCCGGCATGACTTTTATTATGACACGGTTGTCGGTGCCACTTCCTCTTTTCCAGTCATGAGTATATGAGGTAACGCAGCTCTGTTTATCGTATTAGATATATCTGAGTGTGTTGAAAAGTAAGTTATGACGTTCGCTCGGCGGCTGCTATGACACTTGTTCACACTGCAGTGAGAGTAAAGTGTTTCACTGAATAAAACCGGAAACCGAGGGTGACGCAGATATGACGCAATCGACAGGCGACTCCCTCAAACGCATAGCTCACACGTCCCGGTTCCTTGGTTAAAATAGCAATTTTCTCACGATTTACAAATAGTTGAAAACATTTGGGATATTCTAAGTACTCAACTGAACAAAATATATAACACTGGCCTAGTGGTTTCTGGATATTTTACTGCAAAAATCCTACATAGTTCACCTTTAGTTGCTATTTACACTGTGCAAACAGCCGCTGCCAAATCTTTGTCCTTTTTTTGCTCCCTATGAGGAAAACAGCTTATAAATCACTCTAGAGATGTTTTTTGAAAATGTAAAAATGCAGAAAGTTTTCTGTAAGGGTTGTGTTCAGGGTTAGGGGATAAAATATACAGTTTGTACAGTATAAAAATCATAATGTCTATGGAACGTCCCCATAAAACATGAAAACCCAACGTGTGTTTATTTTATTGTGCACACCTGTTTGCATGTGAACTTTTAAGCATTTACATCTTTGCATTCTCAAATAACTCTCACATTCACACACACACACACACACACACATACACATGCTCCGTCCTACACAGACACACTTTTAAACTAACTCTGCAAGCTGTGGCTCTGGGCCAGAGGGTAAAGGTGAAAGATCAGATGGGAGAGTTGACCACATAAAAAAGCAGCGCTACTGCAGGGTCGAAAAGGTCACCTTCATAAAGGTCAGAGTTCATCCTGCCCTGTCATGCTTCAGCATGTGTCCTGAGCAGGTGTCCTAGCAACCGAACTGAAGTGTTTGCTGAGTAAACATACATCCGGGTGCACGAGCCCGAGCTCAACCGCACACACACACACACACAGTCTTTGATGTTCGGGATCCCGGTGGGTCAAGATGTGGTGGAAATATGGAGCAGATTTTTTAAAGGATTTTTTTTTTCCCTCCTTCCTGCTTTTCCGTCTATGTGAGGTCAGAATAAATCTGTGTCTCTGATCTTTGCCATAGCAAAACAGGGACCCGTGGGGACGGAGGCACATATGTGCTTGAATGCTTGCTCTTTTATTTGATCTGAGCAGTGTTGTATATGAATAAACACGCTTACAGATGATTTATTCAGTTGGGACTATGCAGGATTTATCTTAGATCTGGTTTGTGCATTTACTAATGGCAATATTAATTTCCACCCTGTTTCATTTGGGTTGTTATTCAGGTTGCTAGCTATAAACATATGCATGCTTGCGTCGTGTTATGATTTGCACTCGGACACATTTTGCAATGCAGTTACGTTTGAAATCAAGCTTGCGCAGCTAGAAGCATTTGTTCCCCGCGTAGAGTTTGTTTGAGATATTAAATCTGATCTTAATGCCTCATTTCAAACTCAAATAAACGTATTACTCAAAGTCCCCATGAAATCAAAGGGAAGTTGTTTGGCTTTTACTATGGATATGTTAGTTTTACTGTTATCTATAAGCTAGTCTGCTCCAAAACAATGACAAAATTCACATTTAGAAGATGTAAACATTCAAAACTTACAGTCTCTCACTTACGCCAATATGGATCAATGATTTTGAGGACATCACTGCACTTTAGCTTCTCATCAAATTTTCTGTCCAATCAAATGCTCTCTAGAATCTGAAGCCCCGCCCCTACAATATAAATAGATGCTTTAGCTGTGGGTAAAATCGGTCACTTGTTCACACAATTACTGTTTTCTCCAATCCAGAGACACGATAGCACAGAGCTGATCATATATGGTGCAGACCAGAAAACCTATCGGACCCATTTCAATTCTGCACAGAATGCTTTATTTTAAAGCGATATGGAGGAGATTAGCCAATCTCTCTGTGAGTGGTCATGACAGAAATATAATGATTTAACTGGTCCCTAATGGAGAACTCCACATGGCTAGTGGCCCCCAGGTAACTTGATTTTAAGACCCTTGGGTTAAACTGTGTGAAAGCAAACGAGTCCTTAGAACAAAGTCATAGGGCCGGATTTACTAAACAGGGCAAATTAGCGTGAGAGCGCAATTCCATAAAAGTGCAGATGGGAGTGTAAAGTTCAGCGTGTGATCCACTGACGACATGCAAATGAATCAACACAGACACAGCCGGATCATTTCCATAATGACCAATGCAATCTACCCATTAGCGCCTGTTTTAAGACACTCTTTGGGCGGTAAATAATGGCACAAACACCAGTAAATTGACGAGCGCAAACCTTAGTAAATCACCTTGTGTGATTAATTTACTGTAAATACTCTCCTCCCATGAATCTTGCACCTGAAACTCCTACAAATGCTTATGCAATAAGTACAGCCGCAAAAATAACCCTGTCCACGTCTTTTCAGCGCTAATTTATCACTGCGTCTTTACTTTAGTAAATCCTAACGCCAAAAGAGGGTTTGCGCTGGCGCAGTCTGTTAGTAAATCTGGCCTTAAAGTCTGGCCTGAAGTTTCCCTTCATGCTGTGTGCTTGTGCATGCATTTGTGTTTGCACATCTGGTTAAGTAGGTGTGCAAATGCCTTGTGCAAAACGTGTGTGGATTTGCGAGTTGTCATCGTGGTTCCTGCTGATGTTTATCGCTGTTGCCTGTTTATTTATCTTATACGCCACGTGAACTAGACAGTGAATGTGATCCCGTTTGAGTGTGTGTATACGAGCTATATGATTCCTCCTGCTGCTTATAGTTTTGTGTTCATGCCTGTGTTACCAGCATTACTAAAAATATCCCCTAAACCCGCTCACCTCCTCCTGCACCCCCCGCTGTGGATCGCTCCACCCTGTCATGAAATGCACGCTACTCCTGCCGCACATTCCACATGGAGAGCAAACCAACTCCCTGCAGAACCAAAAGGGGGGGTATTCCCAATGAGCCTGTCTTGCAATATGCAAATGAGCTGGGGAATAGTATTTTTTTTCTTCATATTTGTCACGTGCTCAGCACACACGTGAGCAAAAGTTTTGCTTTGCAACGGTTGCTTGCATGCATGCTCTTGCGCATGCTTAGGTGTGCATGCAAGTCGTCTCCCAGTATATGTTTTGATTTTTATACGGTATTTTCCATGCATGTGTTTTTATTCCCGTATGTGTGTGTTTGGCCAGCTGTGTGGAGGTACATTCTTTAAGCTCCAGGCGGAGGGGGGTTGGAAAATAGAGCAGGCGAATACCAAATTCCGATTCTCCCTCTGAACATGTCCAGGGCTAAACTGCAAACTCAACAAAACTCACGTGGCTCTCTGTTTTTCTGTTCTGTCCATCTGTTTCTCGTATGAAGCGAGTTGACTTTGAGTTGAGAAATTGCAGATTTGGTTATTCTACAGATTGACGCTCTGCATTGCTTTAATACTATAATCGTGGGATCTTTCGCACTATGATGTCATAATAACATGATGCCAGCCCCGCCCCCTTTTTACTCCCACTAGTCTAAACAGGAAGCACTTTGGCTCCTGTTTTTCTGGGTTACAAATAAACTATATTTCTTGTACTCTTTCTTTCTATTCACTCTCGTTCCTTCTCTAGCACAGATTGGGGAAATGCTATATTTCTTGGTTGCAGGATTTAATCTGAAGAGCTGAAGAGTTTAATTTGAATGTATAATCATAGCAACCAGGTGTTTATATCTATGTGTTGTCTATGTTTATGTGAAAAAAGTAGGCCCATTTACACCTGGAATTAACATCAGTCTTGGGTACCACAAATCATATATGAACAGCAGTAAATACAGGTACTGTTCAAAAGACTGAGTTTGGTAAGGTTTTTTAGTGATTATGAAAGAAGTCTCAAGATTAGAGTAAAATAGTAAAAACAGTATTACAATTTATATTATTAACAGTATTAACAGTTTACAATTTATTTTCTATTTTGGTTTCATGTAAAATGTAGTGTACTCTTGTGATGCAAAGCTGTATTTTCAGCATCATTCCTCCAGTCTTCAGTGTCTCATGATCCTTCAGAAATCATTCTGATATGATGATTTGCTGCTCAAGAAACATTTAGTTGCTTTTGGGAAGAAACCTTGTATCTCCACAAACGCTACTTTTCAGGAAATGGAGATTTTGACCAGCGAATTTATGAGAATTTATGTATATACACTATATTGCCAATAGTTTTGGGGCCTGCCTTTACATGCACATGAACTTTAATGACATCCCATTGTTAATCCGTAGGGTTTAATATGGAGTTGGCCCAGCTTTTGCAACTATAACAGCTTCAGCTCTTCTGGGAAGGCTTTCCTCAAGGTTTAGGAGTGTGTTTATGGGAATTTTTGACCATTCTGATGTTGGACGAGAAGGCCTGGCTCTCAGTCTCTGCTCTAATTCATCCCAAAGGTGTTCTATCAGGTTGAGGTCAGGACTCTGTGCAGGCCAGTCAAGTTCCTCCAAACCAAACTCACTCATTCATGTCTTTATGGACCGATGCTTTGTGCACTGGTGCGCAGTCATGATGGGACAGGAAGGGGCCGTCCCTAAACTGTTCCCACAAAGTTGGGAGCATGAAATTGTCCAAAATATCTTGTATGCTGAAGCATTAAGAGTTCCTTTCACTGAAACTAACGGGCCAAGCACAACCCCTGAAAAACAACCCCCACACCATAATCGCCCCTCCACCAAACTTTACACTTGGCACAATGCAGTCAGGCAAGGACCGTTCTCCCAGCTGAACCCAGACTCGTCCATCGGATTGCCAGACAGAGAAGCGTGATTGGTCACTCCAGAGAACACGTCTCCACTGCTCTAGAGTCCAGTGGCGGCGCGCTTTACCCCACTGCATCCCACGCTTTGCATTGCACTTGGTGATGTAAGGCTTGGATGAGCTGCTCGGCCATGGAAACCCATTCCATGAAGCTCTACACACTGTTCTTGAGCTAATCTGAAAGCCACATGGAGTTTGAGACAGCGATCTGTCTCAATTTACCATTTGTGATTGGATCCACCGGACATGGATGTTAATGTCAGATGTAAACAGAGGCGTAGTGCAGTGTAAAATTACTATATTTTTGTAGTCAGTATGTTCATCAGGGCCAGCTGACTGTGGCAAACTAGCACATTGAATTGCACTTAACCTTCACCTCACATTCACAGTCTGAATGCGTGCGTGTCTCTCTGTGTCTGTGTGTGCATTTTGCAGACATGCATTAATAGATTATTGATGCACTCTTGTGATGGTTTACAGTCAGATGGAGGTGGAAATTGACCTATAATTTCATGCTGATGCCAGACAGACAACACAAATACTCATTTATATCCTCAGAGAAAACGATTTATCATGGAGAGAGAGAATAAGACAAAAGCAAGACAGGGTAAGAGAAAGTCATAATAGAGTTTTCTTCATAACACCCTTCTCTCTCTCTCTCTCTCTCTGTCTGTCTCTCTCTCTCTCTGTCTGTCTCTCTCTCTCTTTCTCTCTCTCTCTCTGTCTGTCTCACCCTAGTCCTCATTTTGAACAGATGGGTTGAGGTATCAGTTTTTAATGAAAAAGGGAGTGTGAGAGTCACGTGAGCGTCTCTCTCACACATACTGGCATTTCAAATCTTTCTGGAACTCGCATACAGTCATCTAGTTTGGAACAAGATAGATGGTTCAATTTTCTGCAAAGCAAAAAAAATATTGTTCGTGTGTTATTGAATATTGGAATAATTGCGTGTTAACTTTTGTCTTTCAGAGCAAGCACATGATGCTGAGATTCTATATGCAGATGTATTAGTCCGACTTTAAAAAATTTGACTAGTATGATTTCAGTCAAACTAAATTGTTTACATGACATTTTAAAAGGCTAAAATATTGCTTTATTCTGACTGAAAATTCCTTACAAAGATTTTTAAAATGTGAAAAAAAAAAAACGAAAGAGAAACAAAAAGAAGCCGCCTTTGGCTCACCAAGGCAAACAATACAGTGACTACTGTTTACTATTACAATAATAATATATTTTTGTCACAATTTCTTCAAGTTAACACAAACTTTTATTTTGACGAGTTGTCATAAAGACCCTTTTGAGTTTCTGTGTGTATATAAAATTGCGTTTCTCAAATGAAATGGTGAAATGCTGGTCAGGTGAATCTCAGAGCAGCTCTGGAGGTGAAGGTCATGTGTTCATGTTCTCATATAGTGTGACGTCAGACGCTGAAAACTTCAGATTTCAATAGCAGTCTTTAATGCTTTAATATTCACAAACACAAGTCCATATCGTGATTGGTTAATTAATTCTACTCTGTGATTCTGTTTGTGCTTTGCGAATCGCAGAAATCCCGGGGCCCTAAGTGTATTAGTGGCTGTACTGATGTTACTCATCAGCTCATAACGATTCTAATGGGTTAACAGTGTTCACATGAATTGATTGACAGTTTTCCTAAAGAAAGTTAACTTCATTTGAAGCAATGTGAAAAGACAGGAATGGTGCATTGTGGGATGCATTGTTAGGAATGTGCTGATTGGTAATTGCACACAGCTGTGGCTCATTAGATGTTAATTGCCAATTAATCAGCATCTCCTTGTTGTGTATTTTATACAAAGAAGAGAAATGAGAGGTTGGAAATGTGGAAAAGAGGAAACGATTTGTGCTGTGAGTTGAAGAGCGTGATTCTCACTTTCCTTTCCTCCTATCAGAGTTTCCTTTCTCTCTGTCAACACTTGCTCTCTCTCCGCTCACTCTCTAACTCTCTGCAAGAAAAGAAAGTACAGGAGAAAGAAGGGAGGGGAAACTCAAACTATGTGTTTGTTAGGAAGTTCAGATTTTATCCAAAAAAAGGTTTTCATGATACTTTGAAGTTAGTTAATGAAGATCACTTCAAAATTACTATTACACTTCAAAAAGTTCATAAAGAGATTGTAAAACGAATCCATATGAATTGAGCGGTTTAGTTTTCCTGAAGAGACCTGATCGCTTTATATGATGTGAAGTTAGGCTTTTATTCGCATATAAACAGCACGTTTGAGCTTCCGCAAGAACCAATGAGTTTTGTTCTTGCACGTCAAGCAGGTTCGTTTGAGCTTCTGCTTATGTTCAGTGATCAATGTTAATATGTGAATAAAAGACTAAATTAAATCTGTTCATCATATAAAGCTATCAAGTGTCTTCAGAAATTTTGGACTGAACCGCTCAAGTCATATGGATTAGTTTTACGATCTCTTTATGAGCTTTTTAAAGCGTCAAACTGGGAGTTGCGTAGCTGTCAATGGAGCGACAGAAATCTTGTAGATTTCATTAAAAAGATGTTAATTTGTGTTCTGAAGATGAACGAAAGTCTTACAGGTTTGGAACGACATGAGGGTGAGGAATTAATGACAGAATTCTTTTAAAAGGCATTTAATTTTTTTTTTTTTTTTTATGATTTTAGAAAAGGATAGAGCAGTGCAAACTATATTAGTCTGACATGCTGACGTAGGGTTATTTGTCATTTGTGTAGAAAATGTTCTTTCCCCCTTACATAACTCTACAAAGGACTTTGATAACACCAACATTTCCTGACATACATTTATAACACCCTCTTCTCTTTTGTCTATTGGCCGAGAGTCAAATATTTCACTTCTCGTTGGCACACGGCCACATTTCTCCAGTAATAAATCAATACAATGGAAATTATGTAATGCTTAGGCGGCACTGAGGACTAGTATAAGTGGCTTTATTTGGCTTCTGAATTCTTTCACCCTTCCTTCCTCTCTCAGGAAGATTTTTAGAATAACTTTCATCTTTATTGGATCATGGGAATGGAATTCATGAAAGACGCTAAAAATAGCTTGAAACTGAATCAGTGTATCAGGGGACAGCTTTTTTATGTGTGTGTGTTTCTACTTTATTATTGAACAATGTAAGCATGACTTCTTTGCACTAAGTTAGCATGTTTTCCTTCCAGCCTGCTTTTTTGGGTCTCACAGTGGAACGTTTTCGGCTACACGTGGATATCCTCTGCTGTCCTCATTTGAGGGTGTGAGTGTGTGTACTTGAGGCTGATTCAAGGTGACAAAAGGAAAAAAGCTACAGCACAAAACAGCTGTTTCTTTATTCTCTCGCCCACGCATTGATCACACATGCACACACCCACAAATGCGTATCTCAGACATTCACACACTTCACTTGGTACATACTGTACATACACCTCTAGCTTTTTGTTTTCAGTTGGATCCACAAAACCACAAAAATTCTGATCTATAATGGATTTTATTTTTTAAATGAGCACTAAATTGATAATTTCTGACATTCTCGCTGACTAATGTAGTTGATGCCTTTATATCGAGAGAGCGTGATGGGCAATATCATGCAGACGGACACTACCATTCAAAAGTTTGGTCAGTAAGGAGCACAACTGTTTTGAATATTGGTAATAATCATAAATGCCAGTTTTTCTCTCTTGAAACTCTGCAGTGTATACGTGGGCGTTGGTCCTCTTTGCAGCATGAAAAATAAAACTTTTATTCAAATTGTGAATAGGTTATGTTCAGAAAGTGAGCAAACAGTGCTCCTTTTATAATGACTGAAGCTGTCAATCACTTCAGTTGCAGTGCGATTGGCTACTATGCTCAACACTGCAAATCACTTGTAAAAAGAAACCTTTGACGGTCTTCAGACTACAGAGTAGAGGTCTCCCACCCCCGCCCTCTCCCACAAGGTTCTATTCCGCTCCCTCCCGCTTAAAATCCACTGTGTTTCCACTGTCCGCTTACCGCTTAGAATCATTTTTTACACGATCCCTCTAAATTTAGACCTCGTTTCCAGATAAAACATTTCCCATAAAGCGTGACTGGGATAACAAATATAAAAGGTTGGCTATACAATAATTGTATTTGTTATTTTTGTCTTATGATACTGTCAACACCGTTAGAGAAATGTCACAGAGAAAAATAGGCTAAATCAAATACGACATCTGTCACTCAAATTATAAACGAAAACTCGCCAAAAATAAACGAAAACTGTCGGCTTACTAGCTATAGCTACTCCAAAATGAAATATTGTAAAATGACGTTTTTAACGAACGTCTCTCCTTCAAAATCCAACCACAAAGGCTGATTGTTCCCTCTGAAGGTGCTCTCATGGACGGGATGCAAAGAACTTATGCCGATTCAGGGCAGGGAACTGGGAACTGTGTGAACGCCACCATTGCAGAAAGTTTTGTTCACTTCAAGTTCAAGCGTAGATGCGCTGTCAAAGGCTGTCGGGAGCGACCGAGCTATTGTCAGACTGCCCGCTCCCGGCCAATGTACACCAGAGTTACCGACCACTACCGTCTTTGATTTGGACATTTACTCCCGCGCCGCAAGAAAACTTATTGGGTCCTGTGGTTTCCGCGAGTCAGCCGTGGGAATGCAGACCTCTACTACAAAAAACCGTTTGAAAGCAGCTGCCTATCAATACCGACCAGGCCCCACGGTTCGGCACGCATGTGGTTTTTCTAAGTCTAAGTTTAACCATCATAGAGTGAAAGTTTATTATTTGCACGTATTTTGTCTTACCAATTTACACATTCAAGCGATTTTAAACGCAGAAGAAGAGGCGCATTTCCTTGAGCTTGAACTGACACACAAAATCATGTCAAAATACCTGTCTCAGCAAGTGTTCTATCGGTTGTGTCTTAAGTGAATGTAAACCAGATGTGTGTCAGTATATTCGGTCCATGCATTCGCTCTTAAAGTAACAGCAGCCCAATATTCCTGCTCATTAATATTAGTAAAACAACAAAATACAGCTTTAACAAGGATTCATCTATATTTAATTTCTACAGTGAACACAATAGTGTTATTTTACATTTAGGTCTAATTATTACATTTATGTACCTGAATGCTTCTGTAAGACTGTGTAACCTTGTTATATAGTATTAATCTAAGCTTGTAATTATTTTATTACTGACTGTTCAATTGTCTTCAATGATGTTTGATCCGTGACTTAAAAACCGTAAATGATCCGAACCGTGAATTTTATGATTCGTTGCAATTTGCAAGACTACCTATCAGTGAGTACCGAATTTAGTCAAAATAGTCTTGGTTATTGGACCCGCAGTCCTCCACCCGTGCCTATTGATTCCCGACCCACACTGCAAATGACAATGTTAATATTTTTCCACCTATTACTAGACTGGGTAAACCCAGCCTGATCTGCCGGCAATTGACCGTTCGCAAAGACCCGCCCCCTTTAGTTACTGTTGCTATGTCCGACAAGAAACGTTCTCACGTAGAGAAAACACATCGCGGAGCAAAGAGGACACTGACAACACGCCGACAGACAGGACAGAGCAACTTACTTTTGATATGAAACAAACTTTGAAATTGTCATTTTTTTTAAAGAAATGTAAACCACTAATAGCGTTTTGTGGCTCTTTAATGTGTCGTGATCGCTGTAGTGTCTCAGTTAAAGCTGCTTGTGAACCGATCATCTCTTCCTTCTAGTTCATTGATAAGCACGAAATAAACATGAATGAACACTAAAAGAATTGTTTCAACCGCGGAAAGACGTCAGCACACCGTTTTTCCAAGTTCAAGTCCACCGACGTTAATCTACTATAACTCTCCTGACTGCTTTGTCGGACAAAACGGCAGATTCTGCGATGTGATTGGTCAGATCGCCTGTCAATCAAACGAAGGGGGCATTTGATTTCGCCTTGCAGCTCAGGCTGGAAACCTGTACATATTTCTATCCTGCTTCTTTTACAAATTTGCGGGGACCAATCACAAAACCGGCTTATCCACTTGCCGCGCTATTGGCGGGTTTAACACGATGACGGATAAAGAAGCGATGGATCGTTGATCTGATTGGATGAAGGACTATCCAATTGCGTACAGTCATTTGAACTATGCCCGTTGATCACGCCTCTTGTGCAGTAGAAAATACAGAGCAGACTCCCCAGACCAATGTTCAATCTTAAAAGATTCAAACCTATTACATCAAATATTAGTGTTTCACCTGGACTCCGACTACTACAGCAAGCCTAGTTCCACAACTAATCGGTCAAATGAAAGAAGCATCTGCCAGATGTTGCTAATTTCAACCTACCAATAAAGACTGACCCACTGGCCTCTATGATATATATTGATATAGTCCATTCAAGTACTTTTCAGCATTTTTGACAGAAATCTTGAGTATATTGCACACTTACTTAGTGGTTAGCTAAAATATTTGATAAACGAACATGCATATACGTGTATAACTTTTTGATTGGCGGGCATCTACAGAAATCTGTTCCACATTCTGGTGCAGATTCTTGATGCACTCAGATTTTGAAATATTGGAAGGGAATGAGAGAACGAAATATTGTAAATGGATCCCTTCCGCTCTCCGATCCCTTCTATCTGACACACAGGGAGGGATGGATGGAGGGAGGGAGGGAGGGAGGGAGGGTGAGAACGAGGCTAAGAGAGAGAGAGAGAGGTGACAGGGGACGGGGGGAGGGGCTGTTTAGAGCAAGAGATGCAAAAAAAACGAAGAGAGGCAGGCTGGCCTATAGCGGGGGTTGGGCTTAAGCACTGTGTGTGTGTGTGTGTGTGTATGTGTGTGTATGTGTGTAAGAGACCAGCTCCTTTCCTCTCTTTGTTTGACTACTGAGTGGAAAAAAGCAGAGAGAAAGAGTGTGTGTGAGTGAGAGGGAGAGAGAGAGGAGAAGGATTGACGGAGGAAAGCAGAGAGAGAAGAAGAACGAGGGAGACACACTCTTTTTTTCTTTGGCTAAAAAAAGAGAAGGAATTCTGTTTTGTTTGGAGCTGGAATGCTGCATCCTCTTGACTGTGTCAGCTTTTGCATGGTGTGTTTTTGTTTGCAAGCCCTGCTGCCGGTGTGTGTGTGTGTGTGCGTGCATGTGTGTGTGTGTGCGTGTGTGTGTGCGAGAGGGGGGCAGGTAGTCAAGCCTGCAGCTGGTTAAAGGGAAAATAAGAGCCGAGATTTTCCCGAACAGACCGAACGAGCAGCTCTCAGTGTGGAATTACCTCAGAGACACAGGGAATAACGTTGGGAAACACGGTAAGACATGCCCATCCACCTCTATCCACCGCTGGCCGCTCTGGTTCTTTGTGCTTCCAGCAGGGCATTTAAACTGAACTCACGAAAGTATCCGGGCTGCGTTTGGACAGCTCAGCAGAATAAAAAACGCACGCTAGAGAAAGTTGCACTGCTTTTTCCAGTCGGAATGCTGCACAAAGGAAGCTTGTTGTATGTACTCAGTCCGGCTCGCTCTGTTTATGTTCTGCCTGTCACACACACACACACACACACACTCACTCTACAGCAAAAAAAAGAAGAGACAAAACAGAAATGCATGTTCTATTTCCAGTGTCTCCTTCCCTCACATCCATATGGAGAAGCAGGGTGTATAGCTGATTGTTCCTGACAAGATTTCTGTTCTGTTAGCGACTCTTTGTTGAGTTTGTGTAATTGTTTTGCAGGTGTGTGTTGTGCTCATAGGGAAGTGGTGATTGGTTATGGATTATGTGTTAGTTGAGAACTAGAGTAAAACCCCGGCGGCGTGAGTGTGTGTGAAGCTCCGCTTCCTCCTGGCTGTGTGTCCGTCTCACACAACCCACATCCATTACCGGCATCCTGGAGTGTTTCGATCAATCAAGAGTCATTGTGTGTATATGTGTGTGCGTTGCTGGGTGTGTATCTGTTGGCTCCGCCCCTAATTAAAGCTCTCCACTAAGATAAAGAAACACAAAACATTGCCGGAAGAGCACACTTCATCATTGTCATCAGGAGATCTGTAAAACAATCTCAAGTCTTCATCTGTCAGTATTCGGTTTCTCCATTCCTCAATGGTTCTCCACCGGAAGAACATCCTCCCTCTCTCTCTCTCTCCCTTTCTCATTCTCTCTCTCTCTCTTTCCTCACCCCGTCCATCAGCACAAGAGCAAATAGTGACTGTCTGCCCTGAAACGCATTTGGTGGTGTGTCGCCCTCGGGCCGCTTTTGCTTTTAGCCTACATTCGTGTTGGAGCTCCTCTAGCTGCTGTTTAAGCCGAGCACAATCCAACACTGTTGGCGTTAGGGGTGTGAGGACTGTTATTACCCATAATGCCATGGTGATTAGCAGCGTGCTAATCTATTCATTAGCTGCTAATCTAATTGTCAGCTCTGGTAATGACTGGGCTGTTTGTGTGTCTCTGAAGTAGTTTATGTCAAAATACTGTTGTTAGTCCTCGCTAACTTGGCACCACTGTCATCGAAACAGAAAAAAAATAAGACAAAATGACAATTTTTCTGAAAGTTTCCAAATGTTATGTTATTGTTTAGAGTAATAGCATAACTAATTGCTAGTGGTCTTTTAGCTGAAACCGTGCTCTTGTATTTGGTACCCGGATGAAAAACCAGCTTGAGGCGGTTTGCTGGTCTTATCTGGTTTTAGTGGGTCTCCTAGGCTGTCCCAACTGGAGTTTAGCCAATTTAGCTTTGACTTCCCAGCCTGACCAGCTGAAGTTTCCAAAATGGCTCAAAAACCAGACCATCAAATCATCTTTGGTCGTTTTTTTCCCGATTTAATTCCTGATCATGTTGGCTTTGACTCTATTATAAGCCCTCTCTTTATCACTCCCTGTGATGGGCGTTTGTTCTTCTGCAGATGTGGTGAGGGTGTGTGTGTGTCCCTGAACCCCACCCCCCAGGACAGGCCTGGCTGAACGGGGGATTGTGCATTCATTGGAATGGAGAGAGAGAGAGAGAGAAGGGAGGTAGGAATGATTGAGTGGGCTGCCTGGAGAAGAAAAGGAGACGGAGAGAGAGAGAGAGAGAGAGAGAGAGAGAGAGGGGATGGGGGAGGGGAAATGTTGCTTGGCTGGTGTTTTGCTCTTTGGTTGAAGGAGGAGAGGGGGAGGTGGTTAAGGTATAGACACCCAGTGCTGGTTGGTTTGAGAAAAGGAGATGTACAAACATCATGGGACGGGCAAATGGACAGATTGCTGGAGATCAAGTTATATGTGCTTTAGTGAGAGAGAAAACACAAACACCATGATCTGAACTATTTACACAGAAATATAATACTAATAAACTGACATTCAGAGAATTAACCTGATATTAATACTTGTCAGTGCACTGGAACTTCATAAAATAACCTCATCCATCCATCCAAATGTCCGTCCATCCATCCATCCATCCATCCATCCATCCATCCATCTATCTATCTATCTACACTATCTATCTATCTGCACTTCTGGTTAGACCTAAACTGCATTTCGTTGCCTTGTACCTGTACTTGTGTAATGACAATAAAGTTGAATCTAATCTATCTATCTATCTATCTATCTATCTATCTATCTATCTATCTATCTATCTATCTATCTATCTATCTATCTATCTATCTATCTATCTATCTATCTATCTATCTATCTATCTATCTATCTATCCAACCATCCGTCCAACTATCCATCCAACTATCTATCCATCCATCCAACCATCCATTCATCCATCTATCCATTCATCCATCCAACCAACTATCCATCTATCTATCTATCCATCCATCCATCCAACCATTCATCCAACCATCCATTCATCCATCTATCCATTCATCCAACTATCCATCCATCCATCCGTCCAACCATCCATCTATCATCCATCCAACCATCAGTCCAATTGTCCAATCATCCATCTTTCCATCTATCTATCAATCTATCTATCCATCCATCCAACCATCCGTCCAACCATCCATCTTTCCATCTGTCTAGCTATCCGTCCAACTGTCCATCCATCCCTCCATCTATCCATCCATCTAACCCTTCGTCCAACTGTCCATCCATCCATCTATCTATCTATCAATCTATCTATCCATCCATCCATCCATCCGTCCAACCATCCATCTATCCATCTGTCTAGCTATCCGTCCAACTGTCCATCCATCCCTCCATCTATCCATCCAGCTAACCCTTTGTCCAACTGTCCATCCATCCATCCATCTATCCATCCATCCATCCAACCATTCGTCCAACTGTCCATCCATCCATCTATCCATCCATCCATCCATCCATAGAATCAAATTAAGTCATAAATTTGACTCTACTGTTGTATGTGTTTTTAATAATACTTTTACAAATTGTAAATTCATTTTGTCACGGCAGTTGCTGCTTCTGTGAATTGTGTTGGGATGGCAGTTCAAGTGGTTTCTTGGTGAGATCATTTTTTATTTGTTTTGTTTGGTAAATTTTGTTGAAGTCACAGAGTTGGTAGGATAGAAGTGAATAGTATATCTGTCTCCCCTCTGTCTCAGTGTCAGGCATTTTCTCTCTCACACACACACACACTCTCATAAATTCCTTATTATCGTTAGCGTGCAACTCGATCACTCCAAACGCACACACACACCTGTGTTTCTACGCCTCCTTTGTCTCGCTTGAGTCCCCTGGGAATGAGGTGGTACTGACATGCACATGCGTACACTCTCTTGAGTAAACAACCAAAGATGTTTTTCCTGGAATATCGAGTTTATTTATATTTAACAGCATCTTTGGTCTCTAGCATCAATGCTACAGTGCTTCTTTTTTTTCTTCTTCAGAAAAATGCAAAGCAGGGATTCAGGCAATTTATAAATCCAGGGATTTATTCAATATTATCATTCAGGGTGTATGGAGTGTTTATAAGGGAAACCACACGTAAATCATAAAGCTAAACATGCACAAATTGAGTGACATGAAGTTAAACCCATGATGTGGTCCCGAATTCAAAGAATACATACATCATAACTTCCACAATCATTTTCATCTATGTTTAATGTTTAATGTTCATTATGAGTCGGTGGGCAGGATTAACATAATGAGGCGGTTCGTAAAAAACAAAGAAGATGGCGATCAGCGGTCTTTCGAATCGGCTTTGGCCGCGACTCTGGAAGACTTGGAGTTAAGCTTTTCTTTGAGGAAAGAACAAAGAACGGATACTTCGAAAGTTTAATCTCTCAACTAGCTCGACTTCACCTGCTTCGTTGCTCTGGTTGGTTGTAGCGCTATCCTATAGCGTGCAGAGGGAATCTGAAAGACAACCGTTTATCCCGCCTCTCGGATTGAGCCCTGCCAATGGTGAGTTTCCAGACCCAACATCTTGATGTGGGTCTGGCTTGTCAGGCTACTTCCCTACAATATCACCTCAATCATTCTAGAACGGTTAATTCTTTCCGAACAGAGCTATTCATGTCATCTGGTGAAATTGTTTTCAGATCGCAAAAGAAAAACAAAATACCGCAATGTCAGTTTTTCAGCCCTATTTTGGAACATCACACACCTGTTTCAGTGGAAACCATGTGCTCAATGAAATAATCAAACACCCCAAAATGTAGCTCCCTGCAAAGTGCATTATGGGTCATGACCCTTCTGTGACCCCTGGGAGTGATCGATGGGCGTTTCGCATTACTTAAATGGAGTCATGTGACTGAGCGATAGAGTTACAACATCAATGGGTGAAATGGCACCCGGCCAATCGATGGCCGAGATCATAGCGATATGGAGAGCGAGAAAGGTCATCTCAGGGTCAAAAGTGTGTATTTGAGCTTGCTTTCTGTGCCCATTTCTTCATTGTTCTGTCATCACACTTTCCTCCCTGTTCTCTCTCTCTCTCTCTCTCTCTCTCTCTCTTTCTATCCTCTGTAATACCATTAAGTGTGCGCCGTCCTTCTAACCCAGTTCTCCAGTGAGCTTTGACCTCTTGTGTAAGGTGTGTATTTTTGTGAGAGAGAGATTTTAACTGTACTCTGACCTGTTGTGTAAGGTCTGTATGCTAAGGTGTGTGTGTGTATGTGTTGGTGTTGTGTAAGGCGCCACATTGATGTGTGTGTGAGGTGTGCGATAAGAACTGGAGCCGTTCAGGCTGCACAAGGACGAGATTCTCTGCAGGTCTGTACGAGATTTAGTGCCTTTCTCTGGACTGTGATTTGTGTGTATGTGTTTGCTCTGCCTCTCCTGCATTTCACACTCCAGCAACCTGATCCATTTCCTCTAGATGAGGGAGCCTGTATAGACGACCCCCATGTGTGTCTTGTTGCAGTCAAAGCCATTGTTGATGTTGTAATTGATTTCTCACTGCTCTTGTTTCTGTAGTGAGAGATGTCTGGAGCGCTTATTCAGCTGGCTTAAAGTGTGTGTGTGTGTGTGTGTGTGTGTTTATGAATGTGTTTTATGAATGAGTATTGGTTTTGTAGATAAAGTTATATTTGTCTTTCAGTCACATAATAAATTGCCCATTTGTCTATATCTCTTGCCCTTTGTTTCCAGTTCACCTGCATGAAAAGTTTTAGGCCAGAAACATTACACACATGCGTATTCGATGGACACTTCACTATCCCATGAGGCCATGGGAGAGGATTTATGAATGGCAGTAGGGGTGTGCGATACCCCAATTTTTGAACGATTAAAATGTCTTCACGATCTGCCTTTGAAGAGAGATTGTAGTATTTTGCTACAGTTGCAGTTCTGGCGCCCCCATCCCGAAATACTGTTACGCGACATACATTCACATCACATGTTTAGTAACTAGTATTTGCAGTTTTTCACTATATCGCAAGTTTATTATTCGCATACGGTTTTAAAGCTGAATGTGCGAATCGCACGCACACTAAAATCCTGTACTGAGTATTGTGTTTAAACTGTCAAATACACTCAAGGTTTACATAAAAAAGTCACTGTAAACAGTTGGGAGAAAATTAGATGCCTGTCTGTACGTTTGCTATATTAGAGCTTAGCATTCAGTCTTAAAGTGACAGTAGCCTAATAAACCTGCCGTTGTCAGTCATTAATGTTAATCAAACAACAAAAGACAAAGAGAAAATCGCTCTTGACCGATTCATATCAGTAGCTTTAATAAAAATCAATGTATATTTAAAGGAACACGCCGACTTTTTGGGACTTTATCTTATTCACCGTATCCCCCAGAGTTAGATGAGTCCATACACACCATTCTCATCTCCGTGCGTGCCATAACTCTGTCTGACGCACCCACCTCTAGCCTAGCTTAGCACAAAGACTGGATGTAAACGGCTCCTGCTAGCCTAGCTTAGCACAAAGACTGGATGTAAATGGCTCCAGCTAGCCTACTGCTCAATAAGTGACAAAATAACGCCAACATTTTCCTATTTACATGTTGTGATGTGTATAGTTACATCGTGTACTAAGACCGACGGAAAATGAAAAGTTGTGATTTTCTAGGCCGATATGGCTAGGACCTATTCTCTCATTCCTGCGTAATAATCAAGGAACTTTGTGCCGTACTATGAGTGCAGCGGCGCAATGATATTACACAGTGCCTGAAAATAGTCTAACTTCCGTCAACATAACCAACGTGACAACCTGCTTGCACAGAGAGCGCTGGGGAATATTTTCAGGCGCTGTGTAATATCATTGCGCCGCGTCACTCATAGTACGGCTCAAAGTTCCTTGATTATTATGCAGGAATGTTTACGCAGAGAATAGTTCCTAGCCATATCGGTCTAGAAAATCACAACTTTTCATTTTCTGTCGGTCTTAGTACACAATGTAACTATACACATCACAACATGTAAATAGGAAAATGTTGGCGTTATTTAGTCACTGATTGAGCAGTAGGCTAGCTGGAGCCGTTTACCTCCAGTCTTTGTGCTAAGCTAGGCTAGCTGGAGCCGTTTACCTCCAGTCTTTGTGCTAAGCTAGGCTAGCAGTGGGTGCGTCAGACAGAGTTATGGCACACACAGAGATGAGAATGGTATGTATGGACTTGTACGGTGAATAAGATAAAGTCCCAAAAAGTTGGCGTGATCCTTTAAGTGATACAGTGAAGTCTATGTAGGGTTTTATTTTTTACATTTATTCAATATCTTACTTGAATGCTAGTGTTAAATAACATAACTTTAGCCTAAACAGTCATTCTTTTTTCATTGCAGGGTCCAAATTACCTTGTAAGGGACATATTAAAAAGTCAAAACAAATTAAACACACATGGATGAATCGTTCACAATAAGATCGATAACATATATTTGCACATTTTCATTGCATGTCGACTTGCATGTGGTTTGCTGATTCCAAGACTATCTACTCATTCCCACTATTTTGACAAATTAATAATTGTCAAATGACACAGGACTGCCCTGGAACACTCTCACACTGGCCATCAGTCCGTCCTTATTGTTGAGCCCTGATAAGTGCCTGAAGGCACCTCATGATTTGGAAACAAGGCTCTGTTTTATGGCGTAAGCTGATGTTGTAATGTGATTCTTTGTTCTAAGATCACAATAATCTGTTTATGGAGACACTTAGAAGCTCTTAGCGGTGAGGTGGCATCATGAATAAGAGAAAGAAAGAGAAAAGAGAGGCGGGTTTTGGGAGTTGAGGTTTAGATGCTGAAAACTCTGAATCATTCTGTGTGTGTGTGTGTGAGCTGGCGTGGACGTGTTACCACCTTCAGTGCGGCAGGTGCGAGATACGAGGAGTGTGTAGAGCTGATCCCATTTGTTTTTAGCAGCAGTATCACAGGCAACTGCGGACGTTGCTTTCATTGAATGTTTATGTGGAGCCATTTGCTTGCAGCTATAGTGGCGTCCCCTGCTGTGTGTGTATGTAAGTGTGTGTGTGTGTGTGTGTGTGAGCATTCGTGTGCTCTGGTTGAGAATAAATAGAACAGCAGTGTGATTTCACACCCCTCCTCCTCTCCTCTTCCCATCCCCCTCCTCTCTCTCTCTCGCTCTCTCTCTTCAGCATCAGTGCATCTGTGTCATGTCACAGGGTTCTGCCGTCCCAGAGTAACCCACCTCCCCCTCCCTCACACTAAACGCTGGCTTTTCCTCTCGCTCGCTCTCTATACCTCATCATCTCTCCCTATATATGTGCACTTACTGTATATATACACACGCCCCTTTGGTATGACGACGTCTGTCAAACGTGCATATGTAAAATATATTTAGTTTGTCTGTGTTTGTCATCAGCCATGATCGCACGCATGCACACACATGCATCACATTTTCTGTGTATGCATGTACATGTGTGGAAGATGAGAGGGAGCACAAAAGGCTTTTGTATGGTAATGTGAGTGCGTGTGTGTGTGTGTGTGTGTGTGTGTGTGTGTGTGTGTGTGTGTGTGTGTGTGCAGCCTCAGGCTCCTCCCGCAGGGAGAGATGGACAGGTGTGGAACAGATTGAGTTCTGCCTCATCAACGCTGTGCACACACACACACACACACACACACATCAGTACACCTGCAGTCCTGCACGCTCACAAACAGTAATACACACCAACTGAACATAAAGCATGCAAGCCAATTAGTGTGCACATACACAAACAAAAAACGTACTGTTGAATTACATTGTATTTGCTGTTTTTGTTGAAATCATATTTTCTGCCGTTCCAAACATTTAGCTCCAGTCCTCAAATTTCATTGGCTGAGCAGTGAGCTCTCCAAGAGTGCTGATATTTTCAACGTTTTACTGACTCATTTATTCACAAAAGTGATTTGTTTAAAACCCTGCTTCATTTAAGGGATATGGTTAGGATGAAAAAAAGAGGTAAATACTGTGAAAGTACATGCTTGTCTAATTTGGACATTGTTCATTGTTAACTGGTGTCTAACCCTATCTAGAGATCCCATTAAAGGGGAAGAGCCTAGAAAAGCCCATGATTGTGAGCAATGTCAGCTGACCCAATGATGTAATGTGTGCTCTCACGTGATATTAAAAGTAGTTTCTTCATTTTTCGGAATCAAAAATCAGAATGAAACTCCCAGAATCCCCCACAAAATCCCCAGACCTCACTGAATTTCTGTCTGTCTTCTTCTCGATCTGATTTCTCTTCCTCTTTTGCATGTTTTAGATTTGTTGACGGTGTGTTTTTGACTTTGGGCATCTCCACGTGTTTTTGCGAACAGTATAATTTGAGTGCATGTTTCTATATGAAGTGTTGCCCAAGTACAAGTGTGTGAGTATGTGTGTGCGTTGATACTTGTCGGTGTGTTGTTCTTTGCTTGTGTGTGTGTGGTCTTGTGGTGGTTCAGAGACACCATGTGTGGATCATATGTGAGTTTGAGCGATTGAAGTACGTTTTTTTGTGTGAATGTGAATTTTATATACAGATGGACTTACTGATGATGAATGCAACACACCTCTAAGCCCACACACTCACACAGACATATAGAATATAAAGTACATGCATGCAAGCACAGTCTTAAATCGTGTCATTTGTTGTCCAGTCAGATAATGGCAACACATTGTGTTCCTACAGACCATGATAACCATGACCTCTTGGTTATCTATACTCCAGCACATCTGATGGCACTAATGTAATATTTTCCCAACCAGTATTAAACACCAAATGAGAACGCATTCAGAGTAGAATATGAATGTGAGCTATGTCTGAAATCGCATACTCTCTTGAGTAGGTACTTATTTTGAATGCCTGCAACCGCTACAAAAGTATGTTCTGTATTTTGTGAATGTCTTTAGTGTGAATGTCATCCAGACGTACTACATTCGCCATGTTGCCATTATCATGTGACCTACCAGCGTCAGTTTCACCGCATAAATCCTCTCCAGTGGCCTCATGGGATAGTAAAGTGTCCATCATATGCACACTTCAGAATCTCGCCTGAAGAAGTAGGTCACCTGGTACTTTTTGCCTACTCTTATGAGTACTGTGAATTCTGACACTACACTTGTCACATACTGTTTTTCGCCTACTATATAGTAGAAGTATGCCATTTTGAATGTAGCCGTTGTCTTTTTGATACAGTTTTAATTACTTTTCTTTTGTCTTTTATTCCTTAGCTGTTTGTTGCTGATATTGTAGTATTGTTTGGCTTTCTTATTCCCCTTATGGTGGATGGAAGGCCAGCTGAAAGTTGCGCTGTGTCAACGCAGAGTACAGGTAAATAACTAGAATAAGAGCAAAATGACGTAAACGTTAAAACTATTTGTGCAGACAACCAGTGTGTTTATAATTATGATATTAAATAAAACTAATATGATAACAACTACCAGTTTGCAATATCAAGCAGTTTTTGAAGTGTGAATATTCAAACTGGAGCAGCAAACCGGGACATTCAAGGTAAAATGGTCACATCTGCTCTTATGTTAAAAATAAGGTGGAGAGTAGAGTACTAGAGCACATTTCTTTTTCTTTCAGCCCAACAAATATTCATTTGTTTGACATTTTTCATCATTTAATCGCCTTCGTGTTGTTCTAAACCTGTATAGTCTACTGACGGCAGAAGGTCTGGACTCTATCGCAGCTTTCATTGGTCAAGGGCAAGTCTGACATAAAGCAACCAGTCACAGTTTGTTCCGCGTCATGTTTAGAGGCGTGAAAATGTAACATCGATGTCCCTACAACAACAGAGCGGTGTGTAAAACTCGTTGATGTATTTTAAAGAGTCTATGCCACCAACTTTACATACTTCACAATTGTGTTGTCAAAAGTACCAACAGCGATACCAAGTCCGTACTGAAAATGTGACGCTTTGAGCACTGTTGAGCTGGAATCGTAATCACCTCTGACTGGACATTGTGCTCATCGGATGTGTCTGAGATTGGCTACAATGAACAACGCACGGGAGCGTTTGAAAGCACATGGAAGTGTTTTGAAAGTGGGAGCGTTTGAAAGCACAAGCAGACATTGACCACGCTGATGGGCGCCTGCATTCAAACGCTCCCGTGTGTATCTGTGTAAGCGCTCTGTGTAAAGCGTCATTGATGTATATTTACAACATGTTTTTGAAGCGCTGGGCATTGTAGCCAATCACAGACGTATTTGATGAGCGTGTGAGCACAATGGCCACGATTACGCCCAACAGCGCTCAAAGCGTCACATTTTTTAAATTTCAGTACCGACTTGGTATCGCGGTCGGTCCTTTTGACAACACTACTTCTCAATCCAGCGTTTAGTTGTTCCTGATAAGCGGTTCACAGTTGTAAACACGACAGCTTTCTTCTTCCACGAGGGCGTTTGGCTTCCCGGCATCTTTTTTTCCAGGCCAACGTTAAAGAATGCGAAATCCCGGAAATCCTGTAGAATTCAACCAATCAGATGACGACTTTGAAAATCCTGAAGTGTTTCCTATTTTGTGTGCCTCAGACAGCGGTCCGTGGGCGTCACGTCTGAGACTAAAACCTGTATAATTCAGATATTTTGATTTTTTTTTTTTCATACAATGAAAGTTAATGGTGTTCTTTTCTATCCCAGAGAAGAAAGAAGTCATACAGCTTTAAAACATTTAGTAATGACATGTTGACATGCTTCTAATTTTTGGGTGAACTATCCCTTTAAGGCGTGTGCCTTTTATGCCCGTGTAACTATACAATCAAAAAAAAGGATCTGTTTAAACTATGTTATGAACAGACACTGATTTACAGGTTATAAAACATTCAGACCTTATCTCTGCCTTTGTACACCTTTGAGGCATGGTAAAACAGCTTTTACAGGTTATAAATGCACACACAGCCGCAGTGATGTTTTTGACACAGTAGAAAGGCTAGTCAGTAGTCACCGTTAAAGGCTGAAGACTATATTTGCTGCGTTTGGTGTGGCGTATAATGACAGTCTGCACTGTCTGTCTGTGCTAGTCGTCTGCAGTACCTAAAGTCAGTAAAGAAAAGTCTTGTTCTCTTCAGATCTGTTTTAACTGAGTCTGATTTACACAAGTTGATCCCTCAGGGTTTATGATTTATTTTTGTGAGTTTGTAATGGAGAAGGTGCAGAAACATGTGTGAGCCTGTTTGTTGATCACCTCAGCATGTTTTTTACCTGACTGACTGATGTTCTTGTTGCTGGCGCTGTGTGTGTGTGTGTGTGTGTGTGTGTGTGTGTGTGTGTGTGTGTGCGCAAGACAGTTTTGTCTAGTCTGGCTGTCTGTGGATGTGGATGGAAAGTCGTTTATTGAACTTTTTAAGGGAAAAACAGAAAATGGCTGTTTTGTTGTGGGCTGCTGTCTGTTTTACTCAAGCTACTGTTATGTGGTCAGCTGTGTGTGTGTGGCTGAAAGAGACCAACAGAAATGCACCACACCCTCATGAATGACTGACAGATGTTCAAAGACGTTTGAAATATTCATGAGAGAGTTCACATGCACTCTTAAAAGAGTCTGCGTTTAGGGCTAGGGATCCCTGCTTGGCTTTGTTGGTTACTGTTTAGACAATAGCGTGTGTGTGGGTATTTTTCGCAAACCATACATGGCTGAATCTGACCTTTTCATGTGATATGTGGCAAAAGTTCACTAAACCAAATCTTCATTGCGGTTTCTGCACCCCGCCCACCTCCCTGCACACCCACACACACGACTGATCGCAATCATAACCACACGGCTGCACGCAGACTAGTGGGCAGAAACCTGATAGACCAAAACAAATGAAATGGACTTGCAGGGGTAAACAAGATCATGATTTGACCTGCTATCACTTTGTCTATGTAAGACTTTCTGTAACTATCTGGTTCAATAGGACACTGACAACGGTGAGGTTGTGTGTTTGAATCCCAGGGAACGTAGATACTGAAAGAAAACACCCTGAATAATGTTAAAGTATTTGCTGATTGATGTGAAATAGTTTCTGTATGCTTGCTTTGCTTAGGCAAAAGTCATGTTAGTTAGTCAATGTCATGTTTATTGTCATTTTAACACAGTGGAAGAAAATGTGGTTCCTTCTGGTGTTGTAAAAGCATATATAGTGGAACAACAGATTTGGGATAAAATTAAACCCCTAACCATAAATATTAAACTTTTAACTTGTTCCACACCATTTGTGCTTACATTTTAGCATTTGGCAAGCACTTTTTTTTTTCCAAGACGACCTACAACCGTCCTTAAACCGAGGTCCTGACTCTCTGTGGTCATTAGAAATCCCAGGATGTCCTCCGGAAAAAGAGTAGGGGTGTAACCCCGGCATCCTGGCCAAATTTGCCCATTGGCCTCTGTCCATCATGGCCTCCTAATCATCCCCATATACAGATTGGCTTCATCACTCTGTCTCCTCTCCACCAATCAGCTGGTGTGTGGTGGGCGTTCTGGTGCAATATGGCTGCCGTCGCATTATCCAGGTGGTGCTGCACATCAGTGGTGGTTGAGGAGATTCCCCCCTTCTATATGTAAAGCACTTTGAGTGCCCAGAAAAGCGCTATATAAATGTAACATATTAATTATTATTATTACGTTGCATTCAATGTATGTTTTGTTGAAATCTTGCTTTATTGTTCGAGGGTGTTTCACTTGTAGTTCGGTTCTGGTCTGCTTAGTGTTTACATTGGCGTTTTAACGCCGAACCTAAAGGCATAGGGATATATTCACAACGTGATTGGTTCAACATCCAAAACAATGCTGTGTGCTGGGCTAAATGCGCTTGTTGTATGTGCATAGCTACATATGATGGTATTTTGACCAGCTGAGAACCTGTGAAGCGCTTATAAAGTGTGTAAAGGAGACAAAACAGTAGCAGGAATCCCTCCGTCACACACACAAACCAAGATCTGCTGCGAGGAGACGCGGTTCTGATGCCTGTACTGAACTGTAATAGGCAATATCTATGACGAGGAAAAACACGAGCATTCTGTCCTTTTTAGGGCTACATCTTGTCTTTGGTCCGAGTTCGTTTGGCGCTGAAAAGATGGGTCTCAGTCCGCTTGTTTGGTGCACCCCAGGGTTCGGATGGCAGCGTTCACACTTATTCAAATGAACCGCACTAACAGAGCAGGGTTTGTTTTATTCTAACCAAACATGCCAAGTGTGAACACACCCTATATACTCTAGATCTACAGACAGACATGAATGATATCTCAAATAAGCTTGTTGAGGAAAGATGTGTGGTTTTTAACGCAATTTGACTTGGTGTTTATCTTGTAGACCAAGAAATGGTCCTCTATAGACTTTGCATTGAGGGATGTCCATAAACTTTAGATATCGGGTCCGATTTAAAAGGATTTTTGTAACTTTTTTTAAGGGTTTGCTGCGATCATCTGCAGAATATCATAGATAATTTGGTAGATTCCTTTGGTCGGTAAATAAATGCCTATCAACAACCCAGAATACCTTTGTACCCACCTTGAATATCATAGCAACTGCTTAAAACCGCCTTGGCATTACCCACAGCATTCTTTTGCCTTGGGCACAGGCAAATTTTCTTCAAAAAATAACTGCATACCTTGTGCTCACGTGAATATTGTAGTCTGTGTGTTTTGCGTGTATACATATGGGTATGTGGTCTATTGTCCCAACACGAGGAGCAGCTCTGTGTCATATAGTGACTAACCATTATAACAGCCAAATACAGTACCTTGCATTCAAGCAAAACAAGCTCACACACGAACATACGACACACTCAGACTTCCACACTGCAAGACCCATAAAAGCGGTGCCCGCTTGCAGGTCTTTGTCAGTCACAGGGAGCAGGTGTGGTGAGGAGTTTGGTTAGGTAAGTAAAGTGATATAACCTCAATCCTCTGTAACACACAAGGTTGATGAAACTGTGTCACGACCTTTAGCTGTCCGGGCTTGAGGCCCTGAGGGGTGGAAAAGCTTTTCAGACATAGTTACTGTTTTACAAAAAAAATGTTGACTAGTAGCTCAGGGGTAATTGTGAAGGCATGTGGGGGAAATCTTGTTTTAGTTGAATATTGTGTTTCTCTAGGTCAGGCTTTGCCTACATTAGGATAGTAAAATCTAAAATTGTTCAAATTCTGGGGAGCAGCCAACACTATACTTGAGGAAAAAAGGTTAATGCATTAAATAATGACTTGAAATGCAAAAGGTTTTGTGAGAAGAAAGGATTTTGTTATCGCACCAATAGAAAGTTCCTACAAACGTTCCTGTAGGCGTCTTCTGGAGCTCATTAATACAATGGAATAACAGGTTTAGAGTGTATCTGTAGTGGGTCTGTGTGTTTTCTTTGGATCTGGATGAGTGGCACTGTAGAGTAAACGTTTTGTATTGCCTTTTCCTTTTCACCTTTACACAGATTACAGAATGTGTGAAATTTCATTGTTTGCAACAGTAGGTTCATTGAAAGCCAATGCCTCTGCGTTGAGGTAGCACAATCTTATTAACAGTTGGAGGTGTACAGAACGGGCGGGTTGTGTTGAGTCACACAAGTGTAATATGTGCTGGCCGCGATGATTGACGAGCGTGTGTTCAGTAGGTCATTGTGTTTGTGAGCGTGTTCACATGCCCCAGCTGGTGTACATGGGTAATTGACAAATATGCAGTAAAAAATACTAATGCTTTTTTGAAGAACAAAAATACATATTATTATACAGTGTGAAGATGTTTGAGGAAATATAAGGTTCACCATAGAGTTTTTAGCCAGCAGAAAAAACCTTGCTGTGGGTGCTTGAGAGCATTTTGGCAGCGCAGCGTTTTTTTTAGTTGAGATGCTTTGCTTGCTACGACACAGAATATCCACAAAAGTGTTACTAGCATCTCATTTCACAGATAAGTTTGTTTCTGTTTTGTTTCTATATAAAAATGTTGATACAATGTGAAGTATTTGCTCTGGAACTTGTTTTAAATGATATCGCTCCTTTATTATGCTTGTTGTCGTCTGTTTCCATTGTACAAGCGGCAGGATGTATTTGTCCCGTCCCTCCTCCACTGTGATTGGACGGCTCGGTAAGCATCTGAAATGCTGTTTTGGTTGTTCTGAAATGCTTGAGCAAAGTCTGTCGTCAAAGTGGTTCGGTATAGCATCTGCCTCCGATGGTAAGATAACACGTTGTGGCAAGCGGCGAGGCCGGTGGTGAGTGATAATGAGTGCCAGATGTGCGCCGCACCGGTCTCGTGTCTCACGGAGGAGCTTCGGACCCATAAAAGGAGGAGCGATGACAGGGAAGGACGAGAGTGGACAAGGCCTGGATTTTCTCTCATCCTTCACTGTCATCGCTCCTCCTTTTATGGGTCCGAACTCCTCCGTGAGACACGAGACCGGTGCGGCGCACAGCTGGCACTCATTATCACTCACCACTGGCCTCGCCCTGTTCTCACGGTCCCTCGGCCTCACACACGATTATTGCGTTTTGTCTGCAACCCTCTACAATGCAAGTACATCATTCACTTAATGCGACTAAATCTTCATTCTGGCCGACTAAATAATGTCTGTCATTAGCCATTGGCTAATAAATTCTTAGATTTTACTCGCCAGTGTGTGTGTGTTTGAGGCAAAGTGTAACTTTAGCATAGGTATATTTTCACTCGCTGAACACTGAGCGTTTGAGAGTTTCGCTCTCCGCCAAGCAATCTGTACTATTTCAATTAATTCTGTATTTGACATACCATAAACGCGTGTGAAGGCGCACGACTCGCAGTCGCTTTGCTGAGAGCGCTGTGTTTCTCTCACACACACACACACGCAGAGAGAGAGAGAGATCTTAAATACCACACAGAATTGACGTGCTAAATGTAAACAATATTCTTTGTTGTATTTTCCCGTCAAAATAATGGCGTTAATTTGGAATTATTGAGCTTTTAAGAACAAGTATTAGATATGCTGGTTTCTCCGGTAGTGGGCAGGACTAATGCGCAAACGGTAATCTCATTGGCTGGCGCTCATCTAGTCTCGCGTAGCCAGACCTTCAGACTGACGGCAGAAGGTCTTGGACTCTATCGCAGATTTCATTGGTCAAGGACCGTCCAAGCAACCAATCACAGTTCGATTTGTTCCGCGTCATATTTAGGTGCGTGGAAATTTAAAGTCGATGTCCCTGCAACAACAGAACGGCGTGCGTCTATAAATTATTCATTCAAGAAAGTTGTGCAAGTTTACTGCAACAATGGAGCTTCAAACACTTCAAATACTTTTGAAAATCCAGCGTTTAGTTAAACCTGGTAAGCTAAGCGCTCATTGTCACAGTTGAAAACACAACGGCGTTCTTCTTCCACAAGGGGGTTTGGCGGCACAGCATTTGTTTCTAGGCGGACCGTTAAAGAACGCAACACACGCGTCTCGCAGACATCCTGTAGAATTCAACCAATCAGATGACGCCTTCAAAACTCCTGAAGCGTTTCCAGATAAGTGTGCCATATGCATCAGACGTCCAGCCAACAGCCCGTGGGCGTGATGTCTGAGACTGAGACTAGTGCTCATCTATTACCGTCCCTGTTTTGATTTCAGCAAATCAGTTTGAGCAAACACTGACAATGTGATTAATATTCATTAACCCAACAGCTCATCAATCCTTAGTGCGTTGTATTATCTATATCTGTTATCTAAGCAAGTTTGGATGGAAACGCTGTATTTTGCCCTAAGTTGAACATTCTTCAACTCTCTGCGACCAGTAAAGAAAAACAAAAATTGAAAACAATTGGAAAACAAACTAAAAACAATTGGCCTTAGGATAGGAAGCTGGTTTGTGGAGCATGGACATTGGTTAACCAGCTAGAAACCATCTACTGTGCTGGATTTCCCAGCAGGTATGGGGACTGTTTCTCTCTCTCTCTCTCTCTCTCTCTCTCTCTCTCTCTCTCTCTCTCTCTCTCTCTCTTTCATTCTGTCTCTCTCACTCTCAGCCTGTCTCTCACTTTCACGCTCTCTGAGCACCGTTCCTCTCATCCGTCTCAAGAACACTTTGAGTCTGGGTGTCACACTGTCCCTCCTGGACTTGCGTGTTCTCATGTTTGTTTGGTCTGTCCTCGTCCTCCGAATCTTCTCTTCACCTTCAGAGAGTAGATTATTCCTCTGGTAGCAGAGATAGACACTGGCATTTTCTCGTCTAAATCCTGTAAACTCCCCCTCACTGTGACCTTTGAGCTTTCAGGGTTCAGAGTGACATTTAAAATGAAGCGTTAGATGTTAGCTATGAGATTTGCTATCAGGGTTTGGTTCCAGAAAAGAGATCTGTTTTTTTCATCTCTGTCGGTCTCACTATCACTATCTCGGCGATCAGTCAGGTTATTTTTAAAGCCAACTATAAACCGGGTTGCTGTTTAAATTTTCATCCTGACAGTTACTTTCTTAGTAATAGCAGTGCTTGCTTAAGCAGTTGCGCAGTTTTCGGATTTTCTGTGCAATTGGTTTCATCGCGTGATTGTGTTGGCTTTTTGCAGCTGTGTTAAACTCTGCAGCTGTCTACCTGCAGGGGTGCGACCTTTTGACATTAAGCTCATAAGTCAAACAGCCTAACCACTTCTGTTTTATAGCCATCAATAAACAAATGAAGCCACTTTATCTGAACGAAAATTGCTGTTATTTTCTTACTAGAGAGAGAAAGGGTTTGAGTGGGGCTTTAAAATGTTTCCCCTCAGGCAACAGTCTTGGGTAGAAACAGAGAGAGAGGGTGGAAAACAGGTGAGAGTCGAAAATAAAACAGTCCCAATGTAAATTACAGTAAGGACTCAACAGTGTGTTTTTTTTTTTAAATCATCAATCAAAATTTGTTTTTAAAAATTCAATTTCCACCACAAAAATTACACATTTATACACATTGTGATAAATCGCATCCGAAATAAAAGTTTGTGTTTACATAATATGTGTGTGTGTACTGTGTATCTCTTTTCTTCTCATTAAATCTAAAGTTTTCTTTGCAATATACTATAATATGTGCAATATGACAATAAAATATAGGTTTTTCGTTTTTCTGTAACAGCTGAAAATTATAAAGTCAAGTTAAATGTATATCTTTTCACAACACACATTGAATCAATAAAGCTTTACAGAAAATCACGATGTTAATGTTTATAATATCTTAATGCCTTACAGACAAGCAGATCAGAGCTGGGCGATAATATAGTTTACATTTTGTGGTGATACAAGAAATCAAGCAGTTGTTATAATGTAATTTAATGACAGCTGTATTCATAAACTTGTGCTAGAAAATTATTAGTTTTACATTTTTTAATCCATTCTTGATGTTCCTTTTCATACTTTCATTGAATCAAAACAAGCTTCTGTCAGCTTGATAAATAACGTTAACTTAGTGTTGCTGACCCGTTTAAATCAGCAGAATGTGCAAAAACAAGGTTCAATATTTAATGTTCAGTGAATGTTCAATCACATTGTCAGCAAGAGTTGCAATAAAAACAGAAATTAAAGGCAGGACTTCTTTAATAAAAACAAAAACAAAATTACACTTAATACATGAAACAAAACTCAGGAAACAGAACAGCTTATAAAGAGACGAGATCTGACTAAGGGGCCGTTTACACAACACCGTTTTCAACTGAAAACGTAAAACTTTTTATGCGTTTTGGCTGTTCATTTAAACGACAACGGCTCTTTGGCAGCCTGAAAGCGCTTTTGAAAACAGGAAAACAATACTGTTGTTATTTATCTGTGAAAGCAAATTTGTGAAAACGGTTACGTCATGTGCGTTCAGTCTATAGTGTTTCTTTACAAAGTGGCATCGCCCACTACTGGCCTGACAGCAGAATACAGCGTTTTTAGACGTTTTTGTGGATCCATGTGAATGGGGATCGTTTTGACAAAGTTGTCATCTGTACGCAAAAAGACACAAAGGAAAAAACTTTTTTTGTACATCATTGTCGTGTAAACATAGCCAAAGACTGAAACAAACACAGAGCTATATATACACAGGGAACAAAATATTTTCACTAAAATTTCATGGCTCCCAGGATATTTTGTTGTATGAATATCTGAAAATGCTCTAACAGACAAACAAAAAAAGAAACATTTTATTATGCATTATTTTTTATCAACACTTTTATAGCTTGTTTCTGCTCCTTTTTTTACTGTGTTTTGATCCGGAAATGATCTACTCTTTCAGAAGATGCGTAATAGCGCCCCCTACCGTATAACAATGAAAACACGGAAAGCCGGAAAATTCCATCAATGGTGGGGAAAGAGTTAAAGGATTAAAAGGGATTTATAAAGTCTCATATTTCATTTATTGCAAATACACTCTTCATCATATGTCGAAAATGTAGAAGATGCAAAAAAAGTTTCTTGTCTCATCACATTACATGACATGTAAATAAATGTTAAAAAGTAGTTTGGATCACTGGACACTACTGCCGATCAGTTGAACAGTTATATCCTATAACAGTTAAATATTAAATGTTTAACTACTGACATCTTCCCACGCACCCTTTCACTGTTAAAACCAAGCAGCAACCTCCTCTTGAGTGGAAAACGGAAGTGACTTAAACTGATATTCATCGACCGGCCACTAGAATCCCATGGTGAAATGCCCAACTTTACACCAGAAAAAAAACATGTTTACAGCCCGGTACAAAAAGTGGTTTTGGTCTATACAGCTAACTTTGCCCTTCGTGACAACTGTGAGGGAGGCGAATCTTCTTATAACTCGCCGTTTAAATTATATCAAGCCTTAAAGTTCTGCATAGCCACTTGAGTGACAGGTGGATCGCCTGCTCCTGTCCACCCATGTCCTGCCTCTTTGGCGGCTATCATGAATGCTTCAAAAATGCTCTTCAGAAACCTACGGGTGACGTCTACATCCATTGTTTTATACAGTGTATGGTTAAAACTAAAGCGTTGCGTTGGAATTCGCACTCATCTTCTGTGAACAGTAGGTCCGCCTTCTTTGATTTGATTGGCCATCTCGATCATTTTGACATTGAGGCAGAGCAGCCTAAAAATGTAACTTTTAAAACTTCCTGTCATCCTAACAACAAACAAAACGCTGCACTGGAAGCCCCCTCCTATGTCTGTGGTGGTTAGGGCCCTGCAGTGAGCAATACTTTTATACATTGTTCCTCCCCTGTCCTCAGGGGGCGGTTACAGTTCCCCCTACTCTTTGTGTGGGGCATTCACTTTCAAAATCAACTGGCTTGGACTCAGTGTAATTCATGTGTGTATGTGGGGTAGACGTGGGCACTTGTAGGCAGAGGTGAGTGTTAACCCTCTGAATGAACCGTGTGTGTGTGTGTGTGTGTGTGTGTGTGTGTGTGTGTGTGTGTGTGTGTGTGTGGCAGCTGTGACAGCTCGTGCACCCAATGCTGACTCAGTGTGGAGCCCACAAAGTGGGAGCAGAGTGTTGGTCTAAAGGCCGCTGTCTGTTCTCACACTCACATACCACTCATTTCTGCCATTGCACATCTGACAGATCTGTGTATGTGTGTGTTCAGGATTGTGCTGTGCTCGTGGGAACGCTGCTATATTAAGCGGCCGTGTGAGAACGGCAGACTGAGCTCTGCCCCTCCCTGATTATAAGGCCAGAGCCAAGCAATCGGAACTACAAAATTAAAGTGCTCAAAAATGCACATATCTCTTGGAATCTGGTGTAATAGCAGGATGTTGGTTCAACGGCCAATGTGTGTGTGTGTGTGTGTGTGTGTGTGTGTGTGTGTGTGTGTGTGTGTGTGTGTGTGTGTGTGTGTGTGTGTGTGTGTGTGTGTGTGTGTGTGTGTGTGTGTGTGTGTGTGTGTGTGTGTGTGTGTCGGGGGGGATCACAGGGCGTCACACCCTATCCCGTCTTCCTGTCTGGTGTATCCTATTATGTGGCCGTCGCCACACACACACCATTCCCAATTGCAAAGATACAGCGGTGTGAATGTGATAAGGGTTGTGTATGAGAGAAGAAAATTATGTCTTCACTGTTTCCCAAAGAAGGTATTCGCACATCTGCTGTTGTCGACATTTGCCTGTTTTTGGTTGGGGTTATGCTCAGAGCAGCTCACGTCCTGTGTGTGTGTGTGTGTGTGTGTGTGTGTGTGTGTGTGTGTGTGTGTGTGTGTGTGTGTGTGTGTGTGTGTGTGTGTGTGTGTGTGTGTGTGTGTGTGTGCTGTGTGCTGTGTGCTGTGTGCTGTGTGCTGTGTGCTGTGTGCTGTGTGCTGTGTGTGTGTGTGTGTGTGTGTGTGTGTGTGTGTGTGTGTGATGTCCTTCCGCTGCTGTCCAAGAGGCCTGGTTCCCGTGACACACTCCCGTGGTTTGGCCGGTCTGTTTTGTCTCTGTGCCACTGATGTAACCTTGCTAAATATAACGTGCTGATCACACACACGTCTGTTTGCTATTAAATGGACGTACTATGCTGTCCTCACACAGTTAAGAAACATCCTGGCATGGCAGATGGCATTAGTTTCTTTACAAAAAAAAAAAAAGTCTCCCCCTCTTTTTTTCTTTTCTTTTTTGTTTTGTTTTATATAGTTCATCATTTTGTGGTCCGTTTGTTACGTCTGTGCTATTTTTGCTCCTCTTAAAGTTACAGTGCAGTTCTCGTCTCGTCATTCACTGTGAAATGTCCTCAATAAACCCTGTAATGATGCTGACCTATTGTTTTTAGTTCATCTGAACATCAGATTAAAGTTTATTTTAGTCTATAATTTTTTTATTTATTTTTTGCGATCTGTTGCTTTTAATTTTGTGATAATAATAGTAACAATAATAATGATTATTATTGTACTTGTATTATATAATAGTTTTATTGTTGTTCTTTTTGTTATGTACACATAGCATAACATTTTAATCGGCAGATTAAAAAATCAACTAATACGTAGTATTTTTATTATTATTACTTACATGGCATAAAATTGAAATCAATATATTACAAAGCATATAATAATAATCTTTAACAATAATTATTATTATTAATGTTATTTACATGGCATAACATTTAAATGGACAGAATACAAAATCAACTAATAATTATTATTACTATTATCATCATTATTATTATTATTTACATGGCTTAACATTAAAATCTATATATTACAACAGCAAATAATAATTATTTATTTTAACAATAATAATAATAATTAGTAGTAGTAGTAGTAGTATTTGTGTTGTTATAAATTATTTCAATCTATAATTTTTGCAATTTCTTTGCAATCTGTTGCTTTTAATTTAGTAATAATACTAATAATAATAGTAACAATGATAATGTTATAATTGTTGTTATTTTTGTTATTTACATTGCATAACATTTTAATTGACAGAATACAAAATCAACTAATAATATTTATTATCATCATCATTATTATTCTTATTGTTTACTTGGCATAAAATTGAAATCAACATATTACAAAGCAAATAATAATAATCTATAATAATAATAATTATTATTATTATTAATGTTATTTACATGGCATAACATTTAAATGGACAGAATACAAAATCAACTAATACTTATTATTACTATTATCATCATTATTATTATTATTATTTACATGGCTTAACATTAAAATCTATATATTACAATAGAAAATAATAATTATTTATAATATTTATTATTAATATTATTGTTGTTGTTATAAATTATTTCAGTCTATAATTTCTGCTATTTTTTTTCAATCTATTGCTTTTAATTTAGTCATAATTATAATAGTAACAATGATAATGTTATAATTGTTGTTCTTTTTGTTATTTACATGGCTTAACATTTTAATTGACACAAAATCAACTAATAATATTATCATCATCATTATTATTTGTATTATTTACATGGCATAAAATAGAAATCAACGTATTACAAAAGCAAAAATGATTTTTTTTATTTTTATCCATTTTTGTACTGCTGATGTAAGTGTTATGGCAGTTGTATGAGCCCCATGTCTGCTGAATAGCATGTCCTAAGGCTGTATATGGTATGGCGTGACTTGAATGGGTGAGGAGAGCAAGTCTTGGGCAAAACATTTCTGTCGATTATTTCTGTATGATGAGGCGTGATTATCGTGTTCAGCTTTATTAATAGTGTGAGGCGGAACTGCTGTCCCGAGTGGCCGTGAGAGTAGGACAGTCACGAGGCAGCAGGCGGAGATGCGCCGGTTTGCGCTGTCAGGGAATTCCGGGGCCGTGCGCTGACGTCAGGGCCTGAGAGGGCGGCGCTGGCGAGAGCGCGCGAGCGAGTGCGCGCGCGCGTGCGGTTACGCTCACGCTCACAGGCAGCCAGAGCTGTGTGTCCCTTTAAAAAACCCAGCGCGTTCAGCGCAACTCGATCCCTGCCTTAACTCACAGACACTGCTCTGTGCTCGCTACAGAGACCCAACAACATTAAACATCAGCCACACACCCTCAGCGGAGAGACACAACTGACTTCATGCGTTTAAACCGAAGGATCTTTCAAAAACCAACGATATTTGCGGATTATCATTGTTGTTATCCAGCCGGGTCGGACTGGTGTATTCCTCTACACACCAAGGAGAAGTTACGGATAAACTGCGCTCTCGACATTCACCGGTACTGACAGGATTTTGTGCCCCACATTCGTGCTTTAGCCGTTTGTTTTTGTTCTGAGGCAGCGTCGACGCGACGCTTCTGCATTTTATTCCCTCAGCGCTTATAACAAAAGCTCCGCCTGTAACTCAAGCTTCTTTATGTGTGATCACTCATAATTAAATCATTTCACACGCTGACACCTCTCCAGTTTCCGTCTCAAGCCAGGTGTAAGGAAAGCTAAAAGATGTCCTCGTTTGTTCTCCAACAGATCCCGTCTAACTTTTGGGAGCACTAGTGGAGACGCAAGCCGAACGAGTTTTACTACTAAAGGTAAGTCAGTAACTTTCATCTCTTTTTTTCAGTTGTTTTATCATTGTTATGCACATGGTGAACTCGTGACTACTTAAAAGTTGAGTGTTGGCCGTGACTGAAAGAAATTACACTCTTTATTTCACGGTAGCAACAGTGTGTTTGAATGAAAGCGTTGTAGTAACGGTGACCGGAAGCCCAGCGCTCATTCCGCACGCGCATTAACCCTTTACTGTCCACCACCTCATGGCTCTCAGACAATGAATGGCTCTTTGTCTCCAGGCAAATATTATCTTGGAACAAATCAAAGCAAGGAAGTTTAATTCTTGGGCCAGGCGATTAATAGTGCACTGTATGGCTGTGTTGTGTGAGTGGGGTGTTCAGGGGGAAATTGTTTAGGTTGTTGAGTCTCAGTCCCACGTGTGTGCGGGTGAAAGGGGGTTGGGTTCACTTTGTAAACTGACCCGGCCCATCGCCGGAGTGGGCTGTGGCAAACACACAGTTTAGTTCATATAATATTTAATAAAATATATTAGTACTTCTAAATCGATATAAAATGTCATATTATATATGTAAAATCAAAATATATGATGTATATTATGTCCTAATGTTATGTATTAATTTAGAAATACTAATTTAATATATTAGCACTTCTACATCAATATAAAATATAATATTGTATATATAATGTATATTATGTCCTAATGTTATATTTATACATTTAGAAATACTTATAAATTAGCACTTCTAAATCAATATAAAATATAATATTATATGTATAATCAATATATAATGTATATTATGTCCTAATGTTATGCATATTAATTTAGAAATGTTTATATAATATATTAGCACTTCTAAATCAATATAAAATATAATATTATATGTATAATCAATATATAATGTATATTATGTCCTAATGTTATGCATATTAATTTAGAAATACTAATATAATATATTAGCACTTCTACATCAATATAAAATATAATATTGTATATATAATGTATATTATGTCCTAATGTTATATTTATACATTTAGAAATACTTATAAATTAGCACTTCTAAATCAATATAAAATATAATATTATATGTATAATCAATATATAATGTATATTATGTCCTAATGTTATGCATATTAATTTAGAAATACTAATATAATATATTAGCACTTCTAAATCAATATAAAATACATTATATATTGATTTTATATATATAATATATATTATGTCCTAATGATGTATATGTACTTTTAAATCAAAATATTTTATATATAAAATCAAAATATATAATGTATATTATGTCCTAATTTTATGTATATATATTAATTTAGAAATACTAATTTAATATATTACCACTTCTAAATCGATATAAAATATTATATTATATATATTAAAATCATAAAATATATGATATTTTATATATAAAATCAAAATATATAATGTATATTATGTCCTAATGTTATGTATATATATTAATTAAGAAATACTAATATTATATATATATATATATATATATATATATATATATATATATATATATATATATATATATATATATATATATATATATATATATATATATACTTTTTTATTTATTTTATATAATCTTGATAGTCATGAGTGTCTAAAGAGGTCATATTTTATGATTTTTCTGTCACATGACAGCAAAACGGTTTGCATACTTGTTAAACCCCACTGACTTTGATTTTGTTTAGTTTTTTTCCAGTTAATAATATTTTAAAATAAAAACTGCTTTTACATATTTTAAGGATCATTTAACAAAAGATTGCCAAACTTATGACGCTATTTGTCTATTTTGCCTATTGGACATGCAACGCTATGTAAGAGAAAAATGGCAAAAGTAATTTTTATTATGTTTGAATAACTTAAATTTGGACCCGAAACAGAGCAGCAGCACTTCACTGATCCACTGCTCTTTGTCAGACACGTGAGGGCAGGACTCCACTGCTGGTCCGTCTTGTGAAGTTGAATGGATGGCCTCAGCCTTGCTCGTGCCGAACTCAATGCGTCTGCCTGAAAGGAAATCATTTGCATCGTTTTCTACTACAACAAGCCTGCAGCCCTGCCTGGGGGTGGGGTGTTTTCCTCCGTCTTTGCATGTGCGTTTGAACATGTACTCGTACTCTGGGTGAAGGGAATATGCAGGGGAAGTTTCACTGTAACACGCTATTTGTGTTGCCATTGAATACACAGTGCCGACGGCATTGGAAGTTACACTGAGACAGTTTGTTGCCTGAGAGCAAGTCGGGACACTCTGCATTTTACGGGCGGTCATAAACACCCGTGGAATAAATACGGGGGTATATAGGAGGAGGAGGGGGGCAGGAAGATCCCTTTGAAGATAGACTTCCGATCAATTAGCACGACTGACATGAAAACAGAGAGTCTGCGTTTGTGTGTCTTTGAAGTTGTGTGGCGTAAATGCTGAGAGCGCAGCAGCTGCTGAGACTCCGTCCTCCTCAGACCAGCGGGTGTTTTGAATCAGCCGCCGGATTGCAACGTCACTGCCCCTTTGTGACAGCGTAAACCTGTGTTAAAGCTATACACACACACGACTGAAATCAGACACAAGCAGAGTGAGGGCGTTCTTTTGAGTAGTGACGTCCAATTCACAGTCTTCAGTCATGTGACTGTCACAGAGTCTTGGAGGGCAAAACCGCTATAGAACGGCAGCACAAGCCTGTCAAATTTCCATCTTAAAACTATAATATGTGAACAAGATGCACGTTTTGGGCACTTGTGATCCAAACACAGCACCTGCTGTGGTATTTCAATCAGTAAAAACATCAAAATCGATCTTATTTACTTTGTTAGCACACATTATACGTCACAGCATTCAAATAAAATCACTATAGGGTAGCCTTGCTACGATAGTCGGTGTTGCCGGTGTTACCGGTGTCCAGACTCAACACCGGTTACATCACTTGCCCACCGTGGCACCGGCCACCGTCTTTTTGATTTTTTTATAGTAGCCTAATAAAATAATTTAGTTCAGTTAGAGAACAGACAATACACATAAAAACTGAACGTATCTGCTTAATAAAGCAGGATCCGACCGTGAGTCTCGGCAGCGGCAGGAGTCATTCATCAGATTTAACCCTCAGAGACCTAAGGGTATTTTTACAATTAATTTTCCGCCTGGTGTTATTTACTAAAAAAGCTTGTAAAACATCAACCCTGTTGTGCACAGACAATTGACACACCTCTTTTTTTTCAAGACAAGCTGCACTGTCAGTATATTTGTGTTGCATTGATGTCACCTGAATGTAAAATAAGTTATGGGACCATAAAGACAAATGAAAACATAAAACGGAAATTGAATCACTCAAATATTTATTGAAAACACACACAAATAAATAAAAGCTAAGCATATTTCCTCTGGAAAACAGTTTGTTCAAGTCTTTGGAGTCCTGGAACTCAGGAATAAACATGATAACTTATACAGAACCAAAACTATTTACATTTTTCCAAAAAAAGTCCAGGCGCTTTTGGCCTCTTTGGATTTTGAATATTTACTGGTGCCAAGCCTCAAAACAGTTCCTATCAGGAACTTCTCCTCAAACTTTCTTCTCAAACTTTTTCCTCAAACTTTCTCCACAAAACTGCAGCGCGTCTCTCTCTCTCTCTCTCTCCTCAACACTAGCCATGCGTCTATCTCTCCACAATAACAGAGCTGTGGTTCGCGTAATGACGCACACCAACGTGGATGACGGATCAGCCTGTCATTGGTCAAACCCTCATCCAAAATGGCAGCTAGCATCGCGCTAGCGGCAAAAATGACGGAAAATTTATAAATTATGGACATCAAGTGGATATATCTTGGATGTAAGCGTTTTGATTTATTGCTGAACAACTCCAAAAAGATGCACATGTTCCAGGCTGGATAGAAAACCTTCTGTAAAGGCTACAAAGACACCAAAGACACCCCCGTGATGGCTAGCTCGTTAGCTTTCTGCTGGAAAAAACGGTAAGAAAATCGATAAAAGTTTCATGAAATAATATAGATATTTATCGGAGGTGCCGTATGACGTCGTGGGCGATGCCGTCGGGCTCTGAGGGTTAAGAGTGAGGAGCTGACTGAGATGATCGCGGAAGATTTGGTTTCAAAGCGAAACGTAAAAGCGCCTATTTAAGGGAGTTTGTCATTTGTTTTGTTGTTGTGTTTTTCATTAAAAATAATAGACTAATGAACCCATAATTCAAGCAACCCGCAGCCGAAATGGCGCTAATTCAAAACCGAAAGTTAAATGTGCACGGCCGCACAGAGAGCGCATTGTTTACTTTCGCCTGGCTCCGCAGTGCGAGCCTCCGCTACGCTGACTGCGCGCATTTATTTTTGCCGCGCGCACCCTCGCGCTCTTGCGGGCGCGTCGAGTATAAACAAGGCTTTACGGACAAACTGTTATTCATTCATGGCGTGCATCTCAATCATAGACTGATCAATGCTTGATCAGTGCCCTGACTACTGAACTAGGGAACTGATTGAGACGCACCCATGGCTTCACAGAGCGCGCATTTACAGACGAGCTGTCATTCACGGTGTGTGAATACGCAACACTGGCGCGTTTTCAGTTCAGAGCGGTCGTGTGCATGTTACTTTCGGTTAGATAGAATTAGTGATTTAAAAGCCTCCGCCGGTGATACCGGTATTACCGGTGTTGTCACACATCAATTAACCGGTGGGAAAATTTCCTCACCGTCACATCCCTACTATAGGGTGAGTTGCACCAATAAGGATTCAATTAAGCAAAGTTTAACGCTAATCTAGGATTTGTTGATATGAGTTTTATTTTAAATCGAGTTGCTGCACCACTTAATTTTAAACACTGATTAATTACGCAGTAAAACCGTTGAGCTGATCAAGTAAAAAATCCTTATTAGTGCAACCCACCCTTAAAGTGGCGTAATGTACTAAAACAGTGATATTAAAACACCATATTCAATACACCTTTTTGATGATGCATACTATATACAGGCGAGCGGATGAGCCAAGAATATGAGCGCGACGGGTTTCGATGGGGAAAATGTGCTTAACGAGAAACCTTGTGTTGCATTAATATTCTGTGTTCATCTGCTTTCCTGTACAAAGTATGCATCATCAATGAGGTGTATATTGAATTTGGTATTTTAATCAGTCCCTCCAGAAAAACGTGATTATGCGATCGCATAATTCAATGCATAATCAGCCAAAGTCCACACATTTCGCCGTATAAATTGCAGATTTCCGCGCGCAAAATATGCAGGGCTTGCGTGATTTCATAATTCGTGGCAAACAAAGTCACACATATCTGAGCAGAAAGTTGAAAAAGTAGCGTTTACTTCACACACGAGCAGTCATTTCCCCCCTTTGTCATGGGAACGTTATAAAGTGACGCAATTACGCGACGTGAACATCATCGAAAAGCAACTTTACAGATGTAAGATTGCACTTTTGTTGTTACCAGTGGGTTATATCATGTTTCAAAACGTATAGTAAGTATATAAGTAGTATGTAAATTTACATTACAGTAAGAGATTGTACATTGGAAGCACTTATTTTAACAGAAGATGTCTGTTTTGTATAGCTACCTCTGTAAAACAGGAAGCACACTTTTTTTATATATATATTTATTTGATTTATTAATTTTTACAGAAGTTGTAGCGCATTCCTTTTGTAAAGCTACAGAACTTGTTTGACTCAATGTTTTGTAAGTTTGAGTCATGCGTTTATTAACCCCTTACCTGTCACCCCCCTTTTTGAGAATACACATGAAAATGCACTATCCAAACTTAAAGGGCTGTAATTCAAGAATGCTTTGGAATATAGACCTAAGTTTGGTCTTGTTTTAAAGCAGACACTCGGCAGATTATTGCTGAAGTGAACACAATTCAAAATATGAAAGTATGAAAAAGTTATGGAAATTTAAATTTACTGTAAGTAAAAAATACTGTACTAAATATTTTTATTTTATATAAAATATATATTTTACAAAAATGATTTAATCTAAAATTACTATAAAATCAAAGCCATATGTCTAACCAAGTTGTGTTCCAAATTTGAAGTTGATATCACAAAAATTGAAGTTCCCATGAGATTTTGTTTAGGCGCTGTACCACAAATAGCCACCGGGTGTCACACATATTCCATTGATTGTTTTTTGATGCATTTTTCTGTAAATTTCTGTCCAAATATCCCTTCCATCACAAAATGGTCACCAAATATGGAACCCTGAGACTCAGACCTTTCCGACGATATGTGTTTTGTCAAGATTAGAAAAGATTTTTATTATAAAGTAGTTAAAATAAATGTTGTAATATAAAACATGATGACGCCCACTAGGGGAGGAGCACGCTAGAAGAATTTAAAGTCCCGTTTCCATGGTAACGCAATGTCCAATTTCAAAACGGTTTTCACAGGATGAATTTTGAGTTCGTAAGCTTTCGAATGATACCTAATTTATGATAATTACTCAAATATATGATACAAAAAAAGCAGATCAAAAAAAGAGTGCCAGGTGTCCCGCCAGCGGGACGGTGACAGGGAAGAGGTTAAGGTCAGAAGTAAAACAAGATGAGAACTTCAATATTCCCAGCACTTTCTGTGATGTAGTATGCTTGCTTATCATAGGAAGTAATAAGAAATGACTCCTTACATTAAGGTAGTAGCCTAATGAGAACAGGGTGTTTGGGGGAATTTCTCTTTTTCATCAAGCCGCAGTTTTTGCAAGTTCCCGCAATTTCATCGCATAAATATCCTGCATATTCCACCGCATTTTTTAAGAAAACGTGCCGCAAAATCAAGGATCCGCAAAAGAAACTCTGCATTTTTCTGGAAGGACTGTTTAATATCACCGTCTTACTGCATTAATACTGACTACAAACCTGGTAAAAATGACTGGCGGGCAATGGAGGAAAGCCTTGTTTTGCCCTCCAAAACTATGAATACGTGAACTGTTGTTTTGAAGCGCCATTCCATCATTCCCTGAAAGAAACGCTCAATCAGTGTTTTCAATGAAAAGAAACGAGTCGGTCTTCCCGTCATTCATCTTGAGTGACGGTCGGTGTGAATTTGATCCTAGCAGGTGGAGATAAAAACGGTGTAGGTTGCATATTTAGTGTGTGACAGGAAGGGATGATGGTGTAGGTCAGTTGGATGTGCGCTTATCACGCTAGCCCTTGATGATGACAGGGAGCCGGGCTTGCGTGAGGGTGGTTATACTGGTATTTCAGGACTGGACCAATAAAAGGAAAAGAAAAGCAATGTAGGCTGTAAAATCCTCCTCGTTCCTTCCATTGAGCTCTTGCGTGTGGGAGTTTTTCCCATGTCAGGACTGCTTTTGTGGTGAAAGGAAGTGATGTAGGCAAGTTAAAAGAATTTCACTCACTGGAGAAAGTGTGCGACGGTGTGTTCTGCATGATGAGTTTGTCTTAGTTGGTGTAATTAAGGACAATTAGTAAGAATTCTGTTTGACACCACGTTTTTTCCCTTCTTACTTGCTTGGTTTTTTTTCCCTTTGTCACTTTGCGCTCTCACGCTTTTGGCAGAAAACCAGAGTGAGGGGGGGAAAAGGGAAAGTGAGTAGAAAGGGAGGCAAGTGAAACTAGAGTGGGAGTGGTTGAGAGGAATGGAGAGAGGGAGAGAGTGGTGGAAAACAAAAAAGATCAGTCATGTTTCTGTGACTCAGTCAGATGTTTTTTTGGATAGAGTGAGCAGCCAGGATGCAACACTCATATCGCTGATGTGCGTCATGTAGGGGGGATTGTTTTCCTGTAGTGCAAATATCTCACGTAATAGTCAGTTTTCCACTTGTTTATGGTCAATAACTTTTATCATATTTCTATTAGAGTGTCTGGAACGTTTCGGGTGCCAGCCGTGACTCTCCATCCCGCTCGACAGGATCCCTCTCCGAATTTGTTGAGCTTCAGACGTTCGTGTTTTTGTACGCCACCACAGCAACCAGTTGCCATAGCAATCCGGGAGCCGGCTTGTTCGTGATTGATCCTTTTTGTTACTAATAACTTATAAGTGTGCCCGTTTTGTTTGTGTCTAATGCATTACTGGCTTCTGGGAAATGAGGAGATTGAATGTAGGAGGGGACTTTTGGGGGCTAATGAGACACAAACAAGACCGAGATGTGCAAACTGTTCCGGTAATGAAAAGCCGAGATGTTTTGAAGGCTACAGAGAAAGGTTATAATCTAGTGCTTCGTATTCTTAATGTTAAAAGAGGATGAAAGGGTGAACTCGTGTTTCCTGACATCTCACAATGACACGGTGACACATTTGTACTGTCTGAGCATGTTAAAAGTTTTCTGGCAGATGGCTGTGCAGGCACACACACCAGACTTTCATGTCTAGCAGGCGTTCGCACACTGAGTCACTGTGCACAGCACTCGTCTTTCAGCTCTTTTGGGCAGTGTGTGTTGTGTAACGTGTGGGCACGTCAGTCACTCTTTCTGTTCCGTAAAAAAGTTTTACTCTACTTCTCAGAGGAAGCATTACACAAGTTGATCAAAAACATCTGCTGAGCTTCAGAAGACTGAACATGATGAAAAACTAGACACACAGCCGGTCTTTGATTTGATTAGCTGGGCCATTCATAAATACGTACACACAGAATATGTTCCACAGGATGTTACCTCAGTCCCCTTTAAGACACCCTCCCCTCTTTTGAGAGGCCCACTTCCTGTTGCTCTGACGACAACTTCCTGTCTTATCATATCTGTTCTGCTTTCTTTAATCTCACATGATGGTATATTCACATTAACAAACAGTCACCAAAGCAGCATTTTCCCTGACTATCCAGATGGAGATATCAAGATATCTTAAAGGGACAGTTCACCTAAAATGAAAATTAGCCCATGATTTACTCACCCTCAAGCCATATTAGATGTATATGACTTTCTTCTTTCAGACGAACACAGTGTTATACAATTTAATGGCGCCTGAGTTTTTAAAAGCGCTATTGAGTTTTTGTAAGAAAAATATCCATATTTAAAACTTTATAAACTATAATCACTGGCTTCCAGCAATGGCTGTTCACAAGAGAGTCGAGTTCCGGCGTGAAGGGTCTGACCCAACATAGGGTACAACTCTTCTTATATCGAAAAATCCTTTGACATTTTTATTTTAAATCTTCTGTAACCCCTCCTGTTCGAACCGAAGCGGGATTCGAACCCGGGTCTGCCGGCATGAGGCTAAAGGCTGCAACCCCTAGCGCCAGTCTCTAGCGTCTCTTGAGATCAGAGGAGTGAGGTTTACTCGCACAACAACCACTAGCTTTTACAGTCGTCTTACATCATATATCCATATTTATAACCTAATAAACTATAATCCCTGATTTCCGGCAACAACGTAACCTTGCGTTCATGAGACAGTCGAGTTCTGGCCTAAGTTTTAAAAATTGATTTTATTTTTTTTACACAAACCCATCGCTTCGCTTCAGAAGACATTTATTAACCCACTCGTATTACTTTTCTCATGGATGGATGCGCTTTTTGGAGCTTCAAAAACTTGGGCACAATTCAATAGCTGGGATTATTTAATAAAACTCTGATTGTATTCGTCTGAAAGAAGAAAGTCACTCATACATCTAGGATGGCTTGAGGATGAGTAAATCACGGGAGAATTTTTTTGGGCGCACTATTCCTTTAAATTCCAATTACCACCAAGAACGATATCTATGTTAGCGTCCACACTAGCGGATGATATTGTTCTGTTTATTCTAAGCGCGAGCTTCAGTTTTGTCGTCTGCCACTTTAAACGCTCTGGGAGGATTCTGATTGGCTGTCAATGTTTTTATCGTTCATCAGCTGGGGATGAAATCGCTTTGAAAGTGCTATTGTTTCTCTGAGCCATTATCATTATAGATGTGGTGTGGACTCTGCTATTCTTTAATATTTGGAACGTTTTTAGAACTATATCTTTATTGTTATGGTTATTGTCCTTGGTGTGAACAGGCCTTTTAGATCTGATCTCTTAAACTGCTTAAAGGAGCATGTTTCATAACACAGGTCTTGAATGTCATAACCATAGGCCGTAAAAAAAATATGGACGTAGTGTCCGTGTCGTCACCCATTGGATTCTGAAGAGCAGTTTTGAAGCGTAAAGTCGGGTCGAGCTGGCCGTCGCCATCTTTGGCAGCGCATCATCGCACGTCACTCCCGGATAACAGAAAATGGGCAAAGAGGCGGGACGTGGGCGGAGCTGAGGTGACAAGATGACTAACAGACAGCAGACAAATGGCAATCCACCTGTCACTCAAAGTGGCCACGCCCTTTATTATGCAGAACTTTAAGGCTTTATATAATGCAAACGAATGAGTTATAAAGAAATTCAACCCCCTCACAGTTCTCATGAAGGACAAAATTAGCTGTAGAGACCAAAACCACAATTGGTACCAGACTGTAAATATGTTTTCTTCTGCTGTAAAGTTGGGCATTTTAACATGAGCTCAATGAGATTCTGCTCCTTCTGGAGCCCTAGTGGCCAGTCGATGAATTGCAGTTTAAGTCACTTCCGGATTGGCTTCAAGAGAAACTGCGGGAGGTTGCCGCTTGGTCATAATCGTGACCTACTGACTTCTCTCTGGTCAATTATGCCACACTTCTCCAAATAATTAGTTTGCTTAAACTCCACCCCTATTGTTACAATCGACTGCAAGCTCGCGAATTCAGACTGTCCTCCATCTATTCAATGAGAGAGAGATACAAACAAGTGCCCACCCTTGTTTTGAAAACATCTGTCGCCACTTCCATTTCAGCGCAACTTTGAAGACAGCCTTGTTGTTTTGGACATTTGACATCTGTGGAAATGAACATATTAGTGTTCATTAACCACAACTCACTCCGCCTGAAATGGTCCAATAGTCAGTGATCAAGTAGTGTTTTTCATTGAATGTGTTTTTCATTCAGGAGAAATGACACATTATGGAAGTAAAATGGTTTGTGAATGGTTTGTTTCATGTTGACATCTCCTTTCATGAGTGTCAGTAATCACCTCGCTCAAGGTAATGACTAAGGGTGTTTTCTCAGCAGTGCTCACCACAGTGACAGCATGGATGTTTACTCTCGTAACAGGACATGACCACTAGAGTTACTAAGAAAAGCATCATGTTTCTCTCTGAGACGAGTCATACTGTGACCGACACCTGAATTCAAGACTCAATTCTCTGAGTAATATTGATTATTTTGGTGTCACGTCAGGTCAGCTGAGTAATAAGATACTAGTTTTCTCAGCATTTGTTTAAACTGCAAATCTGCCCTGGCTTATATATTAGCCTACATATTTATTCATTAGCCAGATGGACAACAGCACTTTCATTTAAACATGTCCTTTGCATATGCAGTGAACATTTTTAGTGTTTATTGAACGTCAATATCATATCAATGCCTGTGATGTCAAGCGTCTGTCATTTAAATGCTCCATCCCGATGGATTTATTGTCTGTCTAGCAGCCATAAATCAGGAACTAGGTCAAGGGACATGAAAACGAGAGCAGGGAAACCGATCGTGGTGAAGTTGTGACATTCTGAAAGCATAATGGAGCCAGTTGTGAAAGTTTTTATTGTGGTGTTGTTTTTGGAAAGGTGGTGCAAGGTTGAGGGAAGGTTGTCACGATGTTACATGTGGGTGAGGGCTTGGCCAGAGTGTCATATAGAAGCGAGCGCGCGCGTGTGTGTGTGTGTGTGTGTGTGTGTGTGTGTGTGTGTGTGTGTGTCCTCAGCTGAACTTCCTCACTGGATCAGCATGTACACTCTGTTGCTTGTGCGCATGTTTGTGTGGAGGCTATGAGTGTGGGCTAGCGACGCCATTGTGACGACTCAGCCTTGCATCACTGGCACACACACACACACACACACACACACACACACACACAGAGACACACACACAGGGAAGGGAACAGACGCAAGCCTGCTGTGACGTTGTGTTTCCTCTGAGTGTGATCTCTATCTGAGGTGGGTTGTATAATGGCCAAATGTGAGCGCTCACCCACGGGCTCTTCCGCTGTCCCCTCTCACATTTCCCCAATATTTCTCTCCTCTTCCTATCTGTTTTCCCTCTCCAGGCTTACGCCACAATTCCTTGACTCAACTCCATGTTGTCTTTTATGCATACTTGCGCGCTCAGCTGTTTTGGCGCTCTGTGTAGTTTCTGGCAGGAACAAGGATGGTGTCGTCATGCTGGGAATGACATCCTTCACGCGACCCATTTTAAAATAATCTCCTCCTTTTGGTATTGTTTTCACATTGCTGTGACGTCAGCCCTTTATTCTTTCAAAAGCGAATCAACTTAAATCCTTTTTTTCTTTTAGTCCAGCTGTATGGTTGGTTAGCCCGCACGGTTATTTCCTGAAGGGATTTTTTTTTTTAGTTGTTTGAATGGACAGGGTTGGTTGGAGACGCCCACATAGCCCTCGATTGGTTTGGTGTTTTTAGGTGCTGATCTGGTAAGTGTGACGACCAAGCCAGTGACTGGAATAGTTGTTTGATGTTTGTTGTTATGGGGATTTTTTATCAAGCTGAGGGTCGACGTGGGGGTGAATGGGGGAATTTTATAATTATGGCGTCATCGTTGTAACATTTAAGGATCAAAAGTGATTTGAATTCTTTTCAAATAGTTTTTGAACACAATTATGAGTACATACTGGCTCATACCCAAATATGAGAACACATGGCATTTCTAGAAAACCGAGCTAATGCCGATGCAATGCCTTACAATAAACTAATAACCACTCAACCACGTTTACTTTTATTGGGTAGCACTTAATTTTACAGTCCTGTTCCCCATGTACATACTATGTACTTATTATAGTAACTGCAATAACGAGGTACTAACCTTGACCCAAACCTGTTAACACTTTATTTTACAGTGTCCTTTTTACATATACTTACCATAGTAATAACAGTAACTCAACCTAACCCTATAGTAAGCGCATGTTGTTAATTAATATTACTTAATTACACGGTAACAATGACACCTTAAAATAAAGTATAACCACAATATACCTCATATTACCCATTACTTTCTTAGGTAAGTACCCACAAGTGCACGTACTGTAAAATAAAGTGCAACCATGAATTGCACCGCAAGCCAACTGCTTTCTCCTCGACGTCGTGAGTTTTGGTTAAAAAAAACCCCACTGTAATTTTACAGTGCATATGTTTGTGAATGTTTATCGATGACGGCACACTTTCAGAAATTCCCGACGCTGCGACTGAGGTGGGCGTCCCCGATCACCTGACCGTAAAGTCTACGCAAGAGACGGGGGGGGAGTCTGGGTTGTGGGGTAAGCCCTTTCCATGGTTGAGTCATGGGAGTTCCCCTGTTAGACAGCAGACAGCTAGCTGTTATCAGACCGTGTGTGTGTGTGTGTGTGTTTCGATTTTTCTCTTCCTTACAATACGTTTAATAATCGGTTTCGGCGTGCTGTAATGTTTCCCCGTTACTAGAAATCTATATTACTAGTAACGTAAAACATGTTCTCGTAAAAGCAAAGCTGTAGCAGAATGATGTGGATATGTAGTACTGAGAAGTTTCGTTTTGCATTTGTGTGCGTGTTATTCGGTTTGTGTTCTAGTATGCATGTACACTGAAAAATATGATTCAAACCACTACGCACAACTGTCTCTCTTGGCAGTAACGTCTCACGTGTTGGTGAGTATCTGCTATTCTGACCAAAGTTAGATTACAGCGTCGAAAGACTCGTTATATTCAACTATTTTAACCAGAGCAGTTTTGCTCATGCTTGTAAAGGCTGCTTCACAGAGCATGTCTAAGAGTGGCTTACAAAGTGATCAAGTTTATGGAGTTATTAAAGTGAGCCGGTGCAGGTTGCAATGTTTCCATATTTTTTTGCATAAAGCATTTTGATTTATTTAGAATTTAATGGAATTAGAATTTATGTAAATGCGGTTGTCACTACCTGCAGTTTTTGGCGGTTAATTCGGTTGCATAATGTGATTGTCACTCCCATAAATTACTGAACTATTTGTGTACAGAACGGGCTTAAGCACTGAAAGGTGAATTGACAACAGAATTTAGCTGAAGTGTGCATGTGGCCTATATTGTGTTACATTACCTTGTTAGTAAACAACAAAGAAGCAGAAGTTAACTATGACGACCTCCGCTTCTGAGAGCCCAGGGAATGTGAAAATGGTCCATAGTGACCATTGGTGTACTCCAATTTCATACGAATGTATATATTTCTCTCGTGCTAAAAGCTTGCAGATATCCCAATCCCCTGAAAGCACTTTATCCACCCTGTTTTTCTCATGGAGCGTTTTTCCCGAGCTCCAGTTTTCATATGTGATGGTTGGCTTTCCACACCAATACGTCTCTATGAGAGCCAGGCCCGTGTTTATTCAGACACCTCCCCACAATAACTCTCACCATTGTGTGTGAGAGACAGTATCATGGATTTCCTCTCACTGTTGTCCTGCTCACCACCCAAGAGCTCCCAGTGTTGCAGACGGATTTCCTGCAGTTTCTCATAAACATCCACTTCTCGTCTGGATTGTCAATGTTTCTCACATCTTTTGTTCTTAAGCCTTGAGAAGCTCAAATATTTTTAGTTTAATTAATTAATTAATTTAACATTTGAATCACCTATATAATATCCATCCGTGTTATTCTAATGACTTTATTTTTATTGTAAAATATTAATAATTATGATTATATTATAATATAATTTAATTGTCGTTTAATTGCAGTGCTTTTCTTTCTTCTCTGAAGTCCTTTTTGACACCCTGTCTGATATTATTGATGGCACAGCTGCGAGGCCTGGCTGTTTTTACAGCACTTGTGCTGATTGGATGGAATCAAGCCAATGTAATAGACCAGGAAAACAAATAAGAGTCGAACTCAATCCACTGATGTTTGCCTCTTTATCTCTCTCTCTACAGCGATCAACGACCTCAGAGATGATCGAGTGTTGGTGCTAAACCCTAACTCTTCAGACATTTGAGAAGTGGTGCTAGATGCTTATTTGACAGGTAATTGTGTGCTTGTGTGTGTGTGTGTACGCAGAAACTGTCTAAGATTGCAGTGTATTACAGGGTCATGATTATTCCAGTCCCCACTAGCAGCTAAATCCAGACTTCCTGAAATATCAGAGAAGCCTTTTAATAGTGCAACACCATGAGCCAGAGAGGAGTGGGTGGGCTCGTATGCACGCTCGGCTCAAAATACACACACATACGCGCTGACTGACTAAACCTGCTGAGCAATGAATAGCTCACACACACACTTGCTGTATCCAAACAATCTCAGAATACTGCCGCATACATATTTATCTTTGGACTAATTATGCCTTTTCACCAAAATTACAGCTTAAAGACTATATAGAGGCGTTAAAGGCGTGTGAATTTACCCTGCCTGCTGAGTAACTAGCCCAGGACTAACCTGTCAGGTTATACAGCATTTCATGGGTGGCAAGTTTTGCATCTGTGGCCTGTTTTATTGTACAAGTGTGTGTATAGAAAGAGAGAGCCTGTGCCTGTCACACTTGAAACGCTTTTTTGCCAAGTGCATAATTAGTGTGTGCTAGGCGTCTTTTGCTGTATGGGCATATGTGTGCGTGTGCCAAGCAATTTCAATCGAGTGTGTGCACACGCGCTTGCCAATATTTGTGCATCCAGCTTGCGCTCGGTGTGCCATGTGTGTTCAGAATGCGTGGGAAGCTCGGTGTGTTTGCATGCGTGGGTGTTTCATGGGAGCACAGCCGGTCTTCTCACTTTGGAGTCTCCCTGAAGAACACTTTAATTTTAGACCCGTCTTTTTCCCCTAATCTGTCCATCCATCCTGTTCAAGCCTTCTGCTGTTCCTTTCCTCCCTCCACCCCTTGCTCTCTTTCTTTCTATCCTTTCCTCTCTCCATCACGCCTGGCCTAATGAGATTAACCTCAGTGCCTCTCTTGTCTCACACACACACACACACACACACACACTCATACACATGCAAATAATCAAACTCAAGCAACACAACACAAGTATACACACTCCTTTATGTACACATGCACACAGACACCGCTGGCTTGACTCCAGGACTTTGCTCTGCTCGTCCCCTCCCTCCCATCACTCTCACCCTCTGCCAAGAGGCCTCAGGAAGGGTTATAATGACCTCAGTGTACTCACCCTATAGGTGAACTCCCACAAGCCCATCTGTGCACCCTTTCCTCCCATTAGAAAACAGAAGAACACTGCCCCCTAGAGGTTACAAGTGGTACTGACGTTCTGGAGGGTTCCTTTGTTAATAGCTGCCTTCGGGCCAAACACTCATACAGACTACAAAGGGTGTGTTTTCCCCCTGTGTTTAATGGATTTGGCTGTATATTTGTGCCTCACCCCCTTATGTCCCATCTCTCCTCTTTTCTTTCTTTTTTCAGTTGGCAGGAGTAGCAGTAAACAGCTTCTCCTTCGTGTTGGTGAGTGGCCCTCTCTGTTTTGCAGTGGAGGGCTTCACACTCACAGCTAGTGTGGTGAGTAGAAATTATTGAACAATAATTTAGATACGATTATTTGGTGCCTCTTAGCAAAACATTATTTTGTAATATTAACAGCGTAGCCACTAAATAAAGTGATGTCTGCTCTTCCATCTGACTTTAAGCTAAGACATTTAGGGCAGCATCGTGACTTAATAGTTCAGTGTCAAAACCACTTAACTGCTTGCAATCTTTCCAGATGTATTGGCTAAGATATTGAAGATGTGTAGGAAATGACATAATTAAGTAGTCTTTGTTTGTAGTCTAGGCTGGATGCATCACACACCAGAACAGTTCACCGGGTGCAGCACGCGGGACCCTTTTCCTCTGGACGGACTCAACCGGGGACCATGGGCTCCCGTGGGCAGCCGCGCCTGGCCACCTCCCTCCAGGTAATTATACCTCATCATCAGGGCTGCATTATGCTCTCAGTGACTTCGCTGAGTTGTGTTAACAGAGCTATCAAAAGGAATGATGAAAGCAAAAACATTCTCTTGATAGGTGCTTACCTGGTGCCAGTCAGCATCAGTTCCTCTCACATATGCCACCCAGTCACATGACTGGCCTAAACCAGCCTAGTAAATTCTTAAACAATGGGTGAGTGCCTTTTTAAGCTTTATTGTTGTTTTACAAACACTTCTGGCAAAACGTACAGCTAGCGTTGTAAGTTTGCTAATGTGCCTTTCCATTTCCAGGCCTTTACATCGAGGGGATAAGCAAGACCTGTCTCAGGCTTTGCTGCCAGGATTACAAAGGTTACCCCCTGCTCCTCCAAGGCCTTGGGAACCAACCAGAACTGGCCAGGGTTATGATCCATTGCCTGGGGATAACCACAACCGACTACACAATGGCTACAATGCAGGGCCTCCTGCACACCTCACAGCTCGAGCCAATCAGCTACTGAAGGTGAATATAGACCTTACGTTTCATAAGCATCTGCATGATGTTCATGTAATAAGTCAATGACTAGCTTTAATTTCACACGTTTAATAATTCAATTGAATGTGTAGCACTGTAGCTGAATATTAGGGTTAAGAGTACTCTCACTAAACTTTGTTTCTCTCTCTCTTTCTCCACAAGTATGGTGCTCCTCATCCTCAGTTCACAGCCCATGGCTCACGGCCCATGCCCCCAATACCTGATATATGGACTCAACCTCAGACTCAGCAGCAACCCAGAGGACCTCACTCTCATTCTGGACAGTTAAAACGGCCTGGGCCCCCTCTGGGAGAGCATTCTGTCATTCAGCATACCCCTGCTCCATCTCTACACCGGCCCATGGAAGAGTGCCCCAGTCCAAGCAAGAGAAAGAAGAGCTCTCTGTCTGACCAGGTTGGTCATGTCTTTATGGCCTCACCCATGCATTTTCTGTCTTTAAACTCTCCTTTAACAAACGTTGTAAAAAGCCCGCTCTTTTTCTGTTTCTTATATCAGGCTCATCATTCAGCCATGCAGCGCATACCTGCTCAACCTGTAAATTTGAATCAGCAGACATCCTCTCACTACCCCTCTCCCAAACCTGGATTTTGGAACCCACTGCACAAAGGAGGAGCACCCTGGAACCCAAATGAACGCAAAAGCGGGCAGATCGATTTCCAGGTCAGTCATCCCTGATCTGAATATTAATATTTAGTGATATTGGGTCAGTTTAATTGCATTATCTGTCCCTGCCACTTTAATTAGCCTTCACATTTACCCACATATTACACTTGTCATCTTGTCAAAGAGCAGAAATTGTAGGCGACTCTATTTAGCAGGTTAAATATCTGGACTTGCTATACGATCCAAGTACTGTAGTATAAAATGTTTTGAACTAACATTTGGCGATGGCTGACTGACAGACAGTCGTGTAGTATGAAAAGCACAGCAACCCGTTGTCGTGTAGTGTATCGGCTGACATTTGTGTCTAGATGTACTTTCCTTAATGGCTAATTCTTCTAATTCTCTATTCCCAGGATTCAGCTGCAACAGGAATTGGAAGTTTCCCATATAAACCGCCTCCTTTGAATCCATCAACCATGTCTTCACCTACCATTCCCCCCACAAGAGGTTACGGACAAAGCAGGGGTCCTCTACCACAGTCCCACAAGACCGGTCCGTCATCACAGTCTCTGGGGCCACCTTCACAGAGCCCTCACATCCACCATTCTACATACCCCTACCCCAACAACAGACCTTCAGCTCAGACCCAAGGGCAACCACAGGGTACTACTCCACAAAGAAGACATGATTCTGGAGTGAATTCTTTGGATAGCCAGGCTCCACCACCACATACATCCTCTTCATCACTGCGGGCAGATAGGGAGCGCCCTGCACCCTCACCAGCAAACCACACCACTGTGCCTTACAGTCACTCCCAGTTCCAGCCTCACCCAGGGCTGATCCATTCCACCAACCCACCAGCCAGCAACCAGGCCAAGGCCACAGTACCTCAGCACAACTCCAACAAACCCTGGAAGAACCAGGTAACACACACACACACACACAGAGAGAATGAAATGAAGTGAATCACTCAGATTCAACATGTATTAACCAAAACCCGGCTCTTGATTTAAAGAGTTAACTGATTAAGACTTGACAATTACTGCCTATTTAATATTAGTCAATAGCATATGTGACATATAAATATTATTATCAAAAGTTACAATTTTGTGTCTTGTTTTATTGACTCTAATATTCATTTCCCTTTAGGAATCACATGACATTTTAGCAACAGGGGATTCTCAGGTTGTCGCACGCCTTTCTCAGGCAAAGAATAAGGTTGTTGGGGGCGACCAGGGTCCAGGGACGCCCAAACGTGTGAGCCCTTCTCAGGCCCCTGTTCGAAAACCTGTCATTACCCCAAACCTGGAAACTCCTCATCCACCTTGCTCCCTGGAGCTATACACCAATGTTGGAAGCCTCCCTACTATGAGCTCTGCACCTCCTAACACCTCCATCCCCAGCACCCTAAGCAACTGGAGAGGAACGGATTCTTCAGTGCTAATCTCAAACCCAAACCATGTATCCATGATTGGTCAAAATCGGCCACATCCAGGGTATCAGGGTGTCCACCCTGGTGTTGGAACCCTTCCACACCCATATAGAGGGGCGCAATCTCAGATTCAACAGTCCACTCTCCCTCACACAGGACAAGGTAGACCTAACTACACCCCAGTGTCCTCTACTTTCTCCACCCTAAACTCAGGGCTTCAGAGATCAGGGGAGAGCGTCATCACCAGCAAGACCTCTAACACTCTCCCACAAGCCGTCAGTTCACCTTTACACCACCCTCAACCTCCAACACACATAAAAGTCAATTCAGCCCTCCAGTCAATATCCAACAGTTCATACAACTCTGTGCCCATTCAAGCTTTCTCCTCAATTTCTCAGGCAACTACTACTGTTTCAGCCCCAGTCTACCCAAGGTCCTGTTTGCAAACTTCTGCCCTAAACTCTCAATCCATTGCTGACGCTTTAAATAAACTTGATGCAGAGTTGCAGGGCCACATGCAAGCGGAAGAGAGAAGGAGAGAACAGGAGAAAGAGAGGAAACGGAATGTGGAGAGACAAGAGGTGGAGACAAAGCCACAAAGTGAGTCTGCAATCAAGAGTCTGGAACGTTTGCTGTCAGGGAGTGTAGCTGAGCCTCCACCTCTTCGTTTGTCTCCAGCCAATGCACCCTCTTCCGTCTCACCTCCTAGCCAGAATTCACCACCTTATCCCTGGTTGAGTCGAGGAGGAGTGCCCCCACGTCCTTCTGGAACTGCAACAACCATTATAGAACGACCACGGCCACCCCCGCTCACCCCCCAGACCGAATATGCCCGTGAGAAGCAAAGGCAGAGAGAGAAATGGAAGAGTGGAGCACCATCTCAGAATACTACAGGGATTCCCACATACCCCTTAGAGTCAGGTCTCATAAGCCCCTCCCACAACCACACAATGCAATTGAAACCTGATCCATCCAAAGATGTCACCATGTTGAAAAACTCTCATATTCCTGGGATTTTGGATGCTATACCCAACCCCCCGCCCCTGCGAGAGCCACCCAAACTGTACCAGGCTTTCCCCAAGGATGTTCGCTCTTCATGCACACAAATCAGCACAGCCACAAATAGCTTGCAGAAACACATGCCCAGTACAGGACTTGGTAGTCTGGGTAGCAGTGCTAGTAGTTGCAGTGGTGACTCTGATGGTGCCCAATTTGAGGAGGAAACTTCAGAGCTCTTGCCTGATGGATTGGCTAACATTATGAAGATGCTGGATGAGTCCATCAAGAAAGAGGAGGAGTTGTATTCTGGTCAGAGGGGAGAACAGGCAGTACCGGAATCTCCATTTTCTGCAAATGTGGCACCGATGAAGAGTTATTTATGCGCACCAGACCTCGTGCCTGCCCTAAAGCAATCTCCAACTGAGGATTTTCAGGCAGATAGCCATGCAAGCCCACCTGTGTTAAGTCGGCAAGGTTCCTTGACATCGCCTTGCAGTCGCACTTCTTCACCTGAGGAAGAAGAGGAGGTTCTTAAGGTCATTCCCAAGTCTGCCAATTCCATTAGCATGCACTCCCAAGAAAGCGTTCTTGCCACAACAGGAACCAACTATCGCCATAGTGACTTGGCCAAGCTGTATGGCCTTCCAGAGGTAGAGAAAAGTGAGTGTGAGGATGATGAAGAAGATGAAACTCCATCCTGTTCACCACCACCTCAGCGGCCACATCTCCACCAGACAGGTGTAAACAGCATGTTTAAAAACCTTGCGTCTGTACTTGAGAGCCAGAAATACACCTACCGGGGTGGGCCCTTTGGTCGTCCTCCTCCCTCTGCATTTGTGGGAGTTAAGTACTCTTCGTCTCTTTCTCTGGGGCCTGACATTTGCAGGCAACAACAAAGCACTTCTCCCACATCAGGTACAACTAATCACCCAGGTTTTAGCAGTCCGACGCAAACCCCTGCCATTAGTAACTCAGATCAGCCCTGTCCCCTCTCGCCTACAGGTTGGGCATCCGAGAGGACAAGAGGGGATAAAATAAGCCAATCAGATCTTTTTGGTAATGATGACGAGGAAGAGATTTCAGAAGAACCCACTGGAGATAAGGATTCAGAAACTCTGAAAGACTTGTTAGATAGACGACCAAAACTGACCACCATCTCAGAGTCTTCGCTAGCAGAGCTTGGTCAAAGCTATGAAGTGAACAAACACATACTCCCTTATAAAGACCACTCAAAGGCAGAGTCACAGATATGCAAACCCGATAAAGAAAAGGACCGGCACAGAGAACGAGAGAGGAAACACAAACACGGTAGCAGTAGCAAAAAACATGAGGACAGGAAAGAGAGAAAGAAAAAGCACAGAGAAAGACACGACGATGCGTCTATTTCCTCGTCCTCATCTTCCAGCTTCAGTCGACGGCACAGGGATGGAAAGTCGCACAAGGAAAAGAAGAGCAGGCAGGTGCTGGGTAACCTGGACATTCAGAGTAAGGAGTTTAGGGAGAAGGAACAAGAGCGTGACGGAGACAAGAAGAGAAGGAAAGAGGAATGTAACCTATCTCAGAGCGAAGGGGAAGAGTGGGCACAAAGTAAAGACAATGGCAGCAGCTCAGGACGTTCCTCAGAGCTCCCATCAGCTTCATCGGCGTTATGTTCGGACGACTTTCAGAAACTAAAGGCACTGACAGATGGACCACCCAAAGAACTGAAGATACGCCTCATAAAGGTGGAGAGTGGGGACAGGGAGACCTTTATTGCTTCAGAGGTGGAGGAGAGGAGGATTCCTCTGGAGCAAATCACCATAAAGAACACAGCTAGTGAAATCATCAGAGCCTGCAAGTAAGTGATATTTCCATGCAGGACATCCCAGTGGCAGTTTGATGACCATGAAAGACCAAATCTAATACTTAATGTCTTCTTGTTTCAGGGGAGCTCGTGTGAAGGAGAAATTCAAGGAATCATACCTCCTACCTGCCTTCTCTGTTAAACCAATTACGACCCCAGAGCTGCCCATCCCTCGAGAGAAACTCAACCCCCCCACACCTAGTATCTATGTAAGCACTGCAGTAGCATTGTTGGCATCTCCTGCCCCCTTGTGGTCATTTATTGGTATTACATACACAACAACCTCTACTATTCTGTCAATGCTGGGGAAGAGTTGTCTCATAAATGATGGGAAATTCCATCAATGGTGGAGTTAAAAGCATGTCTTAATGATTCCATGTTGGTGTTTCTCTGCAGTTGGAAAGTAAGCGAGATGCATTCTCTCCGGTCCTGCTGCAGTTCTGCACAGATTCTAAAAACCCCATTACGGTCATCCGAGGACTAGCTGGCTCCCTTAGATTAAGTAAGTTTAGATGCTGGATGAACCGTTTAAATTTTGTAACTCTACAGTTGCTGTTGTGGAAACTGAGTTGCACTTTCCCCCCATTCCTCCTCCTTTATAGATCTTGGTCTGTTTTCCACCAAGTCTTTGGTGGAGGCAAATGCGGAGCATGCAGTAGAAGTCCGGACCCAGGTTCAGCAGCCAGCAGATGAGAACTGGGATCCCAGTGGCACTGGCCAGACCTGGCCCTGCGAGAGCAGCAGGTCGCATACAACGATTGCCAAGTATGCCCAGTACCAGGCCTCCAGCTTCCAAGAGAGCTTACAGGTGTGAACACAAGTGTACACTCCTACACCATAAAAGTTTGGACACAGTGTTTGTTCATTTCCAGAGGTGTATCGGTCATTTTGCATTCTTGTTTGTACACTTCTGTATGTTATAAAGTCCTAAATTGCATGTAGAATAATATGTCATGCACTCACCATACCATTGTTTGACCTTGCAGGAAGAGAAGGGCAGTGATGAGGAGGAGGAGGAGGAAGATGATGAGAAATCAGCGACTAACTCTGAGAATATGACCAGTAATCCCCCAGCTCCCAGCTCTAGGTAATGTATAGCAAATTAAAAAAGTATTTGAATGAGATTTGAATGAACTATAATTAATCACCCTCCCTGTGTGTGTAGGAATAAAGATCTGCTTTTATTAATCATTTCATTATTTTTACAGTTCAGAGCAGAAATCTGTGGGGAAGATAATTAAATTTGGCACCAACATTGATCTGTCCGATCCCAAAAGGTAAGACCGTTGTGCATAATTACTTAAATGTGTGACTTTTCCTGTTTCTTTTGGATCGAATGAAAATCTCCACCATAAATATGTTGTGGAAATTGAATGATGCCTGTGTAATGTACAAGAAATCTGCATTAACCTAATGGTGTTGTGTCTTGTGCTTTAGATGGAAGCCTCAGCTGCAAGAGCTGCAGAAGTTGCCGGCGTTCATGCGCGTTTCCTCCAGTGGTAACATGCTGAGCCATGTTGGCCACACCATTTTGGGAATGAATACAGTACAACTCTACATGAAGGTCCCTGGCTGCCGTACACCAGGTTTGACTCGCTCTCAAATAATATTCTTAATGATGGATTAGTCTGCTTTGGAAAGTAGTTGTTTATTGATGGTAAATGTCATATTTAATGCTTGTCATCAGGACACCAGGAGAACAATAACTTCTGTTCCGTAAACATCAATATTGGGCCTGGAGACTGTGAGTGGTTTGCTGTCCATGACGACTACTGGGAGGCCATCAGTGATTTCTGTGAAAAGTAAGAAACTGTGCCGCTTGAAACATTCAAAATCAGTCTTTGTAAGCAACAGAAGAGTTAGTCTATGTATCAAAAACTGTCAAAATAACACTCATAGCCAAACAATATTTGATTCCTGATGAAAGTGTTTATTTTAATCAAAAATATATTAACTTTTCTCTCAGGCATGGAGTGGACTACCTAACAGGATCATGGTGGCCGGTTCTAGATGACTTGTACCGCTCTAATATCCCCGTGTACCGGTTCATCCAAAGGCCTGGAGATCTGGTGTGGATCAACGCAGGCACCGTACACTGGGTTCAAGCCGTGGGCTGGTGCAACAACATTGCCTGGAATGTGGGACCTGTCAACTGTGAGTAACCCACACCTAAACGTTTAACCTTTTCTTTTGATCACTGAAAAATTGTATCAGTCATTATGTAAAAAGCTTTTTTGCTTGACCTTTGTCTTTGCATTTGTAGCATATCAGTACCAGTTGGCTTTAGAGAGATTTGAGTGGAACGAAGTGAAGAAGGTGAAATCCATTGTTCCCATGATTCACGTGTCCTGGAACGTGGCACGCAACGTCAAAGTCTCCGATCCAGACACTTACAAGATGATCAAGTGAGTATGCAGCAGCATTACAGACTCTTTCTTACCAAGTTACGCCACAATTAAGTAGCATGGACATTTCATCCATTTTTCTTTCCTCCTTTTCAGACACTGTCTCCTTCAGTCTATTAAGCACATTCAGATCCTGAGGGACCAGCTGGTGGCAGCAGGAAAGAAGATCTCCTACCAGAGCAGAGTGAAAGATGAGCCGGCCTACTACTGTAATGAGTGTGATGTGAGTCGAATGTTGTGCTATATCATTTTTATAATATATTGACAGGTTCTACTTAGACAAAGGATACTATTGGTATGCAAAAACCCACCAGACCTGCAGAATTATATTACAAGAATATTTAATATGCAGCTGTCTCCTCTCGGGTTATTCTGCATCAGAATTGGGCATAACCAAAAGGTGAATTGGTCATTTCTGTACCACTAGCAATCATTATTTTTGCAATTCCTTTTGGTGTCACTAGAGGCCCAGGAATGGGCAACACTTTCCTTTGGTGTGTAATAAGGCTGTTTGTGCATGTAAACAATCTGCAAAGCACACAGTTCATGCAAAAAGTCCAACGGGATTGAATCTCTACAACAGAAAACAACAGCCTTAAATAATGGCAGGACTACAAAAGTGTTTGTGACGTAGCTATTTCACCATGTAAGACATTTTCAAAATACCCGCCTACTTGCCGTTTTGGATCGCCCTCAAACAAAGGTAGTTATAAGTCCAGGAGGAGTTTATCACTGTTAAAGAAAGTTGTTTTTTTATCACTTCAAGGGCAAAACATCACAACCTTTTGTTGTGTTCTCACCATTTTAATAATGACTGCTGCTGAACCGTGCAGGGCAGCACTTCCTGTGATAACTTCACAGCTTTACAGTGATAACAGGAAAGTTGTGCATTTCGGCTTTTGTTCAGCTGAAGTCAGTTCAGTGTTGATTCAGTTTTGTTGTAAAGATCCACTTCCAAGCTCACACAGTTTAATCTGACCCCACTTTTAACTCATGCTACTCAGATTGTTACAAGATCATCAATTATTACAGTAGTTCATTTTGCAGTTTTGCAAAAAAAGATGTAGCCAAGTTCAAATCTCATACAACAGAGATCAATAATACTGTTGAATATTAAGCATCCCCAACTAAGCAAGCCAGAGGCGACATTGTCACCTGATGGAGTTTGGGTTCCTAGGGAGAAACCAGGCTCACTCATACCCCTTTTCCACCAGAATGAACCGGGTGCTAGTTCAGAGCCAGTGCTAGTCCCAGTTCATATTTGGTTCGACTGAAGAGCCTTCTAAGAACCGTTTGCTTTTCCACATGCCGAGAGCCACAACAGAGCCAGGTCTTACGTCACTGTATGCGTCTCATCTTTCTCAGCAACGCTAGCGAGGCAGCGGGGAACACAAACACACCAGGCCGTAATTTGTATAGACGGAGATTACAAACGAGCAGCTGTTAGCTCCATTACCTGCTATTTCAAAAATGGTGGATCTCAAGTTTGTGTTCGTCTTGATGACCCCAGCGCCTGATGTAATCGGTTCTTACTTCTAGCCCAGCAATGTTTTGGTGCTACTTAAGAACCACTTTTCCTGGCTCGGAGCTGGTGCTTTGGGTGTGGAAACACAAAAGAACCGATTTGAAACTAGGCTCTGGCTCCGAACTAGCACCAGCACTGCCTTGGTGGAAAAGGGGTATAAGAGAGCCAGTTCTCCTCTGGCCAGAAAAAAAAAAACACGGGGACATTATGATTCAGGCTGCATCACAAGTCAGAATTCAGATCGGGATCGGTAGCATTTAAATATTCATCCCGTTCCTTTTGTTTGAAGATCGTTTCTTCATGCCGGTATGGAGCCAAAGCTGGCCATAGGGTCTGTGCGGAGGACCTGCCTGGTTCTTGTGGTCTTTGATGAGGATCTGTGCCAATGACTGTCATGTCGATGAGGTCTTCACAGGGGATTGTCTAGTAGACACGGTCTCTGCTGACATTCAGGGCTACGTTGTGGTCGTGCCTAGGTGCAGGTCCACCATCTGATCTGGATATGGACCGGATACGGCTGACTACGGTAACCTTGGGATAAGGATGAGAGAGAGGCTAATATTAGCATGGATGCCATTCTTTTTATGATGTAACGAGTACATCGGGTCTTATAGGAAGGGGTCCCGGTTCTGGTTAACTTAATTTATACAGCCTAACAATGATTTAACTGATGCGAATAATAGAAATTGATAATGTGTTGTGTGTATGCCAGGTTAAAGAGATTTGTTTTTAGTCTAGATTTAAAGACCGAGTGTGTCAGCTTCCCGAACAAGGCTAGGACGACTACTCCAGAGTTTGGGTGTTAAATAGGAAAAGGATCTTCTGATATTCTAGGTATGATCAACTGGCCAGAGTTTTGAGATCACTATAGACGTGAGGGAGTGTAATGCATTAAGAGCTCGCTCAAGTACTGGGGAGCTAAACCATTAAGGGCTTTGTAAGTAATAAGCAAGATTTTATTATTTATATTATGTTTAATAGGGAGCCAGTGCAGTGTTGACAAAACCGGTCTAATGTGGTCATACTTTCTAGAGAGTTCTTACTAGAACCAGGAAGGACTAGCAGGAGTTTGTTTATTAGGCGAGCAGGGCAACCACCTAGTAGAGCATTACAATAATCCAGCCTTGAGGTCATGAACGCATGTACTAACTTTTCAAAAATGTGGTTTTTCAGTTGCTAGAAATATGGCTTTCAAATGAAAGATTGGTGTCAAATGCCGTGTTTCCACCGCAGGAACTTTCCCCAGGAACTAGGGACTTTGGGGGGGTACTCGGAGTGTTTCGACCGCAGGGACCGGGGTCTAAATAAAGTTCCGGGTAAAAATTTCCCCCTCAGAAAGTCCCTGCTTGCGAGGTAGTACTTTTTAAAAGTTCAGGAACTTTTGGGGGTGTGAATTGAGCACTGAACATGCTGGTTGGTTGACTCCATGCAGCATTTTATTTCAGTCTCATTTTTAAAGGTCTGTTGCGGTGCGTGTAGTAAGACTTGTTTGCTATTTGAATCAACAATGGATTTAAAAAAAAATAAAGCCTGAACTTCGTCATCGGTCTTTTTTTTAAGCTTATATGCAGAGGATGAAATCCAGCGCGAACTGGAAAGTCCCGCACAGTCCTACGTCACCGGGCTAATTTGCCTAACCTTCACGGTACTTTAGAACATGATGGAAACGCAGACAGCACCAGGTCTGAGGGGGAGAAGTTCCTGGGACAAATTGTTCCGGGTAATTTCGATGGAAATGCGGCTAAAGAGCACACCCAGGTTCTTAACTGACGATGAAAACGATCAAGTGATTTATTACATGCAGAGGTTTTTGGTCCAATAATTCAAACTCAAAGGGTTTTTTTTCTATTCAGAATTGGTAGTAGGAAATTACTAGTCATCCCATTTTTAATAAACAACTATGCATGGTATGTTTCGTCAGCATGAAGAAATATAGAGCTGAGTATCATCAGCGTAACAGTGAAAACTGCCTCCCAAGGGTGGGATGTACAGGGTGAAGAGCAACGGTCCTAGCACTGAGCCTTGCGGTACTCCATACTGAACTTGTGATCGGTGTGACATCTCTTCATTTACTGCTACAAACTGATAACGGTCTGATTTGAACCATGCCAATGCAATTTTCGAGTCTGTTCAAAAGAATGTTGTGATCGATAGTATCAAAGGAGATTTTGATTTACATGATTTACTTATGAACTTTTGAATGACATAATAGGGTCCCTTTAAGAGTTTGGGGTTTGTTTTTTTGTTCTTGAGCAGGTGGAGGTGTTTAACCTGCTGTTTGTGACCAGTGAGACTGGAAGCCGGAAGACGTATGTGGTGCACTGTGAGGACTGTGCGCGACAACGCAGCCCAAACCTCTCCAATGTAGTAGTGCTGGAGCAATACCGCATGGAGGAGCTGATGAACGTGTACGACTCATTCACCCTGGTGAGTTCAACCGCACGCTTTGTCAAAGATGTTTCGGAAGCTTTGCTCATGTTCGTGCGCTAACATCACATGTCTGTCTGCTTCCTCAGGCCATCAGTCCCAGCTCCCGATGAGAACGTCTCATCCCTTTCCCTCACAGCCATAACCAAAACTCCTGCTCGCAGGACAAGATCTTTTATTTTAGTCCAATTAAGACTTAAAACATTTACCGTTGGGAAAAAAAAAATTACCTACTACTGTTAATATTTGTTGAACAGCCAATCCAGAACCAGTTTACTCGGCATTGTTTACAGAACCAATCAGCCAATAAGACACTTCTGTCGGTCTTGCGTATCAACCTCTGAATGGCTCTGCGGGACGTCAGATGGGCGGCAGTTTGGCTAACAGCAGCGGAGTTGACAAGATCCTGTCCGTTTAGGTTTTTGTTCTTAGTTTTCTTTTTTTTTTTCTTTTTTGGTCTTGAATACTGAAATGTCTAAATGCTCTTTGTACTTTTCTCGTGGGTGCTTATTTTTCTCCAATAATTTATTATTTTTAAACCTAGAACAGCCTAGATATATACCACATTGGCCTTGTGACTTGTATTTAGTGAAGAGATAAAAATTAATAATACTAATAATAGAGCTATGGACATTTTTCTAAAGCATTAAGAATTAAAAGAAATAGTTGTTCAGAATGCTTCAAAACATACGGGTTTTAAAAGACTTTTTCAGTTTTAGTGTGGAATGTTGTGTTTATATCATCAGGACAAGCATTTAAGGATTGCATTTTTAATCAATCTCTTTCTTTTCCTGCATTTTGTGCGTATACTTGTTCAGTTTCGGTCAGTGAATCGTTTCTCACCTCTATACAGATCTATTCGTTTTTCTTTTTTTATTGTACATTTTTTTTTTATTTAAAATGTTCTTCTATTTATTGGATATAAAATGCTCTCCCTGCCTCAACATGGTTATCATAGATGTATTAAGGGTTTCTATTGTTATTCTGTAATATTTCAAGGGTGCTGATTTTCTTTGTTTTTGTTTTATCTTGGTGCTTGCCCCTTTAAATATCTTTTCCTATTAAATCTCTCATAACTGACTCCTTGTCCTTCTAGATTGTAGAGCACAGCGTGTAGGGTTTGACTAATCAGACGTTGTCTGTTATACACACGTTTTAACAACAACACGACTTAAATGTGATCACTGTTATATATTTGAACACCTTCTCACCTGCCAGTCGAAATGTTTGTTTTGAAGAGAAGCGATTAAATCCAGGGGCCATGTTCATGTCCGAGTTGTCAGATCAGACCTGTGCTCTCTGAATCTTTGCTTGTTTTTGTACTCTGATGGTGACTGATGTCAGTAATCCTGAGCCTGGATTAGCAGCTACTCGGAGAGAGGTGCTCTTGATTCACGATTTGGGGCTCAGAACAGTTTTTGATACTTATCGTACACATTTAGTGGTGCTTCTGTTGTAAATGCTGTTCATTTGAGGACACAGTTGCCATGCTGACTACAGCCAGCATAAACTTTCAATACACAGTTATCGGCTGCAGTGGGTTGTCATACGCCTAAACTGAGGCTTAAATGGAGAAAAAGAAAATCACATTGACCTGTAAATTGTGGCATTTTACTGGAATGAGTAACCGTGTGAAAGAGGGTTTAACGCATTATTGTTTTGAATTATATACTGTAATTTTTTTTTTACAACATTAGAGGCGTTAGCAGTGAAATGATTCATGTATTATCAGGAAAATGGTTTTGATTATGATAATAGATGGTGCTGAGTTCTTCTTGAGCTACTCTCAATTTTTTAAGAAATTTTTCCTGTTGCAATATACACACACTTTCCTTTTTTTTCCCCTCATTATTTTATTTTTGTGGTTATTTAAAATCTGCACTGTTTTGGAATTCACACACGAAGCGAACTGAGCCAGACATGTCTTAAACACTTTGTGAATTCGTGTGACATTGATATGATTACTCTGAATAATATTAAATGCTTTTGATAAACTTTGATCTGTGCCATGTCTCTCTCTGTATTCATTCAGTGTAAGGTTTCAGAGATCTTGATTTTATATCGAATTAACATTTCAACCACAAACATGTACAACCAAACAAATGAAGCACAGCATTAGAAGGAAGACAAAAACATAAAACAAAAACAATGACATGCCACATCTCAAAATATTACTTAAAGGGGTATCAATAATATTAAGATATCTAAACACAAAGCCATGGTGATTTAAAAGGTACACACTATAACTTTTGACCTTCTAGCGGTTTAGAAAGAAATGCATGCGGAAGAACATTGTTTTGGTTGTGACTCTGCTCTGTGGATGAATATGGTTCTCTCAAATAAAACAACAACAAAAAATGTTAAAGGAATACACCACTTTTTTTGAAAATGGGCTCCCCTAGAGTTCAACAGTTGAGTTTTACCGTTTTCTAATCCCTTCAGCCGATCTCCGGGTCTGGCGGTAGCACTTTTAGCATAGCTTAGCATAGATCATTGAATCTGATTAGACCGTTGGCATCTCGCTCAAAAATGACCAAAGAGTTTCAATACTTTTACTATTTAAAACTTGACTATTCTGTAGTTACATCGTGTGTTAGGACCGACGAAAAATGAAAAGTCAAATTTTGATTATTTAAAAATCGCAAAAGTCTTTTTTTATGCTAACGGTCTAATCAGATTCAATGATCTATGCTAAGCTATGCTAAAAGTGCTACCGCCAGACACGGAGATCGGCTGAATGGATTCGGAAACGGTAAAACTCAACTGTTGAACTCTAGCGGAGCTGGAAAATGAGCCTATTTCAAAAAAAGTGGAGTGTGTTCCTTTAACAATAACTGCTACTTTGTGACATTATCCTGTTAAAGTCGCGCATGCACAACAGAACGCCACAACATCCACAGCTGTTGCTTAAAGTCCTTATTAACAGACGACATATCCTTGAAAAGTCACATACATCCTGTCATGTTTCTCACCAAGACTCTCTGTTCTGCTGCTCCATTAAGCTCAACTTTTCTCGCTCGTGACAACTACCCTCTGCCACTCCCACACCAGACACACCTAGCTGGAGCAACTTCTCTCTATACAGATATAACGTAACACACTCAGGGGCGAGTGACGTACATCTACGAAATTTAAGATTTTAGACAGATCTAAAATATAAACACACAATAATAGGTTTACCATAGTGAATTGAAAACACATTTTAGAAGGATTTATGATGTATTGATTCATTAGACTATTTAAAGCTGCACTATGTAAAAAAATGTAAACCACTAGGCCAGTGTTATACATTTTGTTCAGTTGAGTACTTACAGTATCCCAAATGTTTCCAACTATTTGTAAATCGTGAGAAATGGCTATTTTAACCCTTGTGTTATGTTGCGGGTCAATTTGACCCGTTTTGATTTTTAAGTTGTCAGAAATATCAGTTAACCTATGTTTTTTTTTTCTTTAAATTTTGTGACTCTCATTTAGGGTCATGAACATGCATGCAAAATTTCAACACGCTGATGTGTTTTGACATATACACACACATTTACTGTTACGTCCGTGATGTTCACGGGTCAATTTGACCCGCATATTTTAATGTTCTATGGCAATTGTAGAGACCCAAAATAATAACATTTCTTGGTTATAGTTTGTTATTTTAGTCTTTTACTAACGTATGAAGCTAAAAAAATGTGCTTTTCCCCATTTTTTCAATACAGAAATATTTTTTGTATGCCACAAATGGTAAAAGAGCTATAATTTCTTTTTTCAATCTATCTGAAATACTATCTAACCCACATTGTTTTTCTTTAAATTGTGTGACCTTTTCTCATTTAGGGTCATTAACATGCATGCAAAGTTTCAACATGATAATGCGTTGTGAAATGTGATTATCAAAATTGTATACACTCTTGCTGTTTGTGGGTCAATTTGACCCGTATAGGACAGCTGTTCAAAAGCAACTGTACAGACACAAAATACAAAACACTTTGTTGTATGTCAGAGCTCTTCAACTATTAACAACTTCATGAAGCAGTGTTTTGAAATCAGCAATCACTGTATAAATCATAAAAGTAAAGTTTAAAACAAGTTATAGAAGTTTATGAACATGAAAATATATAACATATTTTTATATTTTATATAAAATATACATTTTACAAAACATGTTAAATTCTAAAACCTCATGAAAATCAAAGCTAAATATCTGAAATTCTGTACCAAATTTTAGGTTGATATCTCAACAAAAAAAAAAGTTTTTGTGCGCAGTACCAACATTTTCCACTAGATGACATGTAGACTCTTCGATTTCCATATATGGTTTGAGTGATCTGAACGTTATATTTTCATACTTTTCAAAATATCTTTGAAGTAGACATCCTATTGAGAAGTAGTTTGGGCAGTAATGTTAATATTTGATTTGAATTCAATCTCTAAAATGCATAATGCATATAAAAAAAACATATGGACAGAGTCAAAACGTGCGTTATAGTTTGGTACCGCATCACAAATGACAAATCTATTGCTATTTATCTCCTGCTCTGTCATCTCTTTTGAAAATCAGTCACCAAATATGACAATTAGAGTCTGAAAGCTTTAAAATGCTATATAGTTGGTCAAGATTACTTTAGGTTTAGACTAAGATAGTATTGTTCTAAATGTATAAAGGCAAGTGTCCTAAGGGCCAATCTTAAAAATAAAAATGGTTAAAAGTATTTTTTTAAATCGTAAATTCAGATTATTATTCTTTGTAATGTGTGAAAAGTATTGATATTAAAAGTTAATTGTTTGTACCTGATTGTATGTGCTTTTTCATAGTGTGAGTTTTGGGGAATTGTATTGAATCCAATTAGGGTCAATTTGACCCGGACCATAAGGGGTGTAAGCAGAAATCCAACAGTGCACAAGGGTTAACCAGGGAGTCGCCTGTCGATGGCGTCATATCTGCGTTTCCCTCGGTTTCTGGTTTTATTCTGCAGAAACGCTTTACTCTAACTGCAGTGTGAACAAGTATCATAGCAGCCGCTGAGAGAACGCACAGAGTAACGTCATAACATCAACACACTCAGATGTGTCTAATTTGATAAACAGAGCTGCGTTACCTCATACTCATGACCAGAAAAGCAGAAGTGGTGCCGGTGACTGTGGCATAATAAAAGTCCCGCCGCTCTTCTCATTAACAATCAGAGATGTATAAAGTACTAGAGACACATACTTGAGTAAAAGTACAAGTTCCTTATCAAAAAAGTGACTTGAGTAGAAGTTGAAGTGCTCTTTAAGCACCACACTTAAGTAGAAGTACTAAAGTATTCAACATTTTTTGTACTTAAGTATTGCAAGTAGTTTATTTTAAAATGTACTACTCAAGTACTGAAAGTAAAAGTACAAGTATTGTGTTATGTAGTTATTAAAGAAAGTAGTCAAAAGTTTGAACATCATATTGTTTTTATTATTTCAAATGATTAAGCTAAAGGACAATCACAATGTTGGTAGGTAATTTTTCTACATATTGTCATATAAATAACCTGAAAATACTGTAGTTCATTAACATTAAAGGTCCCATGGCATGGCATTTTTCTATTATTTTATAATGTTTCCTGAGGTGTACTTATATTGTTAGTATGACTTTTACATCATAAAATGTCATAATTTAGAAATAAAAGGCATTTTTTCTATACTGCTGTTTGCCCTGTGGCTGAATGCCCTGCTTCAAGAGGCGTGTCTGCTGTGAGACTTCAGTAAAATCGCCCACTGTTGTGATTGGCTGACATCTTTGCATTTTAAATGAGCGGAGGGGGTGTGGTTTAACGAGGTCTACGAGGCACGAGCAGGCACGAGCTGCTGCCAGAGAGACGGATGGACCTGAGTTCATTTCACATCAGTTCTCAGCATGTCTGAACTGTTGTAGTTACAGCATATACTTCAGGTTATTAGTCTATTTCTAGTCGGAGGGACTGTCACTCATGTCAGAAAGTTAGTAACTTTAGTAAATTATGGATCAGCGCTGACTGGAGACGCGAACCCTTTAGAACGATTCAGTCCGATTTGGTGAACTGATTCGGTTCAATAAAAAAAACCGATTCAAAAGAGAGATTTGTTCGCGAACCGGACATCACGGAGACGGAGCGATTGCTAACAAAGTTATTTATAGTAACTACCGAGTTGTGAGAGCGCTGTCTGTCAGCGCAAGTTTATTGTGTTTGTATCTGAGAGTTCTGAATAAACACCAGTCCCAGTCACACCGAGTCCGTCTTCATCATTATTACCAACTTTGTAACACATGCAAAGTACCATTACAGCTGTCGAGATGAACGAGTTAAAAGTAAGTGTTGATAATAGCATTATTTGTAAAATAAAAGCGTCAGTGACGCGCGTTGAGTACACAGCGCAAACAAAGACACAACAGCAGTAATCGAATGTAATCCAGTTTATTGTGGGGCTAGGCTGGCTAGCCCGAATATGCTCACGCTTACCCCCCTTCTGCTTAATCTCACGCCGCGTTTGGTGCCTCTGCTGTGGGCCAGATGCAGTACTGGGGGTCGGGGATGTTGAAGGCCGAGTCAGTGCAGCCCGAGCTTCGGCGTGTGTGAAGTTTATCTCTAAAGATCTGACTCTGCCGATGTTGAGCAGAAACTCATGACTGTATGCACATTTTAGAACCGATAGACGCGACGAGGACGTACAAAAACACTGACTCACAAGATAGAAATCACCGTTCTGTCTGGAGAGAGAGAGAAGCCGCAACGTGTGCACGAATAATAAATAATTAGCTACACATCAGAAATCACTGATCACAGATCTGAAGGAACTGAAAAAAGACTTCTGTTTTCATTTGTACATCCAAACACTGAGAAACTGCCAGCGTTCACTTGTTCACAACCCATGATATCTCTCGAGCGTTTGCATGGGCGTGCCAGATTCTCTGGGCGGAGGAAAGGGAGGAAACCGTTCCTGCTTGGACGTCAAACCAGGAGACTTGAGGATTGGCTCGTCTGGCCTGTCATTTTCTCAAAGGCAGAGAAAGACAGCCAGAACTCGGGTTTACACCGATCAACATTTCTATCCACTTGGGGACAATATTCAGGCTAGGGGAACACATATTAATGTTGAAAAACCTCATAAAATGATAATTTAATGCCATGGGACCTTTAAATCTTACTATAACCACTCTTACTAAAAAAAAAATGGGGTAAGCACACTTATATTCTCATTTCAAGAGGTGTTCTGAGTAAATGATTTGTTTGTAACACTTTACAATATGGTTTGATTTGTTAACATTACATTAGTTAATGTATTAGACTAATAACTAACATGAACTAACCGGGGCTCTCTCGCGCGCTCTCTCTCTCTCTCTCTCTCGCGCTCTGTCTCTCTCTCGCACTCTCGCGCGCGCTCTCTCTCTCTCATGCGCGGTAATGTGGGTTTGGAATGGAATGATTCGTAACATTTTTATAATTGTAACGAGTAACGATGCAGCACATAAAAAAAATATCGGAGTAAAAGTATTAAACTCATCGAAAATATGTACTGAAGTAAAAGTGGAAGTAGGAGAAAAAAATAATACTCTAGTAAAGTACAGATACTGCCTTTTAGTACTTAAGTACAGTAGTGAAGTAGTTCTACTTCGTTACTATACATCTCTGTTAACAATCGCTCCAGCGGTTCCTCAGCTCCACAACACTCGCTTCTGCTCTGCTTCATATTACAGTAATGTTAATAAACCACATCCATCAACATGTTTCTGCCCGAGTCCTATCCTATCCCGGCGGTGAGGTGAAGACCACATGTCCCAAGAGTCTGCACTCAAACATGCGTCATCAAACTACGCCTTTGTTTTGAACAGGCGACTTCTAGTGGACGGAAATAAATGTTTACATAGTGCAGCGTTAAATGTTATTTAAAATTAAAAATGATGTAGTGTAAGGTCGCTGGAATCGCTCCAAGGATCGGTAGCGATAGCGACTGAAGGCCGTTTGCACGTTTGTGTTTCAGCTGGGCAAAATTGATTTAATTATAATATTCTCTATCTGACTCCATTTATCATATTGTCGAATTTAGGATAGAATGCCAATGGGTTGTTTGGTCATTTATATCTAATAGTTAATCATACATTTAATCATTCCGTTTTAACCTTTTGTTGCAGCTCCGTTCTGGAGATAGTTAATTATAATAATTACAGAGTAATTCAGAAAGGATCAAAATGTAACAATTGTATTAACAGTCAGGTAAATGTATAATGCCAATTCCATAATCAATTCAAAAGATAATTCATACATAACATCAAATATTCCGAAATAGCTTAAAGAGTGAAAGATTTCCTGACTTTTTGATTATTACGTAACGTTTTCTGTGTTACGGGACAACCTTGTTAATAGTATTGAGCCCCGAACTCATTGCTGCATCGATTTAACGCCGACCAGACCAAAAACTGTTTCAAATGGAAATACATGAAAACAAAGGGATTTTAAATTGAGTCTAATTCACATTTGGTTTGATTGAAAGGAAACCAAATGGCTCCAACAGCCACGCCCACCATCATAAGTAAAATAGGTCTAAGCTCTAAAAACACGTATTAACTTATTGTATATTTCTGTGCTTATGAGATTTTTGTAGACATTTCAAATGATACCAAACACATAATATTGTATAGTGAGAATTGACATTGAAATATACCCAAAATCTATTGGATTTTGTGAGCTCCCAGGAGAGGAGATCAGAGGCCCGTTGCACAAAGTAGAATTAAGACATCCAGGATAAATGACTGAGCTGAGCTCAATGAAGCCAAAACAAGTGCATCCAGGCTTAATTGGTTGCACAAAGACCAAGCCAGGATGAGCAGACACGGATTCATCAAGCCAGGTTAAACCAATCTTGGATAGGTGCGCGCTCACGGCTCACTCAAATAGACCCGCCACAGATCACAGATTCACTGATTCACCATGGCAACTAGAGCGGCGTACTTTTCCCCGTTGGAGGCTGGAGGCATACGAGGAGGTAAAATACATAATTAAGAAGAAAGGCAACACCGCCACAGTGATAAAGCAAAGAGAAAAAGCATGGCAAAGTATTGCAGACCTCCTGAATGCGTAAGTAGTGCACAATTCTACACACTCACCGCTCCGCTGAAACATCACAATTACAATCCAAATAGTTAATTCACATCTCCAAAAATGCAGTTGTACTCTGATTATGAAACAGTTTAACTTTTAATTGAAATGGACAACAGATATGAGTGAAATTGTGTAAAGTAACCCCATCACACGGTATAAGGCTTTGATAAATTATTATCAAAGGCTTACATAATTACTACGCTCAGTAGTAGCTACAGTTTAATCTTAGCCGTTGTACTCTGCTTCTTGTGCTGTCCACCGATTGTTTTTTTTTTTTTTTTTTTTTGGCCTCTTATGATGTTTGTGCTGTATACTGTGTGTAATACAAGTTTGCAGGGAGGCTACTGCATCCATTCATTTGTCTGTTCAGTTGATGTGTATGGATTTGTCCTGCATTTATTTCAGTGTGCAGACAAGCGGGGTGTGTTGATTTTATATATATATATATATATATATATAATCTCTATCTTTGAAAGTGTTATTTATCTTTTGTTGTATTGTTGAGTCACTGTGTGACTTCAGTTTCGAAAGGAGCTGATGGTTTACCTGCTTTGTTTTATCCTTATTCAATAAAGGAACCTAATGTTACACTTTGTGTTTTTATATTTATATGGAATGTGTATTTTATACGACCGAGTATTAGGGCCACACTGAGGAAGAAGGAAAAAGTCATACATTTATGAGGCTGGTTCTTTCTGCGGAAAAGATGCATATTCGTTTTACAGTCCTGATACTTATGACAATGTGACGCTGATGTGCCAAAAGATTAAGTATGTCCTTGTTTGTGAAACCATACTGAAGAACAATTCCACGAAATGCCCCACAGCTGTCATTTTAACAACCGTCTTCCTCTAAAACAACGGGTTACAATATTATGACTTAATTTTTCGAAGTCTGTGACTTTTCTTTTTTTTCCTCTGTGGCCCTAATATTCTATCATTTTTATATATAGCCTTATAGTCTATGGGAAACCGTAAATTATCTAATGATAGCAACATCATCTAAAAATCATAATTTCAATCATTTTGGATAAATTATGACCACAAACGTTTAAATAATGACAGTGGGTCTAGTTATATGTGATAGCAATGTATAGTGGGCAGTAGAATAACTATTGGTTTCCGTTTGTGGTGACTGCTGACTGACATAAGGGATGAGATTAAATAGATCCTGGAATTTAGCCTGGTCTGGATAAATCTCCATGGTAATTTATACCATAACATCCAACTGCCACCCTATCCAGCTTTAGTGCAACCGGATCACGGATAAATTGAGCCAGGATCACCAAGATATCCCGGCTTAATCCCTTATCCTAGTTTTGTGCAATAGGCCTCAGGAGTTTGGGGGAAGCTTGGGACACGGTAAATGCATGCAAATTAAGCCATTCTCAGTTGATTCACTCAGTGGGACGTTGTGTCGGATGAGAGTAATGATTGTATGAGTGGATTCAGAGGTTAATTTCTTTTCAGACAGTCTTTATGATCCAGACAATTTGGCCTGGTTCTTTACATTCTTACAGTAGTGTACATTTTAAACAATGTTTCATATAAGTCGGGTAGTTTACATTTGTCAAATCAAAATTTTTTTTTGCTTTTTTTTGTTGGTATTAATCTTTGCCGTTTTTTTTCCACACACTGTTAATATATTGTCCGTCATCATATTGCGATTTCATCAGCCCATTCCAGGCACGCTGTTATCTGCTGGCGAATATTTATCCTTGTTTATTCATCTCATGTTGTTTTTGTGTCAGGCTCATCCCTATCAAAGTTCCTTCCTGTACTTTACTGACGTGGGTTCAGAGGAACCAGAGCCCGTGGACTTCAGTGACCAGCTTCCAGCAACAGGCCCGATCACTAAACTTTGATAGAAGTAAAATGTCTATTTATCTGTGTAAGAGTGGGCTGGACGTAACGGCTGCAAGAGTTGAAATGATGGTCAGATACATCGAGCCGCTCACAACCACATCAACCACCAGGAGCTCATTTCAACTGCCAACAAACTATTTTGTAAAACATTATAATTCATAGTCAGGTATTGCAGAAATGTACTCCCGTGCAAATATGTAAGCAGACACGCATCCAAACGGACTTTGCAGTGTCGACACAAACTATTCAGGAGTTGGAAAAGGATATGCACTATGCAGAGGTTAACGTGGCGGATTTCCTACTTCCTGTAAGTACAGGAAGCTCTTTCCACCCCTCCTTTAACACATTGCTCAGTCTTTCTCCATTCAGAAAGCCAAAATGCAAATGCAAAGCTTGTTTAATTGATGCACACTAGTCTAAAGTCAAGGCGCTGACTGTAGTGGACTCAAAATTGTGCTTGCAAAGACATTTTTAGCCTAAAAAAATATTTATATGCAGTGGATACAAATATTTACAGCAAAAGTGATATTTTTAGGTAATCCTCAGACGTCTCAGTCAATCTCAAACACACTTTTATTATCATAAATCTCTTCACTCTTCCCCTGGTTAAGTCCTGTTCAGTGCTGAGCATTGCATATTTGCACAGGTTTTCTCTGTTCATTTTACCCGTCATGACCGCCCTCTTGCGTGAGGTCAGAGGTCAGCACCCAGAGGTGCAGAAACACAGTAAACACTACATCTGACGGACATGAACTGATCGGATCTGTGATTTCTACCAGAGACCGGCTCTTATCCGTGACGCAGCCAGCATTTACACCATCCCTCCCATCTGCAAACACTCCCTCTTCTCTTCATCATGAAGGAGAGCTGCTCCACTCCATCCTTCTTTCACATCTCGCAATCTTTCCTTGCCATCAGTTGTTTGTGATCTTTTCTGTTCTTTTCCCATGTGGCCTACAAAACTGCAGTCTGGATCAGCCAAATGTTCAACTCTAAACCATGCTAACCTTTAAAAGATATCCTTGGTCTGGATGAGGACCGTTAACTGGAAAGCTGGTCTTGCTCTTAAATATTTTTTGATAAATTGGTCTACAATAGTGGCCAAAAGTGATGTCCAGCCTAGGAACATTAACATTTTTTAATAATGTTTGAATTTGTCAAAGTTTTGTAGCATATTAGTTGTGTCAATTGTTTTCTGTCAATTGCTTTATTTGTGATAACGCAATTTAAAAAAATGTTGGCCAGGCTGTAAATAAAGAAATTATGAATATGCAAAAACCAACAAAAGAGAGAACCAACAAAATATTAATAACTGATTATGTTGCAGTCATTGTATGCTTTATCCTATGAGCTTTTTGTTTTTCTATGCATTTTTTAATTAAATAAAATCTGACTCTAGCTGTAGTTTGCCTTTTTTTGCCAACTAGTTTTGTCAGCTACATACCTTAAAGTTTAGCGTTTTAAACTATATAAAAAAAAGAAAAATAATAATATTTTTATATAATATATATATATATTTTTTTTTTTTTTTTTATTATTATTATTATTATTATTTATTTATTTAATCTCATATTTTAATCAAACATGTAGGGTCATTAACCCTTCTCCGGTCTTCGGGGTCTTTTCTGACCCCAAAGGATGTTTTGCTCAAATAAAAAATGTTTTTCCCTTTGTCCAAATAGCAAGAGACTTTGTACGGTGGTCAACACTCTCTAGATATACAAATAAAAAAATGAATTGGATTGATATCTGTTTTTACGTTTGTGTGACAAAAAAAGTCACACTCAGGGTCTTCTTAGAAAATGGACAAAATTCATCCTCAAAAACAGAAGCAACACAGAACACGCTACAGAAATGAAGTGGCACACTTCCAACAATGCATAAAACATCCACAATGCAACACACACACACACACACACACACAAAAATACATTTGATATTGTTTGTCATTGCTGTTCAGTTAATTTTGATGTTCATGTTGTGTATTTTTTACTCAATATGTAATATAACTGTTCATTTCTGTAATTTTTTGTTCTGTTAAAGTCCCTGTAAAGGCAATTCTGAGATTTGTTTCTAAACACATTATAAATGTTAGAAATGTATTGCTGAAACACATTACAAAGACTGTGAACTATGAAGTACTGAATTGTGAAGTTAGACCGTTAAACAGTTTTTCACCGTTGCTGTGTTCAGGATTTTCTGGGCGGGGCTAAACGGTGTCTCGATGACGCACTGGAGCCCCTGAGCCCGGCTCCTCCCCTAACACGATCATAACTAGAGCACATTCGCATCAGTTCGATCGCGAGTTACTGTTAGTACTGTTAGTTACTATAGTCAACAACTTACATAACAGCTTACAAAACAAAAACGATGAAGTGGATTAATTTTGTGAACAGCAACCTTGATGGAGAGCTGAGGATCATCAACACCTGCCTCTGCAGTGACTTTACACCGGATCGTTTTACAAACTTTCACCGGAGACAACCGGGATTCACTGATGATCCACTGCAGGATGGGGTCGAACCGACTATCCCCCGCCCCGGCCTTCATCCTCCCGTCCCGCCGACATCTGGTGCGTCGTGATCATAGACGCTCGTGATCAGTGAGTGTTGTCTTGTGTGCTACTGCCGCTTTCCCGCGAGTGGGTGTGGTTTCGGCACTGACAGCCGACACACCCCCAGCGTTTGAGAGCAGAGAATGCTGCTCATTTTTTCAGGTTTTTGATAAGCTATTTTATGTACTTCCCGGATTTTTTTTATGATTCAAATTTGGCTGGGCGGTTAATAACACATTTATCTGTGGTGTGAGGAACTCCGAACACATGTTTAGTTTTGACTTTACAGGGACTTTAAAGTAACTGAAGTGTAGATTAAATTTGTAGAATTATAAGAAAATCAGATGTTTGAAATAAATTATAAACTCTAAAGAACTCCAACTTTTCTCTTGTTCAGGTTTGATTCTAATCATAACTTAACATCATTGAAAAAATATTTTTTTCAGAACAAAAAAAAAAGGATTGCATTTTTAATCAATCTCTTTCTTTTCCTGCATTTTGTTAGTATACTTGTTCAGTTTCGGTCAGTGAACCGTTTCTCACCTCTATACAGATCTATTCGTTTTTCTTTCTTTTTTTATTGTACATTTTTCTTTATTTAAAATGTTCTTCTATTTATTGGATATAAAATGCTCTCCCTGCCTCAACATGGTTATCATAGATGTATTAAGGGTTTCTATTGTTATTCTGTAATATTTCAAGGGTGCTGATTTTCTTTGTTTTTGTTTTATCTTGGTGCTTGCCCCTTTAAATATCTTTTAATATCTCTAAGATTTTTTTCAGAACAAATAAAAAAAAAGCTAAACTTTGACAAAATTAATTAATCTTAATTGTTATAAATCTGATTTCATAACATTTAGATATGAATCCAACTAAAAAATCCTTGTGAAAAGATGTCTTTTAGTCAGTCAAATAGCACATATAGTGGAGCTCTGCAGCCATTTACCGTTATTTTTACTGTATTTTCCAAAAGATGGGCAAAAATCTTACACTAAACCATGTAAAATTACCCACGTTATCCCCACAAATAAAAGTTAGAAATTTGGGTCTTTTATAAAGTGAATTTTAGATTAAAAAAAATGATTTTGTGTGAAAGTCCATAAAAAAAAACCTTAATTATTATAAATACTCCAAAAACTGCACAGATGTTGAGTAAAAACATTAATAATCAGAGTAAAATTACATTTGTTATAAAATTACAAAAAAACAATTGTTTTGTCACAAAATTACATATTGTTGCCTGGGGTGTCAGTGGAGACCCCAAAGACCCTGAGTGTAATTCCCAAGCGAAGGCCGGAGAAGGGTTAAAAACAAACATCCCCTCCACACATCACTTTTGGCCAAAGACGAGAGAGAATAGAGGCCGAAGAGATTTAAGACTGGAAGTACTAGCGGTACACATGTCGACTTGCAGCAGTTATATGATGGATAGATGCACTTTTATGGACTTCATCAACAACCCATCAATTCACTCCCATTATAAAGCTTGGACAAGCCAGGACTTTTTTAATATAACTCTGATTGTGTTCGTCTGAAAGAAGAATGTCATCTACACCTAGGATGACTTGAGGGCGAGTAAATCATGGGCTAATTTTCATTTTTGGGTGAACTATCCTAGCTATACTAGCTGTGTATTTTAATTAAAATAGATGAGATGAATTGGTTCCAGGGCTACAACTTTCAAGTAGTTGAGGTTTCTTAGGGCCGTTTACACGACAGCGATTTCAACTAAAAACGGATAACTTAAGTGTTTTGGCCATTCATAAAATTAAAGCGTTTTGGGGGCCTGAAAACACAAACATTTGTAAATGTGTTTCAAAGTGCAATTTTTTTCAAAACGGCATTGTTATTGTTGCCGTGTACACTACAGAAACAAAAAATGGTGAAAATGGTGACATCATGCATCACATCTGTATGCAAAAAACACAAAGTACTACTGTTTTTAGTACATCGTTGTCATGTAAATGTAACCGTAATATTTTGGAGTAATCAACTTAAAAATTTGAGTTCATACATGCTATGATTTATTAAAGAAAGGGTTAGCAATAGCGAGCTAGCTTTGAAAGCATGAGATCTTCAGAGCGTCTCCAAAGCCACGCCTCCTCCAAAACACATGAATGCACACAGCAGGGAGCAAACAAAACCATCACGAGAGACGGCGTTAAACTACCTCGTGTCTCAAAGCACATAACTTTACAATAATAATGAACATAAACCACTTAAAGTGCACTGACCTGTCCCACCTGACTGCTGCAGATTCATGTCAGCGTTGATAGCGTTGCCTTTGAAGCGCATGAATTCGAGTCATGAACTGCTCCGAGTCTAACGTCACAGGTTTCCATCTCTTCCTAATAACTGTAGCTATGGTGTGAAGAACGCAGCACAAGCTGGTTGTTTTGGTTCAGGAGGAACTGTAAAAGGAAATACATATGTTGAAATACATAGGCAGGCAGGATTGTATAAATATATTAAGTCCACTTAGCTTAGTGATGGCTATCAGGATGTGAAGAGACTTTCAACCAGCAAAACAAATGTTTCTAGAACAAACAAACAAATAAGTTTCTCCAAGTCAGTCGTTTGTTGGTTGAGCAATTTCATTAGTTATCGTCATAACTCCAAAAAAATGTTTTGTTTTGTTGAGAGGCAACACATTTAAAAAAAAAAAAAAAAAATAGCCCTGAAATGTCCCCTAAAAGACTGATTGTTGCATAACAATTGCATTATGCGTGGAGGATGATGGATAGCATGAGTTTACACACAGATCACTTGGGCAATATCAACCAAACCACCACAAGACTACAGGACAAACAACACTTGGCACCATGTGGTCAGAGCAGTTTACGTCTTGAGCAGAGGAGAAAGGAGGTGTGGAAGATGTGGTGTAAATGTGAGGTGGTTTCTCTATCCATCAGCAGTAATTAAAGTCTTCACTTCGGCTCTTTAAATAAACATTCCTTCCCCCACACAAAAGTAAAGAAAGGGAGTGAGAGGAGAAGAGAAGGGTAAGGAAAAGGGGGAGGGGGCATGAGGGAGGCACAGAAAGGCACTGCTATAACTGCCAGGCAGGATACATCCATATCTCAGTCTGCCTCACCAAGAGAGAGCGAGTGGACTAACACACAGCCGACCCGAGATAAAAACCAGCCACACTTCACTGAGGACACAAGACATGAGAGCACGGATCAGCCGAAAGCGCTTTTAGAAAATAAAGGAACTTTTTGAACAAGGAATTCCCGAAAACAACAAGACAAGAAAAACCAACAAGGAGTGCATGTTGAGTTAGACAAAGACAAAAAGAAGAGGACTACTGGACTCACGGCATCGGGTGAGTGGGGGGGCAGAGGGCTTGATAAGGTGCATGTGAGACTGACCTATCAGAGCAGGGGAATGTCTGGAATTCATGCATCTGTTTGATTGCTTTCTGAATATTAATTCACATAACCGTTAGATGTGCACTTCTGCACAGTGTTGAGTGTTGCAAGTGCATACCTGCTACCTTTCATTAAAAGACCATTTCAATCATGGCAACTCTCGGAGTGAATTATTTAACCAGCATTGATTGGCATGGGCATGCCTGATTTTGGCGGCTTATATTAATAGTAGGGCTGGGCCATATGGCTGAAAACTGTATCACAATTTAAGGGTTTCATATCGGTCGATATCGATAATAATTGATATGTTTTATGACCCATTTAAAATAAGGACCAGGAGAAAATATATTGCATTTCATCATTTTTATTTTAAACGTAACCTTCCTCTGATTATAATCCCCTCAGTTATAAAGGCATAAATCACAACCATGGAAAACACTAAAATATATAAACAAGTCTAAAATCACAATGAACACTTAAAATTATCTCTTAACATTAAGGTGCAGTGCCTCCGTTATTTCTTTGTAACAGTTATCGTTTAGATGCTTTGTCATAAGGCACTGATGCAGAGTAACATTACCTCTCCATGTAGTTTCAAAGGCTGAATCCGAAATCGCCCCCTATACCCTTAAATAGGGCATTATTTGAGGGGACAGCCATTTATAGTGGTGTCCGAAACCATAGTGAACGTTTTTGAGTGCACTCATTCAATCCCACACTGCACCGCAATAACGAGTGCTCAGCTGATGTACAAACAATGGCTGTCCGAATTCACTCACTCGTTTTCATTCACTCCTTCAAGTGAACTGTATTAATGGACTAAAGTAGGGAACAGTGATTGAGGGTTTAGGGGGGCGATTTTAGATTCAGCCAAAGTCAAGAATAGCACAAACGAACGAGGCGCGCGCGCTGTCAGCGGAGGCGCGCGCTGACCAGTCTTGGTGGGGACGGCGGTCAGACTTATAAAATCCAAAAAACTGCCATATTGGCGAGCTGACTTGTTTTCCTGTTTTATCAACAATTTCCTCGCTCGCAGTGGCACTTATTTTCCACTGGTCACTCCACAGCGGTTCGGTTTACTGAAGAATGAATCCAACACAAGACAACGAAATGGCGCAACCAAACAAGATACAGTTACCTGATTGGCTGTTAGCCTGTCACTATGTTGCTTGGTTACCACAGAGCAAGTGCCTTTGTTCATGCAATCAAACTTGCTTCGCAACCTCTGGTTTCTCCCAACTAAAAAAAAATATTGAACCTTTTATCGAACGCATTTTTTATTGATATCGATTACGTGTCTATGGCGATACATATCGTTATAATCGCCCAGCCCTAATAAATATAATATAATATATATATATATATTAAAACCCCCATAGCAGAGTCTACAGGTGGTGCTGGGGAGGAGGAGGGGTAAACAGACGTTTTCATAATCTGCAGCAGGGCGATAGCAGGCTAAGTTATGAATATATGGAAGTTAATGGTTGGCTAATTTAATGGCAAGGGACCAATCAGTGCTCAGTTAGAGTTTCATAACTGAACTATGTATTTAACAGTGAGTTATGGTTTAATCAATTAAAATACCCCATCAAGTAGAAACAGGCATTGATAAAAAACCTTATGAATCCTTCATAATAGCAAAATAAACCAATATGAACTAGAGTTTAGATTCTCTGCCCGAGCCCAAGCCCGAACTTGGCCCAAACCGACCCGCGGGGGCCGGGGCCGGGCCCTTGATCAAGCGTTTGTGTTTTTTTCATCATTACTTTATTAGCCTAATTGGGTGGGCAGAAAGCTATGCCATAATCAGAAATAATATATATTTTTAGCAAAGTAAGAACTAATACTACAACTAAGAAACAAATGTGTCAGGAAAGTCAGGATTAGTCTAAAATACGTGTTAACTCACAGCACAGTGATGGAGCGCGCAGGACCGCACTGAGACGGCAGTCATGAGCTCGCGTGAACACTGCGCATTGCTTAACTAGCCTATTTCTTTTCGTTTCGAATTGTTTCGTTCAAAAGTGGACATTTCAAGCTTTCTATACACATATTTCTCATGTCTGTGAGGTAAGTAGATGCTGAGTTTGGGTTTTTTAATGAGATGCGCTCCAGTTCATGTGCAATGAAAGTGATCGCCTATTTGCTTCTTATTTATTAAAATCCAGGCAATTGGCAGACGAAACCTTGATTAAAATCAAGATACAATTTATACAAAACGAAATTCACTTTAAAGAAAGGCGTTCTACAAAACTTAATATTAAACAAAATATAACCATCAAAATCATTTCTGACCCCCTTGCATCTTTGCACTTTTCATTATCAGATGAAATGTAAAAATAACATTATTTAAACATAAATATGAAGAAAAAAAAAAACATTGTTTAATGGCTAGAACAAGTATAGTAGACTACAGTACAGATAAATGTCATGTCTGAGCGGGATTTGAGCGAACACCATTTTACCGGTGAGGGTTCATGAGTGGAGCGCCTGCATGTAGCGGATTATTGAGCGGAGCGTCACACCGGTCATTACAGGCTCGTTATCGTCAGAACACCCACATATTAAAAAATGGTCGGGTTTAAATTGGGCTCGGGCTCGGGCTCATAATTACAGATAATGTGTCGGACACAACGTGCACGGGCTCAGGTAGGGTCGGGCTTGATTTTTTTTTTTAGCCCGATCTAAGCTCTAATCTGAACCTATAAAGAGTTTTGAAGTTGCTAAATATTGGTAGCTCATTTCTGCTTTATACATACATAAACATGGTTGCGTCCAAGTAATATTTGCTCCAGGTTAATTCTCAATTGTGCGATTCCCAGAAAAGTGGAAACGGAGTTAGCGGGTGGAGCCGTCTGGTGTTCTCCAGGTTTGGCATGGTGTGCGCTTGTGTTCACGTTTCCTGTGAGTGGCGATCGAGTGTTTGTTATATGCGGAGTCACCTGCTGTACAGGCGCTAACAAACAGAATACAAAGGCAGGAAGACAAACACAACGGTCAGCAAGCGCACAAACGTGTGCATGTCACTCTCATCATGCATCACTGATGGCATATTCAGGATCTAGTGTTTAGGGGTGAGAGTGTATGTGTGTGTGTGTGTGTGTGTGTGTGTGTGAGAGAGTCGTAGACCATCCTGTATCCATATTTAGATGATTATCGTATGGCATTGAGGCCACAGCTGTCTGGTGTGTAAAGTATTTATGTAGTATGACCTCTGTCTATTGTTCTGGAGTCCTATCTGGATGGTGGTACTGGAGCCTGGATATGACCTCAGGTTCAAACAAATGTGTGATCCTGGACCACAAAACCAGTCATAAGTCGCACGGGTATATTTGTGGCAATAGCCAATTATTCATTTTTCTTTTATGTCAAAATCTTTACAATATTAAGTAAAAGATCATGTTACATGAAGGGATTTTGTTCCCGTAAATATATCAAATGTACTATTAGTAGTAATATGCATTGCTAAGGAATTCATTTGGACAACTTTAAAGGCAATTTTCTTAATATTTAGATTTTTTTGCACCCTCAGAGTCCAGATTTTCTTTTTATAGTTGTATCTCGGCCAAAAAATAAATAAAAAAAGGTTAAAAAAAATTATCAAAAGGTTAAAAATTGACCCTCATGACTGGTTTTGTGGTCCAGGGTCACATATTCAGTCATGCTCAGAATTATTTCCCCCCCTTGGTAAATATGATCAAAAATGGCTGTAAAAAATAAATCTGATTTGTTTATCCTTTTAACCTTTCATTGAAGTAAAACAACTATAATTATGAAATGAATGTTTTCTCCAAAACACATTGGACAATTATTGGCACCACTAGAATTTTGATGAGTAAAATATCTATTAAGTTTATTCCCATTTATTCCTCATTCCCACAATAGGAGCATAAAATTGTCCAGCCATGACGTCTTGTTTCACAGGAGTATAAATATGAGGAAACACACAGGCCAAATTCCCTTAAATCACTCATCACAATGAGCAAAACAATTGTAGAGCTTCACAAAATAGAAAGCGGCTGCAAGAAAATAGCTAAAGCATTGAAAATCCCCATTTCTGCCATCAGGACAATAATTAAGAAGTTCTAATCAACTAAAGATGTTATGAATCTGTCTGGAAGAGGACGTGTGTCTACTCTATATCGAGAGGAGGAGAGTTTGAGTGGACAAAGACTCTCCAAGGATCACAGATGGAGAATCGCAGATTAGTTGAGTCTTGCGGTCAGAAAGACTAAAGAAAAAATGTTCAAACAGCCCCTACATCACCACATGTTGTTCGGGAGGGTTTCAAGATAAATCCTCCTCGCTCATCCCAAGACAAACTCCAGGACACGACTGGACCTTCAAATGGGACCAGCTTCTATGGTCAGATAAAACAAAAACAAAAATAGTTGGCTTTGGTGCAAACAGGGATAAAGACGGTTAAATATACGGCTTTTGCTAGAAATCTTATAATGGGCCGTGGTTGGATCTTCCATCACGACAATGATCCAAAACAAACATCAAAATCAACACATAAATGTGTCACTGAGCACAAAATGAAGCTTCTACCATCGCGTCCCAGTTCCCAGAGTTTAGCATTGGGATATTTTCTATTTCTGTATTCCGACAAAATCTCATTCCCATTACCAATGAAAACAAGACATTTTACGTCACAGTAGAATTTGTTGTTCCACACATAATTAATGCTGATTTTATTTTTCAAACAATCATACTATTTGACAAATTATAATTATTATAAACTATTAAAAAAAAATAACAATTATAAACTAATTTAAAAGCGAAACAGTGATTGGGGGAGGGTGCTTAGTTATGAATAAGGGTAAACGTACCTATTAAGCTCACCAAAATCTACAGAGACATTTTTGAGTACAAGAAGTTATGTTAAAATAAAATATTAATCTCTCACACAATAATATTTTATTTTATTTTAAATGACAAAAGCATTTAAATTAATATAAACCTCATTAAATGCAAAAAGTCTGGCTGTGCTTAATGGGGACATGTTTTTTGCCATTAAACTCACATGTTTTGGGAAAATTCTTGTTTATTTTAAACAACATTTTTAAAGAATAATTTTATTATATAAAAATAATAAATATTTCCGTAACACGACTAATATGCAGAAACATTTTACGCGGTTACACTCAGAGCTGGAGAAACAGTAAAGATAAACTATGGTAGGCCTAGATGTTGAATATTTAAGTTCGTATTTAATTTGTCCCGTGCCGTTTTTCTTCTGCATTAGCCTATGTTTTAAAGAATTTTTTTTTAACTCTCTAACCAGAGAACAGCACTTTGGCATAACTCTTTTAAATGTGCTATATAAATAAAATTTGACTTGACAGTAAACTTTTTTTGTTAAAATATTCTCAAGAAACTGAAAAATAGTCACACTTGGTTGTAAATCGAGAACTGTTTTTCTTAATGATTGTTCTTTGCAATTGTATGGCTTACCATGTTTCATTCAGAGCTTGTTAATCCTGAATATAACTTTGTTAATAAAATAAAAGTATTGAAAGAAATCTTCATAATAATTTTTAATATGGCAATACTGTCAAACAGATATTCTAACTATAAACAAAAAGCAAAGTAACTCCAATTTTGGTTGAAATGTAAAGTCCATGTATTTGCACAGCATGGATAATTAGTTAGTTAAGTATGTTAAGAATCGTTTTGGGAATCGGATCGTTACTCCCAGAATCGGAATCAGATCATAAAGTGCCTTAAGATTCCCACCCCCATGACCCTATATTCATTATTTTCTTTAGAGACAATATAGTTATTTTTTTTTACTTTGGGACATCATATACATGATAAAAGACTGGAGGGAAAAGTGATGAAATCTCCAGAGGTGTGTGTGTTACTGCGATGTCAAGGCCTCCCGCTCTTCATCTCTTCATCATCTCGCCTGTGTTGTTCCAAACTCACTGAAACACCAATTAGTTTCCGCCACAAAGGGCCAATTGCCTTTCAGATAACAATCAGTCTCTGATTAAAGACCTAATTAAAAGATCATACAAAGCTAGTTTCCTGGCGATAAGTGATTTAACCTCGCACTGAACTTCAGGAGTTAGTAAACAGTGCAGAGCAGATGTCAAAGTCAACTCCACTGACAATACTTTATGCAACAACCTTTTTTAGATCTTTAAACAACTGCTCAGAGTGAAATAACCTTTAGTTTCTACAGCCGCTGTAGTTAGCAAACACAGATCACAATCACAGATATTTTTCAGGGTGTTGACAGCAGTTTAATCTCAGATTTGAAGAGGTCAGGGCCACATCGCTCTCAAATATGAGCTAGTTCACTGTTTAAATGAGGCTTGTATGATTAAATAGCGACACAATAAAATTAATAAGAAATGTTACAATTAACCAATTAATGGCTGAATGTTTTTAAACTGCTTTGCACAATAATGTGGTTCAAGCCTACAACTAAAAATACACAATTTATTTAACTTTTTTTTTTAAAACACAATTTAACCCTTAACGCATGCTGGGCCTTTATCGACCCGGGACATCATTCACTAGCCTCCCCTAATTTTAGACATTAAACTTCTTAGTATTCCTCAAGCTATTCATTATAAAGAATATAACAAGAAAAAAATATATAAAAGTATGTCTGTTTTCTTATTTTATCCAAAGCGACTTACAAAAGAACAACAACTATAATCAGTTAACATTAGTTGGCCGATTGATTTTTCAATTAATCGGATTTTAAAAAGCCCTATTTTCTTTTTTATTTTAATGACAAAACACACTTTTCCACATCCTGCACAATGCTGTCCTTCAGACAAGGAATGCTATGAAAACATAGTGAATCTGTATCTATGCTACCTGCAAAAGAGCTATAAAGCTAAATGTCACTGTTTAAATCCCTACATTTAAAATTAAGATAATAAAGAAAAAGAAAAACACAAACTGTTAAACAGATAAGAGGAATGTTCTGCAGGACGACACACAATCACTCTTCCTGTAGTTTCTTTATCCTGTAAATGTAGGAAACATTTATATTCAATTACACGCTGTTATCACTTTACAGTTACCACTCAAAATACTTGAATTACTTGTAGACTTTTAAACTTAACGTAACGTCGAACAACAGATATTTCAGCAAAATTTGCATTTTTGTCGCTAGTCTGTTTGACGCGCATGCGCATTTAGTAAAGTCTGAAGTTTTAACTGACCGTCAGGCAAAATGGAAATACTCGCGTGAATTTGTAACACTTAAAGATAAGGATATAACCAAAACATGAAGGTTTCACGGAATCACACCACACATTAAACAGCACACGCATCTGCCAAAACGCCTGACAGGACAAGCCCTGTTGTTAAACATTACGCTAACAAATTAGCTTGAAGTTTGAAATAAAGCTTGGATCACGTACCTTTCCAACAGCAGCTGACTCCGGTTCCTCCGCTATTTTTAGATGCATTTTGTCCAAAGAAATGCGTTATTCAGTGCTGTAATTTGACGCGACTGGCGACAGCTTTCCGTGCACGAGTGGCAGACGCGACTAGTGAGTCTCATTCACTACGCATGCGCACGCACACATTTGTGCGTGAAATGTGCGTACGAACGATTTTAAGAACTAATCACAGTTCACCAAAGTTTTCGTAATAATTTGTTTTCTAAATTTACGAAAAAAATACAGGAACAACAGAAACCACATGTACACAAAAATAACTTACTCGGAATGGTTTTAAAAACGTGTTAGTAAGTTATATTTCATCCTAACATGACTATAATTACATTGAAGTATATTGCATTAATTGTATTATATAACCCTTACATAAAATTATATAATGAAATTATTAAATAATACAATTTGATTTAATCTTAAATGCATTCGATCATATACAGTTAAAGAGGAAGAAAAGCTGCGTTATAGCTTCAGCTGTGAGGTTTCTCCGAATAACGCAGATATACGCGTATGTACAGCTGGCTAATAATCTGGGTCTGTATAAAAGGTATATTATGAGAACTGGTGAGAACGGCACACTTGGCATTGCTCGAGGATCCGGAGGAGAGCGCGACTGTGAACAGCGGCAAGTTTGACAAGAGTGCGTAAAACCCTTATATGGAGATAGTTTGTGTGGAAAGCCCTTATATGGAGATGTGTTTTTGTGGAAAGCCCTTATATGGAGATGTGTTTTTGTGGAAAGCCCTTATATGGAGATGGTTTGTGTGGAAAGCCCTTATATGGAGATGGTTTGTGTGGAAAGCCCTTATATGGAGATGGTTTGTGTGGAAAGCCCTTATATGGAGATGGTTTGTGTGGAAAGCCCTTATATGGATATGGTTTGTGTGGAAAGCCCTTATATGGAGATGGTTTGTGTGGAAAGCCCTTATATGGAGATGGTTTGGGCGTGTTTGTGTGGAAAGCCCTTATATGGAGATGGTTTGTGTGGAAAGCCCTTATATGGAGATGGTTTGGGTGTGTTTGTGCGGAAAGCCCTTATATGGATATGGTTTGTGTGGAAAGCCCTTATATGGAGATGGTTTGGGTGTGTTTGTGCGGAAAGCCCTTATATGGAGATGGTTTGTGTGGAAAGCCCTTATATGGAGATGGTTTGGGTGTGTTTGTGCGGAAAGCCCTTATATGGAGATGTGTTTGTGCGTACGAACGTTTTGTGAATCAGGTGGAGATTTTTCGAGAGAAGTTCTGCTGTGCATAAAATATGAAAGAATCCACGCAATTGTTTGTGAACGAGACCCAATAATTAAGTGCTCGTGGAAGAGGCGTGTCTTCAGCAGCTTCATAAAGTCCCCCTGTAGTCAATAATTTTATCCCTTCAAACTCTTTTTTGATCACCAAAATGACATTAAAAAAAAATTCCTACGAAAATATCTTCATGCCTTAAAACAACTTGAATGTAACTCTACAATCTTGCTTCATTTAGTAGCTATTTGCAGATTCATGAATATGCAAATGAGCCCCGCCTCCACTCACTCACACCAGCTCTCAGATCCACTCACTCAACTTTACTGTAGTAAACACCGCACAAAGGTATCACTCTTTACAACGTCGGACACATAGCGGTAATTAATTTGATTAGCCTTTTGCTTGACTACGTTATCAAACAGCTAATAATGTGTTGCTAATGTTACTAAAACCATGTCGGATATAGAATATAGGGATATAGAGTCATATCATAATAAACATAATATACATAATTCACCCGCTATATTGCTAAATGTACAGGGATAACCAGCTTCTCTTGAGACTCCTCTGCCTCAGAGAATAGTTAATGATATGCTAACGCTTTGCCCACATGTTGACGTTATTGGATACCAGTTAGTTTGTGACGTCAGAAACACCAGCGATTTCAAACCGTGTTTTTGAGGCTGTCTTTACTCTTTAGATCACTTGATTCTGCACAATGGGAGCCAGTGGAGTGAGAACAGGAGGGGTGTGACGTGGGTTCCTGATTAATGATCAAGAATGTGGCATAGCTCGTCTTGTCCTCAAAGTTATGTCTTTTGTAAAGTCTTTCATTCTCTATCGTCTTCAGATCAGGATGAGCATGAATGGCACACTGGAGAAGGGGGCTCATCACCAGACCCTCGACCTCTCTGAAGAGCTCCCAACCAACAGCCATCCTCACCATCACCCCAGTTTCCAGCACACAAACTCCTTGGCCTCCACTGTGGCAGCCGGGACCCCCGTAGGATCAGGAGTGGTGGTGCCTCCACCGTACTCGGCTGCGGAGGCTGGCGGAGGAGACGCTCCGCTGGAGCTCCGGGGCTCTCTGGACTGCTGGGCGTGTTCAGTGCTGGTGACCGCGCAGAACCTGCTGATCGCAGCCATCAACGCCTGCCTGGCTGGCCTGGTTTTCGGCCTCATCCTCACTCCTGCTATTGTTATGGTGGTGTTCGGCTTTCTCTGTCATTCAACGGTAAGAGTTGAGAGAAGTGCATCGAACTGGTCATGATATCAAAATAATATGCGATATACTGTTTATGAAAAGGCTGTTTTTGCAGGATGTGACAGCGAATGACAGCAAACACGCAGCTCAAAGTTGCTAATTTCACGTGATGAGGATGTATAGACACAGGAGCAAAAAACAGCCTGAAAATATAAGGGCACTGTAAGTCGCTTTGGATAAAAGGTTCTGCCAAATGCGTAAATGTAAATGTAAAACTGTCAAAATAAATGAAACAGTGGACAAAGCATGAACTTGTTAAAATAATTGTAAAATTAATTGGATAAAAGTTTATAGTTCGGATATAAACACTGATGTCTATGGTAGCGGAAATCCCCTTTTTGAATTTGAAACTTCCAATAAAGACCAGTGCCTAAGTAACTAATTGAGTTACTTAGTTACTTTTTAAGAAAAGTAATGCGTTACGTTACTTTTGCGTTACTTTTTATCACCTGGGCTGGGCTTGTTTTTGTTTTTGTTTAATAACAAAAAAGTTATATTTTTGTGCAACGGTAAAGACCTCTTCATACCAAAATTGAAATAATAAGCCCCAGGCTGAGGTAAAAAGGCGAATTCACGCATGAACAGTAGAGGGCGCAGCTCTGCTGCCATTCTGGATAATGGTAGAAAATGATGCAGGAGAAAAAAGTTTTACTGATAAAAACAAAAAAATCTAGTAATTTTCATCATCAAAGGTCAGCAGCAAGACATTGGTAAATTAAATATCAAGGTAGATTATGCATAAAAATAGTTGTTTTATTTAACATTTAATTATTGGAGGTTTGCATAGTACTCTATGCCAATTTTGCATTTGACTGATTTTATTCATTTTGAGGAGTACAGAATCTTTATTGTGCAAGTGAGATGAATAAATGCTCACATTTAGTCTGGAACTACAATAACCATCATGTTTACACACAACACCTCTGCACTTATTTTTCTGAACATGGGGGCAGGAGAGCTGTCAGTCAAATGAATGTGGAAAAGTAACTTGCGTTACTTTTTGAAAAAGTAACTCAGATATTTTGTTGTAAATTTGAAAAGTAATGCGTTACTTTACTAGTTACTTGGAAAAAGTAATATTACGTAACTCAAATTACTTGTAATGCGTTACCCCCAACACTGTATCATTTACAGCATTACACCAGTAGGTGGCGACAATATTGAATCATTCAAGAGATTCATTCAAAAACTCCATTAATGAAACAAATTAATTATTTGATAAGAAGATCTGACAGAGCAAACAGTTTCACAAGATCTTAAGTGCTCTGCGAAATACAGGCGCCAAACAAACAATGTAGTGCTTTATATTCAATTAATAAAACCTTAAAATAAAGTTTAATTGGCAGCTAAAACTTGAGTAAAAGACCTAGTTTGTGTCTCAATTCTGCCAGCAGGATTTTAAACTAATTGTAAAAGTGATGAAGAGTGTTGATTTAAAGTAGAAAACATGGCAAAGTTAGAGCCATTAACAACAGTCATATTGAAAGTTTTCTCCCTGAGACAAACAGTGTCGCTGCACTAAAGGAATGTCCTTTATAATCTGGGAAAAAGACTCTGAATAAAAGCTAATCATGACTCAGAGATATCCTCCTAAGGATTTATGGGAGTTTGGCCACGGTTTCTCTTTGATTCACCAAGTAATCTCTTAATCTTGGGCATTTCTCAGCGGTTTGAGTGCAGGAGTATTAGCAGGGCCAGGTCAGGAGTTGGGAGGATGACGTCAGATGAGAAGCGTTTCAGGAGTGGATCACTGGATTTTGATTAAAATGTTTTTCTCAAATTGTACAGTGACTACCCTAGGGGTTCTTGCACTTTGAACCACAGAAGAGTAGATCTACTGCTTCAGCTCTATTGGTTTGTGAAAAATGTGTCTAATTTTAAAGTCGTACCAAATGCAATCACTCTCAAACACCACTAAAGAATTAACAGGCACGATCCTGTAAGATACCGACCCTCCATCAGCTTAAGCTATCGTCACGTAGAGCCCATGGGTCAGAAAGGGTCAATGTGTGTAAATAAAGGCCGAATTCTTCCAACCTCTCCAATTACCAGACCTTAAGATCAAAGATCAATGGCCACTCAGACCAATTAGTCCCCATGTGACACACATGAACGAGAGGTACATTCAAAGGTCTGTAAGGAACCGCAGACCACCGTGGAGTCAATAGTTTGTCACTTCACATAAGCAGTCAATAATAGGATAATTGAGACGATTTGCATTGTGAAAAGAGCTTTACAACTCAACGTCATTTCTGAGAAACACGGTTGATGCATGAAATCGACAACCAAACAAACATTGCTCCACCAGAACATCAGCAAATATTCACTAAATGATTTGTTTAGGTGTTGATTTAGATAAATTGCGGACTGCACCTTTAAGTACGGCTGTATTCAGCTGTGACTTTTACAAGCATCTCCTTGAGTGAACAAACCTGTCAGAGTGACAAAGTGCAGCTCCAAACACAGATGGGCTTTATCAGTTTTTTCACCCTCCTACTCTGTTTACTCAGTCACTCTTTTTTAACTCTGCTTCCCTCCATCTCGCAGGGGGATAGATAAAGAATGTGAGGGTCAGTTTCATCCCGCAATCCCCTTCCTCCCATGCAATGCCATTTAACCAAAGAATGTGATATCTTTCTGAACATATATTACTATTGCAGCTTTAGGCAGGTTGATGCATCATCCAATGATAAATATGCAAGTCAGGACAAAAGTGAGCAGCTCAAAGAAGAAAAAAAAAAGTGCCCCTTTTATGCTTTTTCGAATATTACCTTTAATGTGTAATATCACTATTAGTGAATGTATAAGGTCTGCAAAGTTTTAAAGATCAAAATGCACAACGTTTTGCACCGTTTTGTCGGGGCTGAACGCAGCCCTGACCAATCAGAGCAGAGTAGACCAATCACAACAGACTGGGCCATCTGACCAATCAGAGCAGAGTAGACCAATCACAACAGACTGGGCCATCTGACCAATCAGAGCAGAGTAGACCAATCACAACAGACTGGGCCATCTGACCAATCAGAGCAGAGTAGACCAATCACAACAGACTGGGCCGTCTGACCAATCAGAGCAGAGTAGACCAATCACAACAGACTGGGCCATCTGACCAATCAGAGCAGAGTAGACCAATCACAATAGACTGGGCCATCTGACCAATCAGAGCAGAGTAGACCAATCACACCAGACTGGGCCATCTGACCAATCAGAGCAGAGTAGACCAATCACAACAGACTGGGCCATCTGACCAATCAGAGCAGAGTAGACCAATCACAACAGACTGGGCCGTCTGACCAATCAGAGCAGAGTAGACCAATCACAACAGACTGGGCCGTCTGACCAATCAGAGCAGAGTAGACCAATCACAACAGACTGGGCCGTCTGACCAATCAGAGCAGAGTAGACCAATCACAACAGACTGGGCCATCTGACCAATCAGAGCAGAGTAGACCAATCACAACAGACTGGGCCGTCTGACCAATCAGAGCAGAGTAGACCAATCACAACAGACTGGGCCGTCTGACCAATCAGAGCAGAGTAGACCAATCACAACAGACTGGGCCATCTGACCAATCAGAGCAGAGCAGACCAATCACAACAGACTGGGCCATCTGACCAATCAGAGCAGAGCAGACCAATCACAACAGACTGGGCCGTCTGACCAATCAGAGCAGAGTAGACCAATCACAACAGACTGGGCCGTCTGACCAATCAGAGCAGAGTAGACCAATCCCAACAGACTGGGCCATCTGACCAATCAGAGCAGAGTAGACCAATCCCAACAGACTGGGCCATCTGACCAATCAGAGCAGAGTAGACCAATCACAACAGACTGGGCCGTCTGACCAATCAGAGCAGAGTAGACCAATCACAACAGACTGGGCCATCTGACCAATCAGAGCAGAGTAGACCAATCACAACAGACTGGGCCATCTGACCAATCAGAGCAGAGTAGACCAATCACAACAGACTGGGCCGTCTGACCAATCAGAGCAGAGTAGACCAATCACAACAGACTGGGCCATCTGACCAATCAGAGCAGAGTAGACCAATCACAACAGACTGGGCCGTCTGACCAATCAGAGCAGAGTAGACCAATCACAACAGACTGGGCCATCTGACCAATCAGAGCAGAGTAGACCAATCACAACAGACTGGGCCGTCTGACCAATCAGAGCAGAGTAGACCAATCACAACAGACTGGGCCATCTGACCAATCAGAGCAGAGTAGACCAATCACAACAGACTGGGCCATCTGACCAATCAGAGCAGAGTAGACCAATCACAACAGACTGGGCCATCTGACCAATCAGAGCAGAGTAGACCAATCCCAACAGACTGGGCCGTCTGAACAATCAGAGCAGACTAGACCAATCCCAACAGACTGGGCCATCTGACCAATCAGAGCAGAGTAGATCAATCACAACAGACTGAGCCATCTGACCAATCAGAGCAGAGTAGACCAATCACAACAGACTGGGCCGTCTGACCAATCAGAGGAGAGTAGACCAATCACAACAGACTGGGCCATCTGACCAATCAGAGCAGACTAGACCAATCCCAACAGACTGGACCATCTGACCAATCAGAGCAGAGTAGACCAATCACAACAGACTGGGCCATCTGACCAATCAGAGCAGAGTAGACCAATCACAACAGACTGGGCCATCTGACCAATCAGAGCAGAGTAGACCAATCACAACAGACTGGGCCATCTGACCAATCAGAGCAGAGTAGACCAATCACAACAGACTGGGCCGTCTGACCAATCAGAGGAGAGTAGACCAATCACAACAGACTGGGCCGCCTGACCAATCAGAGCAGAGTAGACCAATCCCAACAGACTGGGCCGTCTGACCAATCAGAGCAGACTAGACCAATCCCAACAGACAGGGCCATCTGACCAATCAGAGCAGAGTAGACCAATCCCAACAGACTGGGCCGTCTGACCAATCAGAGCAGACTAGACCAATCCCAACAGACTGGGCCATCTGACCAATCAGAGCAGAGTAGACCAATCACAATAGACTGGGCCATCTGACCAATCAGAGCAGAGTAGACCAATCACAACAGACTGGGCCATCTGACCAATCAGAGCAGAGTAGACCAATCACAACAGACTGGGCCATCTGACCAATCAGAGCAGAGTAGACCAATCACAACAGACTGGGCCGTCTGACCAATCAGAGCAGAGTAGACCAATCACAACAGACTGGGCCTTTTAACCAATCAGAGCAGAGTAGACCAATCACAACAGACTGGGCCATCTGACCAATCAGAGCAGAGTAGACCAATCACAACAGACTGGGCCATCTGACCAATCAGAGCAGAGTAGACCAATCACAACAGACTGGGCCATCTGACCAATCAGAGCAGACTAGACCAATCCCAACAGACTGGGCCATCTGACCAATCAGAGCAGAGTAGACCAATCACAACAGACTGGGCTGTCTGACCAATCAGAGGAGAGTAGACCAATCACAACAGACTGGGCCATCTGACCAATCAGAGCAGACTAGACCAATCCCAACAGACTGGGCCATCTGACCAATCAGAGCAGAGTAGACCAATCACAATAGACTGGGCCATCTGACCAATCAGAGCAGACTAGACCAATCCCAACAGACTGGGCCATCTGACCAATCAGAGCAGAGTAGACCAATCCCAACAGACTGGGCCATCTGACCAATCAGAGCAGAGTAGACCAATCACAATCGACTGGGCCATCTGACCAATCAGAGCAGAGTAGACCAATCACAACAGACTGGGCCATCTGACCAATCAGAGCAGAGTAGACCAATCACAACAGACTGGGCCATCTGACCAATCAGAGCAGAGTAGATCAATCACAACAGACTGGGCCGTCTGACCAATCAGAGCAGAGTAGACCAATCACAACAGACTGGGCCATCTGACCAATCAGAGCAGAGTAGACCAATCACAACAGACTGGGCCATCTGACCAATCAGAGCAGAGTAGACCAATCACAACAGACTGGGCCATCTGACCAATCAGAGCAGAGTAGACCAATCACAACAGACTGGGCCATCTGACCAATCAGAGCAGAGTAGACCAATCCCAACAGACTGGGCCATCTGACCAATCAGAGCAGAGTAGACCAATCACAATAGACTGGGCCATCTGACCAATCAGAGCAGAGTAGACCAATCACAACAGACTGGGCCATCTGACCAATCAGAGCAGAGTAGACCAATCACAACAGACTGGGCCATCTGACCAATCAGAGCAGAGTAGATCAATCACAACAGACTGGGCCGTCTGACCAATCAGAGCAGAGTAGACCAATCACAACAGACTGGGCCATCTGACCAATCAGAGCAGAGTAGACCAATCACAACAGACTGGGCCTTTTAACCAATCAGAGCAGAGTAGACCAATCACAACAGACTGGGCCATCTGACCAATCAGAGCAGAGTAGACCAATCACAACAGACTGGGCCATCTGACCAATCAGAGCAGAGTAGACCAATCACAACAGACTGGGCCATCTGACCAATCAGAGCAGAGTAGACCAATCACAACAGACTGGGCCGTCTGACCAATCAGAGCAGAGTAGACCAATCACAACAGACTGGGCCATCTGACCAATCAGAGCAGAGTAGACCAATCACAACAGACTGGGCCATCTGACCAATCAGAGCAGAGTAGACCAATCACAACAGACTGGGCCTTTTAACCAATCAGAGCAGAGTAGACCAATCACAACAGACTGGGCCATCTGACCAATCAGAGCAGAGTAGACCAATCACAACAGACTGGGCCATCTGACCAATCAGAGCAGAGTAGACCAATCACAACAGACTGGGCCTTTTAACCAATCAGAGCAGAGTAGACTCCCGGAAAGGCGGGATTTAGAGAGACTGAATCTTCAATCGAACCGTTTTCACAATCTTCGAGATATGAGATGATGTGCGGTGTATATTATGAGAACATTAAAGTGTTTTTTGACTTGTAAACCCATAGGAGACTCTTAAAATTGCCTCGCCTTTAAAATTGCATTATAGGGGCACTAAGAGTTTTCAATGCATTCCAAGCCATGGTCACACAGCCGTACGTTAACGTTAGCGACACTTTCACAAGCACATTATTACAACGCAAAGGTGATATTCAGGGGTTTTAATGAATCAGACTAACAGAGGTGGTCTGTCAAACCAACCTCCCGACCTTGGAAGATAACAAACGATCGACTCACTAAAGAAAATGTGCTGTCGGCAAACATTCTTGCGTATCTGTTGTTTGTCTGTCCACACCTCAAGGCCTGTACACACCGGGACGAATATCGCACGCGCTTATCGCCAGCGTTTTTCGTGACGTTTTCCGCCGCGTCTTGAGTGTTCACACCCAAGCGATTTTCACTGGCGATGCGCAGAGTGAATGTGCACATTCAGTAGATGCGCTCCCGGTACACAAGGTGGCGCTGCGGCACTTACGCTTCTGACACTCGCTTGTCACACAGAAGAAGAGGAGAGACAGTATTTACGTGCTTGCCAAAACCACAGATATATTATGTCTATGGCAAAACCATTCACACACTTTTTGCTAACTGGCAAGCAGCATTAAAGAGCACCTATCATGGAATTTTGAAATTTACCTTTCATGTAGTGTGTAACATAGATCTAAGTGAACAAAAACATCCTGTGATAGTTTGAAATATGACAGTGCACCGTATATATAGTTATTTTCTTTCAAAAGTAAGAGTCGACTCTGAGTCATTTTTAAGAATCGTTAGAAGACTGAAGCTTTTTCTCTGACTAGATGACGTCAACTTGTCAAGTTATTTGAATACGATACGCCCACTTATTGCGCTCCAAGACGCCAGTGAAAACTAGAAAACATCATGGCGACGAGACGCCAGTGAAAACTAGAAAACATCATGGCGACGAGACGCCAGTGAAAACTAGAAAACATCATGGCGACGAGACGCCAGTGAAAACTAGAAAACATCATGGCCACGAGACGCCAGTGAAAACTAGAAAACATCATGGCGACGAGACGCCAGTGAAAACTAGAAAACATCATGGCGACGAGACGCCAGTGAAAACTAGAAAACATCATGGCGACGAGACGCCAGTGAAAACTAGAAAACATCATGGCCACGAGACGCCAGTGAAAACTAGAAAACATCATGGCGACGAGACGCTGTGTTCTGAAGTGCGACTCAAAAGCAAACTTTTTTCATCTGCCCAAGGATGAGCATTTGAAGACTAAGTGGCTTGAAGACAAACCATACATCGTCGCGATTGAGTGTTTATTATTAGTCGTCAAATGTATGTTTTGCGATCTCAGGAAGCTTTTATTATGGACTTTTATTATGGCACATGGTATCTTCTTCGTCTGTCTGTACCATATGGACTACATGTGCACAGAGCGCCCTCCGGCTGCCAGTATGAATTGAAAACAACACATAAGAGACTCAAGAGACATAAGAGACACGCTCATGATTAGGCTATTTCTGCCCATTTTGAGGAAGTATTGAATAAAAAAATACTCCTCTGTTTAGAAATTTGACACAGACATATGAGAATCTATCAATAGGTCTCCTCATCTGCACACTTTTGAACTAAAAGCCCTGAGGGATGTTGATTTGTCGCGAGTCTTCGTGAGGAGTTTTTTTATGAATGAGATCAGCTGAGGCTCATATTACAATCAAACAGTACCGACGCGGTTTTCATATTCATAACTCCTGACACATATTAACAAATTACTGTCATTATAAGACTTTGATGGGCGTTCCGTTTCCGAGAATATCTGCACAGACTAAACCAATCACAACTGACTGGGTCATCTGACCAATCACCGCAGATTAGCGTCACGTAAAGGCGGGGTTTTGAAAAGTGAATCACTAAAGGAATCATTTGAGAATCGCTGTCAAAACAGGTAAAAATAAATGCATATTATAAGAAAACTAAAGTCTTTTTTGTCATTGCATGCATGCAAAACTGTTGTTGGGGACTTCTAAAACAATATTTGGAACATTTTAAATGCCATGATAGGTGCTCTTTAAGGCCTGTTCACACCGGGACGATTTTCGCACGCGTTTATCGCCGACGTTTAACGCCTCGGGACTAAACAATGGGCGCCAATGTGAGTGTCCACACCGACGCGCAAAACGCCAGGCGTAAAAGCGTAATTTTTAAAAAAACGCCTCGGGTTTGTTTTTATATTTTGACGCAGCGCGTAAAAAACTGGCCGACCAATGAGATCGGCGCTTTTGTTCACGTGCCTGGAGCTGCTGAAGTGACAGTAAAACACTCAAGACGCGCCGAAAAACGGCACGAAAAACGCTGGCGATAAGCGTGCGCGATATTCGTCCCGGTGTGTACAGGCCTTTAGCAGCTCCTCTTCTTCTTTGTCTACTTACTACTTCTTCTTCGTATCAATGTTTGCTCGGCAAGACCGATTTTGTGCTTGAGCGCCACCCAGTCGTGTTTTTCTGTCACTTCAGCAGCTCCAGGCAGGTGAACAAAAGCGCTGATCTCATAGGGCTCGGGCGCTGCGTTGCATTCTGGGACGTGGCGGCCATGTTGATGGCCTCGCGAATGTAAACATACAGCAAATCGAACGAGGAGAAGCAGAGTTGGGAGAAAGAAAAACTATGTTAAAATCCCGAAAAGGATGTGGAATTTACCGGGATACGTTAAATAGGGAAGCCAGGGACCGGTATATGGACAAAATTGGAACTATTAACGGTTTGGATTCATATGAAATTTGCAGTTCACAAATGGATGGGTTCAGGAGCTGCAGACCATGAAGCCTATGTAACGTTAACCTTTTACCTTGAAGCATTCTGCACCGTTATGTGTTCTCGGGTTGCACTACTTGCAAATAAACACTGAAAAATATCTTATTGTGTGACACTTCTTGCTTTTGCACATTATACGGTTATTGCGATTGTGTGACACTTCTTGCTTTTGCACATTATTTTGATTTAAGTATATTTATTTTGAAGATTGTGGGTATGGATGCAACAGACACTTATGGCTGTATTTAATGCACATTTATTTTATTTCAACGCTAGGGCTCATGTTTGTCAGAGCACAACATACATACACAATCTTATAGAAGAATGTCATGTCTTCGTCCTTGCTTGGCAACACCATGTGAATCGGTACTTTATCTGACAAAATAGTGTACTTGTTGCGGACGGTTACAATCACCCTTTCCACGTGAATTCGGAGGTGGGCATTTTTTCTTGTGCTCCCCACATCTCTTGCATCAGCTGACAGCGTTCTTTTGTGAAAGCAGGGATCTTTACCTCGGCACACATAAGTCCCACACTCCTTTATGTCAAAGCCGCGATCAGCCAACACCATATCCCCAGGTAACAGTTTGTCTTACAAGCGCGATCCAAGCGAGCCGACGACTCAGTTAATCCATTTTCGAACTTTTTCCCATGGCGATTATGTGATCTAGTGTTACACCCCACAATGCAGCAACGGTTTACCATGGTTTCCAATAATAACGCCAAATTAAGACACACGACTGAGAGGGAGCACGTCTATAAACAGTGCGCAGTAGTCCGAGTAGCAGCAAATGAGGCCATCAACATGGCCGCCACGCAAAGTAATGACGTCATACGCCCGAGCCCTATTGGTCGGCCAGTTTTTAACGCGCCGCGTCAAAATAAAAAAATGAACCCGAGGCGTTTTTTTTTAAATGACGCTTTTACGCCTGGCGTTTTACGCGTCGGTGTGAACACTCACATTGGCGCCCATTGTTTAGTCACGAGGCGTTAAACGTCGGCGATAAACGCGCGCGAAAATCGTCCCGGTGTGAACAGGCCTTCAGAGACTCATTCCTCCAGGGAGACCCTCCTCAGCAATGCCTACACATTCCTCCACTTACCCTAAACCCCACCAGTCAAATGTCTCTGCTTTCAGGTGCGCCCGCACGCCTCCGCCCCGTACTGCTCAGACCTGCTGAATGACGGTGGCTGCGTGGCTCTGCTGGTTGTGGGTTTCCTGCTGGTGACTCCACTCTTGGTGCTGGCCTTGGCTGCGTACTGTCGGCTGGCTCGTCACCTTCAGCTGGGCCTGTGCTTTATTCCCTACAGCCGCGCCGTCTACAAGAACCTTCCCGCTACCCAGCACCGCCTGGCGGGAGGCTGCTGTGGACAGCAATCTGGGAAAAGACAAGGGAAGGGAAAGGTGTGGGTGTAGAAGGAAAAGACTCCAGTGTTAGAGCCAGACACACCATGCTCGTCAATTTGTTATATAGCACAACTTTTTACATTTCAGTACTTGACATTTATAGGATCAATCAAATTCAATTATCCAAAAATACTGTGTATGTATTCCATGTATAACAAACACTATTCACCTCATACTATACGCACAAATCTATTAAGGCATTGTCAAACATATTTTGTTATACATTTTCTTGTAACATGTACAGTGTTATGTATTTTATCTTTTCCCTAAATATGCTACATTAAAATATCAAATAATGTAATGTCACAAAATTCACGGGCTCTTCTGCAATTTTTTCTTCTTCACAAGATTGTATTTAGACAAGAAACCAATTCCTCAAAGCCAGGGGGTCGAAAGAGATGCTACAAATGTTATGTCAATGTGGATTGAGGGCAAACACAACCGAGCTGCAAAATGAGTTATCTCTCCTGCTTTCTGAGGTAATATGAACTGTGACTTAAATCATTTTCTGAATGAATGACACTTCTACAGAAAATTGGTAAAATTGTCAGCTTGCCATGAGAGATACGAAACACACACCAACTCCTTTATCTAAACCTTTCTAATTAACCGTCGGACTCGCACGTCCGCCATGTTTGTAGTTTTTGACACTTATTTCGCGTTTGTAGTTCTAATCGAATCCTAGTCCAACGCGCAATGGGTTGTGGGAAATGTTAGCTGCAACTTCAGATTCTAACCAGAAAAAGTAGACCATCCGGTTATCATTTGAAACACTATTTTCAACATACTACGATTCAGACACACTATATTTAACAGTGTTTAGGAAAGATGATATTCCAGTTCTGTCTTTTGACCAGTAAATCAGGGAAATTATGCAGTCGAGATTCCCACATTTGGGGGACGTCAGCCCCAGCAACATGCAACGATGTAGACTGTAGACAGTTCGGGCTTCCGATTGGTCAAAAGTCTACACACTGTAGACAGTTCGGGCTTCCGATTGGTCTAAAGTCTACACACTGTAGACAGTTCGGGCTTCCGATTGGTCAAAAGTCTACATTGCCCACGGTCACTGTAGACTTTCGGCCAATCGGGTGCGCCAGAAAGTGCACATTTGCACATATACTGCCTACAAAACATTTTTGACGACCTGTCGTTCAGCGTTTGTGGTAAGTTTGTATAAATTATGTATTATAATATACACACAAGGTTAGAAAGTGAAGAAATACATTTATTTTCATTGATTTTATTTAGACAAGAAACAAATTCCTCAAAGCCAGGGGGTCGAAAGAGATGCTACAAATGTTATGTCAATGTGGATTGAGGGAAAACACAACCGAGCTGCAAAATGAGTTATCACTCCTGCTTTCTGAGGTAATATGAACTGTGACTTAAATCATTTTCTGAATGAATGACACTACAAAATTGGTAAATGTCTGCTTGCCATGAGAGATACGAAACACACACACACACACACACACACACACACACACACACACACACACACACACACACACACACACACACACACACACACACACACACACACACACACACACACACACACACACACACACACACACACCGCCCTCTAGTGTTGAAAACACAGAAGGACAAAAATACACACAACATTATCCAAGTTGAACTGTGTGAACGCCATTGTTTAATCATTAAATATAGAATATTTATAATAAGCATTTGCTATTGTATTATGTTTTAGGATATTGAGGGTTATAAGGTAAACGAGTTTTTTAATGTCTTTCAGTTATTAATTGTATCGTGATGTTGGTTATTGTGTGGGAGTTATACAGTGTTTGTTTTGTTTGTGTTTGCTGTAGCTCTTACGGTGTCTACATGAGTGTCACGAATAAAACACTAAAGGAAACATCAGTTCAAGGAGTATTCGACCATCATTCCAGTGGGTTAGCAACACTTTTGACCAGTAAATCAGGGGAGAGCGCGAACGCAGTCCCCCACCACCAGAAATTATGCAGTCGAGATTCCCACATTTGGGGAATTCAGACGTTCTCTCTAGCGAAGTGCAAAAGTCTACGTTGAACGTAGACAGTTACGGCCCGTCATTGGCCCATAGTCTACGTTCACTGTAGACTCTAGGCCAATCAGAGAAGCGAACTGTCTACGTTCAGCCGGCGAACCGTCATTGGCCCAGAGTCTACGTTCACTGTAGACTCTGGGCCAATCAGAGAAGCAAACGGTCTACGTTCAGCCGGCGAACCGTCATTGGCCCAGAGTCTACGTTCACTGTAGACTCTAGGCCAATCAGAGAAGCAAACGGTCTACGCTCAGCCGGTAGAATACGAATCAGAGCGAACAGCGAGATCGGAGTTTTAGATCGCAAGATAACAGTTTTGACAATTCAAAGGTAAGTAACAATGATATATTATCGTGTAAAACCAGATAAATACGATTTTATATGTTAAAGTCCAAGCTTAATTTGATGCGTGACTATACTTAACTATTTGTGCGCTGATATGCGAGAGCGAAGCGTCCGCTTCATTCATTAGATATTCTATATGCATTCTATGATAAAACCATGATTTCTGCACCTTTACTATGATAAAACCATGATTTCTGCACCTTTACCATGATAAAAACCATGGTTTCTGCACCTTTACTATGGTAAAACCATGATTTCTGCACCTTTACTATGATAAAACCATGGTTTCTGCACCTTTACTATGATAAAACCATGATTTCTGCAAACTGACTATAATAAAAACCATGGTTTCTGCACCTTTACTATGATAAAACCATGGTTTCTGCACCTTTACTATGATAAAACCATGGTTTCTGCAAACTGACTATAATAAAAACCATGGTTTCTGCACCTTTACTATGATAAAACCATGGTTTCTGCAAACTGACTATAATAAAAACCATGGTTTCTACACCTTTACTATGGTAAAACCATGGTTTCTGCACACTGACTATAGTAAAACCATGGTTAATTTTCATTAGGAAAGCATGTTAGTAATGCGCCCTTACTCCTTCTCAATTTTAGGCTTGGACTTTATTTCATCCCCATGACCAAATGTTTATAGATCACATTGGGTAAAATAATCGTCAATGTTTTTTTTCTTCATTAAAAATATATTTCCTCATTTAACTTTGATATTTACTCAAAAAATACGCATTTAAAGAAATCCAAATACTATAGTCCATAAATGTGTAAGTTATGTGTAATAAAGATAAGCCTTTGTTTGTGGACATATTCAGTTTCTGGTAAAATTACAACCCCAAATCAGAAAAAGTTGGGACCGTATGGAAAACGCAAATAAAAAAAGAAGTGATTTCTAAATTTACTTTGACTTGTATTTCATTGCAGACAATATGAACACAAAATATTTCATGTTTTGTCTGGTCAACTTCATGTCATTTGTAAATATGCATCCTTTCCTGTCATTCAGACCTGCAACACATTTAAAAAAAAGTTGGGACAGGAGCAATTTAGGGCCAGTAATGAGGTAAAATGGTTAAATAATGATGTGATTTGAAACAGGGGATTGTAATTATGAATTGGTACAAAAGCAGCATCCAAGAAAGGTCTAATCCTTTAGGAGCAAAGATGGGCCGATGATCGCCAGTTTGCCAACAAATACGTGAGAATTATTGAAATGTTTAAAAACAATGTTTCTCAAAGAAAGATAGGAAGAGATTTGGATATTTCACATTCAACAGTGCATAACATAATTAAAAGATTCAAGGAATCTGGAGGAATTTCAGTGCGTAAAGGACAAGGGCGCAAGCCTAAGCTGAACAACCGTGATCTCCGATCCCTCAGGCGGCACTGCCTCAAGAATCGTCATTCATCTACAAGCGATATCACCACATGGGCTCAGGACTACTTTGGCAAACCTTTGTCAAGTACCACAATACGTAGTTACATCCACACATTTTTTTATTTGCGTTTTCCATACTGTCCCAACTTTTTCTGATTTGGGGTTGTATATTTTTTGTATTGTGTTTATCATGATGATGATGATGATGATGATTATAACAGACTGTTTTCTACAGGTGTGTTTAAAATGGACCACTATTTCCAGCATTGCATATTGCAGATACAAGTGTGCCACAAGATAGGCAACAATTCCTTCTAAAGGCTTCCAAGGAGGCCAAGGCACTGGCTTCTCATAACACCTGCTACGAGAAGACCACAGCCATGGATAAAAGGACGGCTTGTGAGGAAGGTCTGTGTGAGGAATATCTTGGCACTTGAACTGTTGATGTGTTCCCACCCTTTGTTTACACAGTAGCATAGATGATTTTTTGCTCGTCATTAAAGTCATTACAATTTCTGTTTTCAGCCAAAAAGAGATGCTTTTCCGTCACCTCAACACCGTCAGAGGTGCAGTACCTTGGCCAGCTTTTTTTGAACTTTGGCAAGTATAACGGCCAAAGTTTGAAATGGCTGGTGGAGAATGATGTTGGCTACATTAAGTAGTAAGTGTGTTGCACTAAACGGAGTCAAAATGTTCATGATTTGTTCATTAGTTTTTTTATAAACAAATTATCTTATTTGATGTTTTAGTCTCCTTGATCTCCATGTCAAAGAAAGCCGCCATGCCAACAAAGCAGGCCAGGGTGACTGGGTGAAGGATCTCCTGCTGCGGTATGTGCAGCTGCTGCCACAGGTGTCCTGCCACCTCCAGATCAATGTGGACAGGGCCATTTATGGGCAGGGACGCTTCAGGTCGTTCACATTCATGGAGATGTGGCAGTGGATCAGCTGCACAAGACCCTTCAGGCAGATCCGCAGGCAGGGACGGATCACGAAAGGAGGATGGCACAGGAGGCAGTGGCTGGCGATGAAGGAGGAGGACATCTCCACCAAGTCACTGAAGCGCTTCAGGCGGTATATTCTGGATAGAGAGGTAGGTAAAGGTGACTTTAAACAGCCGTGATTGTTACTGGACATGCGATTTTAATACAAACTTTAAGAGCACAAATCTGAAATTCACTGAATCCTCCACCGAACGCCACTTCTAGCTCTTCAAGAAGAGAATCAGAAAGAGCTTTAGTGCCAGGTATATTTGCAGATACAAGGAATTTGTTTTGTTGATAGACGCTTCTTCTACAGCACAAACAGAATAACAGTGACAGGACACAGATAATAACAATAAAATTAGAACACACAATATGCAAAAAATAGGTTCATATTCTTCTTCTTTTTTATTTTTTAAGAAACTATACAAAAAAGTAGACGATGGTATGTACAGGTATGCATGTACAAATGCAAGGAAATGTAAATAAAATAATGTAAATAAGAAGTGTGGTGTGTAAAATAAATAAAGGTTAAATAAATCAAGGTTTCTTGCAGCAGCTGCCACCTCCCACTCATCATGGTCCGATGACGCTCTGGACGACACCATCTTGGTGGATGCCCTAGTCACCTTTGAGAGCCATGGGGAGCTCTTGCCCATCTCCAGCCAGCCTGTGTCCGCCGGGGGTTCCGAACAGCCGCTGCTCTCCACCAGCGTGCCAGCAACTGCAGAGCGTCCTGAGCAGTCTCCTCTGTCTACCAGCAAGAAGGCAAAGCGCAGCAAGCAGAAGAAGCCCCTACTGTCCTCGCTGCCCTCCACCTCCAGCAAGGCTGCCTCTAGTGAGCGTCCCGAGCAGCCAAAGCAGCAGACGCTTCTGCCGTCCTCAGCCACTGGTCAGTCTCCCTCTGATGCTCGCCCCGAGGAGCCACCGTCGACCTCCAACAGCCAGCCTGCGTCTGACACCACCTTGCCGCAGAGTGACTCTCCTGTAAGTGTAAAATCACAACATGCCCAAGCGATGTTAATGCATTTCACAAAATCCCAGCACATTATGGAAAATAAATAACTAAATGTGTTGTGTGTTGTGTCTTGCAGGTGGAGCTGGAAGGCTGGGTGCGGCTGTGGTTAGACTCCCATGGCATCCCATCTGCAGACATCCCCTGGCTGAAGGAGGACAGTGAGAGAGGCCTCTTTACATCCGGCCAAATGTACAAGGACATCAAGGGCGTCATTAGACGGCGGCGCGTCCTGAAGTCTGACCGGATGTGGTTTTACCCCGCCGAGCCACCCGGCTTCGTTAGTGGCAGCATCCCAACTCCACAGGCCTTTTTTCGCGGCCGTTTTTTCTTCTGGCGCCCCATCGGAGTGTGGCGGTGCTCACTGAAGTGTCCGTGTGGTGATAAGTGCTCTGGGGCCGGAGGCAACACACACCTCTCCAAGTCTGGTTACCACACCCGGGTAAGGCTGAGTCTCTTCACACCTGTGTTTAGAGTAATACATACATTAGTATTGACTACTTAACACACATGAATGTTGATCCGGGATTGATGTGTGATCTCTCCTCCCCCTTTCCTCGCTATCCCTCTTTCTCTCTCTCTGATGTTTTAGGTACGTCACATCTGCGACGTGTCCGGTTGGTACAACATGGCGACAGAGGTGGTTTCCTGCGGACCATGCCTCAAGGCTGCCAGGGGTGGAGCGAGTGGTCCCATGGGTCGATGGCTGGCATGGGACGACGTCATTCTGCAGCAGCTTAGCGAGGCTCATCGGGCCAGGTTTCCGGCCGTGCTGACTGCAAAGCGTGGGGTGGACAAAACTGTAATTCGCCTCTTGCGTGACCGCACAGAGGGCAACACCATGATTAAGGTGTGGCGGCAGGTGCAGGAGAACCACATTGAGGACTACAGTCAGAAGAAGGATCCAGCACCGGGTCTTGGTGGATGACCCATTGCTGTGCAAGGCAGGCATCCCTCTCTCAAAAATAAACACTAAAACTGTGAGGGACTTCATCCGCCAGCAGGAGAGGCTGGTGAACCTGCACGCCATTAGGCAGCCAGTCGTCATCTCCAAGCGCACCTCAGTGTCGTCTGAAGAGCTGCCTCCTGCCCCGCACCAGCCTGCCATCCTCCCTCCACCTGACTACCCTGTGATGGAGTACATCACCACGCCCAGCACAGCCGGCACAAAAGTGTTGAAGGGACGGACCAACATCCTGGTGGCGACGCCACAGCCTCCTCCACAGCCACCACTGCCTCTGCCGATGAGGAGAATCCCGCCACCTCCACCATCACCAGGCCTGTGCTGCCCTTCGACTCCTGGTCTGCGGGCTCCTCATCCACGCAGCCCATGCTGCCTGCTGGTCAGGCGTCCATCCCAGTCGCTCCGCCTGTGCCCATCAGGCCAGCTGTTCTGCCTCTGGACAGAACCCTGTGGTAGGATCGTCGTGGTCTCGATCCACACAGTACAAGAGGAAGCTGGCAGACCACCCCACAGGGCGTTAAGCTGACGAGGGTGCAGCATCTCCCGACCTGCAAGGCATGCGGGCAAAAAATCCAGGGATACCAAAAATACAAAAAAAAAGACATTTTGCCCTGCGATAAACCGTTCAGCCTCCAATGAACTGGAGAACAGAGCATTCACAAACTATGAACATTTTGTCTCTGTTGTGGATGGACTGGAGGAGTGAACGGCTGGCCTGTTGTAAATAGTGTAAATAGTTCTTGTGGACAAGTTTTACTATTCTACGTTCTGTGTGTTGTGGTCACCTTTAGTTCTCGGCACTGTTGCCCTATTAAGCCTCCTCTAACACGGCACATTTAGTTCATTCTTCAAAATATCTCTTGTGTTAAACAGAAGAAAGAAACTTGTGTAGGTTTGGAACAATTTGAGTAAATGTCCCTTTAATATATTCTATTCTATGGTGAAGATTTGTTTTATCATTAAAAAGTGTCATGTGTACAAGTTACATGTGTATATATTCACAATGTTTAACTAAAAGGTTTACGTTGCTTTTATTGAAAAAGGTTTGTATTGATTATTACGTAATATGTTCTCTTTTATGTAACTTAATAAAGTGATCACTTATTTTATCGTTAAAAAGTGTCCTTTTATTTATATGAATTAGGCAACTTTTGAATGATTACATCAAATCAAACTTTCATCATCATTGTAAAGGAACAACTACATGGTGCTAATATATATTAAATAATGAACATCCACAGTAAACTGATATAGATACTGTACATTATTGGTGTGGAAAATTTGGGTACATAGGAAAATGAATTATAACATTAGGTTATACACTGTACAATAAAGCAACCACAATGAAAAGTTATTTGTTAGTCAAATGAATATACTAGTATATACTCATGCAAGTAAGTAAACGACAATCATTTACATTTTAACAATTTACTTCACAATCAGTTGACATACTATTATTAGAAATGAACCAATAGATGCCGTCGACTTCATCATCATAGCAGCTCGAATAGATGAAGGTCATTGACTGGAGAGTCTGTAAAGTAAACACAACATTCCCACGTGCTTTATCGTAGACTATTGACCAATCACGTTCACCATCAAAAAGCACTACGCTTCGGCAGCCCCAGCAACATGCAACGATGTAGACTGTAGACAGTTCGGCCTTCCGATTGGTCTAAAGTCTACACACTGTAGACAGTTCGGCCTTCCGATTGGTCTAAAGTCTACACACTGTAGACAGTTCGGCCTTCCGATTGGTCTAAAGTCTACACACTGTAGACAGTTCGGCCTTCCGATTGGTCTAAAGTCTACACACTGTAGACAGTTCGGCCTTCCGATTGGCCAAAAGTCTACATTGCCCACGGTCACTGTAGACTTTCGGCCAATCGAGTGCGCCAGAAAGTGCACATTTGCACATAAACTGCCTACAAAACATTTTTGACGACCTGTCGTTCAGCGTTTGTGGTAAGTTTGTATTAATTATGTATTATAATATACACACAAGGTTAGAAAGTGAAGAAATACATTTATTTTCATTGATTTTATTTAGACAAGAAACCAATTCCTCAAAGCCAGGGGGTCGAAAGAGATGCTACAAATGTTATGTCAATGTGGATTGAGGGAAAACACAACCGAGCTGCAAAATGAGTTATCACTCCTGCTTTCTGAGGTAATATGAACTGTGACTTAAATCATTTTCTGAATGAATGACACTACAAAATTGGTAAATGTCTGCTTGCCATGAGAGATACGAAACACACACACACACACACACACACACACACACACACACACACACACACACACACACACACACACACACACACACACACACACACACACACACACACACACACACACACACACACACACACACACACACACACACACACACACACACACACACACACACACACACACACACACACACACACACACACACACACACACACACACAGCACCCTCTAGTGTTGAAAACACAGAAGGACAAAAATACACAACTTTTTATTTTTTTTATTTTTTTAATTGAAACAACAGTAGGGGAATACAAAGACATTTGAATATATAAAACAAATCAAATGTATCATATTAAAATTCAATCATTTTTCTAATACATTAAGTATCCTTTTCAACAGCTTAGATGTCTTAACAGCTTTTCGATTGTTCTGTATTGATGTTAGGGAGTCATAAAAAATCTTCAAATCAGTGGAAAATAGTCTACCATTTGGTACAGTCGATATACATTTTGCTTTATGTATATGATATTTCCCTAATAGAATAAGAAGTTTAATTATATTATCCATTTCCAATAAACCAGTATCACAATCCATAAACAATACCATTACATCAGTTATAGTGACAAATTTATAAAATACGTCAAAAAGAACATTAGAAACTTGGGACCAAAATAATCTGGTATAATTACAGTTGAAAAACAAGTGTACAATTGTTTCTGTTTCTTGTTTACAAAAACTACATAAAGGCGAAAACCCTTCTTTAAATGTACTAATAAAATTGTTACATGGATAATATCTATTTATCTATTTTTAAAGTGGGTTTCTTTGACTTTGTTAGGAATTACAAATTGATTTATATCTGACCACAAATTCTGAAAAACAAGGGAGTGATAATCCTGTTTCCACCTCACCATTGCCTTAGGTGAAACACTTTTTTCTTTGATTAATATTTTTCTGATATACATATTATTCAATTTTTTTTATCACAAATGGAAAGGCCCTCAACAGTCAGAGCAGGAAGAGAACCAATTACAGGATTATACATCTTTTCGTTTTTTATAAGATAGAGTAATTTTGGTGAGATACAATGAATTAGTTTTAAATACTCTTTAAAAGAAATATTTGTCCCAAGATAATTAACTAAATCATTATAATTGTATAAGTCACCTGACTGATTTATTAAATCTGTAACAAAAATTAAAAATTAAGCCTTTGTTAAACCAATCGTTCCAAAAAATTGTTTTGTTTTTAAATAATATATATATTGGTTGTTCCAAATTACACAGGAATGGGGAGAGAAATTATGCTTGTAGACTAATTTCCAGGCATTCAAAGCTTGTTTGTGAAAATTGGACAACTTAATTGGGAGTTTAGTGCATTTAAAATCACAGGTAAGTAGAAAATTAAGACCACCACATTCTTTGAAAATTAAATTGGGAATAAAAAACCATGGAAAGTTGTTATCACAAAGACAGTGCTTGATCCAGTTAATTTTAAATATATTATTGATAGTGTCAAAATCTAAAGCATTTAGTCCTCCTTCTGATAAACTTCTGATTATAGTTTTCCTTTTAATATACTCTGTCTTGCCTCTCCAGATAAATTTAAATACAATTTTATCAACTGCGGCACACATTTTAGAATCCACATAAAGAGATAATGCAGGATATACAAGTCTGGAGATCCCTTCAGCCTTGGAAATCAATACACGCCCTTGAATAGATACATTTCTTTGGAGCCAACAGTTAAAAATATATATCTTGTTTTTAGTAATCTCTGCGAAAAATTCTCTGTGATTCTCTCTGAGGCTGATTTACTAATTACAATAGCCAAGTATCTAACTATCTGTTTAACCTGTATTCCAGATATGCATGAGTCTTCTAGTTGGTGTAGAGCCATAATCTCACTCTTAGATTGATTCACAGAGCATCAGAGAATAATTCATAAATCATAAATGCCTCCATAATCACAGGGACCTGATCTTTGTTTTTCAAAAATAAACAAGTGTCATCAGCAAGTTGACTTATAGTTAAAGTGAAATCTCCTATCTCAATACCTCTAACTTGAGAGCAATGCAGAGTGTAAAGATTTAATGTTTCAGCTGCTAATAAAAATAAAAAAGGGGAAATAGGACATCCCTGTCTAATGCCTCTTTGGATAACAAAACGAGAAGATGTACCACCAGATAAGGAAACACTACTTGAAATATTATTATAGAATGTGTGCATCATATTCTTAAAGGTTGGGCCAAAACCAAAGTAATTAAGGGAATGGGAATGGGCGGCTAAAAAAAACACCGCGGGAATCGGCGGGATAGGGAGGTTGCCTAACGACATGATGGAGAAGATGTCAATAGATGATGTAGAAAAGAACCTCAAACGAGGTATTTATAGCACAAAACCTAAGCAAGGAAAGTCTGACATTTGGAGAAGTTTCTCAATTGTTTTGGTAGGCAAAATCATGCGGTATAACGTTATATGTCTCCACATATTGCGCAGCTGGCAAATAGCTACTTGATCATACCTCACCAAAAACGCTCAGCACTCCCTGCAGGTCAAGTTGACTGTCTGGGTTTTTTTGACAAACAATACATAGAAGTTTAGTGAGTGGAAATGGATTGTTTCTAAATGTCCGTTTGCTATTTTGTGTTCACATTACGTTCTGTTGAAGCATGTTTTCTCAGGTTTCCTTTCAGTCGGTCACGTTCGACGGAATTGGGATCTGTTTTTTGTTTCTCAATCTGTTTTTCTGTTTTGCAAAGCAGTCTATTTTTATGTGCAAAGTTTTTGATAAAAACGAAATTATATTTGAATGTATTTGTCTTTTTTTTTTTGGACATGCAGGCCAGGGAAACGAAACAAACAACCCCATGAATCTCTTTAATAATATCAATACAAATACGTGTTCTTTTTTTTCCCTGCGGGACATGAGAAGACACAAAATCAATGCATCTCTATTATTGTGCGGGAATAAATTTTCAGAGTTTTGCGGGAGCGGGCGGGAGTGTAACACATACGTTGCGGGAGCGGGCGGTAATGGTCAGAAATTCTGCGGAAGCGGGATGAAGAAAACAGTCCCGCGCAGGGCTCTAGTTCCCAGTGCATTAACTAATGTTAACAAGATTTTAATAATGCATTAGTAAATGTTGAAATTAACATTAACAAAGATTAATAAACGCTTTCTAATGACCATTATTCTAAAGTGTTACCCATATCTTCACAAAAATTCATAATGTTGTTGTAGATGTAATGTGGATAACATTGAATAAACATCTTTTCGGTTAGACACTGATAATTAAATCACACAACTCCTTTATCTAAACCGTCGGACTCATACGTCCGCCATGTTTGTAGTTTTTGACTCTTCAGTCGGGTTGTAGTTTTATTCGAATCCTCGTCCAAAAGAGCAATAGATTGCGGGAAAAAATTAGCCGTTACACAAATCTGAACTTCAGATTTTAAATTGGGACTATTAAAATTATGGATGACATTATTAATATGCAAATAAACGAATTTATATCCAATGTTATTAAAAGTATAAATATGTTTAGATTACGATATATTTTGATTCTATCATTGACCAGTAAATCAGGGGAGAGCGCGAACGCAGTCCCCCACTACCACAAATTATGCAGTCGAGATTCCCACATTTGGGGAATTCGCAGGGGTCAGCACAACCGGAGTGCAATGGCTGAGCCTCGCCCTGGGTGAACCACCTTCATGATCATGGTGTCTCCCCTGCCAGGTAAGTATGAGTTGTACACGCTCCCTGTAGAGGGGCCACTGAAGGGAACATCATTCTCCACCACGGTGACACTCACTTCACTACATTCATGATGAACGACACTTCAACTCAACTCAACACATACAAAACAAATCCTGTCGCCTGTTCTTGAAAATGTTCGCCGCGAATCTCTCTTTAAACAAAAATGATATATATTTTGATGTGCTAGCGAACGTCTTCCCGTGATGCAACAGAAGATTCGACCAGCCAATGGAATAACAGATGCTTAAAACCATAATTTTAAGACCACAATAATCAGCGTGGAAACCAGTTTGGAAATGATACGTTAGTTATTACATATTTTTGGGAACAATATTTATAAAATATTACAGTTTTTAGTAGTTTTATTGCTAAAAACGAAACAATGACGTACGCATCATCGCCCACAATCACTTCCGGGAAATTTGGACAAAGGGCGCAAACACTTCTCAGCTGCTTGAAAATACATCATCGTCGTGATATGGTGTAAATGACAGTACATTTTCACACAATCACGGCAGTTTGGTATAGTTCTTATTGATACACTAATGCGAAGAAAACAGATTTAATTCATAAGCCCTTTCCGCCACAAATAGAACATTTACATTTTTTCGGCGGAATTGTTTATAGCCCACATTTTACATCCTCTTAAACTACAAAACGAAGCATAAATATCACTGAAAATACAAAGGAATCTAGTATAAAAAAAATAAAATACAAAATCCTACAGACGGAACATGACTGACTTCGTCCAGTAAACAACCACATCAAATTATACATTTACTTACAAAAACATCTAATTAAATGTATATGGTTACTATCCAATATAAGCCTAAATATACCGTGTATTGTAAATGCAGTTTACTCCTTTAAATCTATTAACAGAGAAAGGGTGCACGATAGGATAATAAACTGACCAGAATTGATATAAACTAATGTATTAAAAATTTATAACACCGTTTCCCTGATTCTACTTTATAAAATAAAGTGATTAGAGTCGCTAGTTTTGTTTATAGACAGCTTCTTGAGCCTAAACTTGCTTAATTAAAAAAATATATAATTACATAAATATTAAAAAGGGCGTTTTGAGAGCAACGTGGTGTGTTCCAACGATTTAAATATTAACGTCATAATCAAAGTACATTTAAATTCTTCTTTTAGTTTCTTTTTTTATTATAATGCAGTCGAGATTCCCACACTTGGAGTCGACTCTACTGTAGTGCAATGTCTACAGTGAACGTAGACAATAAGGCCTTCTTATTGGCCGAGAGTCTACAGTCGCTGACCGTAGACTGCCAATAATAACGTAGCTTTCAACCGTAGACTGCCAATCATAGACCATAGACGCTGCATGCGCTAATTTTGTGAATGGGGCTTTCTGATTGGCTGGGAGTCTACAGTCACCGTGGACTCAGACTGTAGACTACCAATAACATCGAGGAATTCGACTGTAGGCAACCAATCGCAGAACAGAGACGATACAAACTGCCCGCGTTGTGTCGTGTTCCATCTTCCGGTTTGTTTCTCCACAGTATTTTACGGATTTATTGAACCGTTCGTTTTAAAATCTCCCCGCTCTACTGGCATTTGTTATGAGATCCGCTTTAAACATCACAATGCTCATGATAAATTTCGTTAACTCTACAATAAGTAAATCCACTTCACCGGCGATACCATAGAAATACACAGAGCTGCCGCAAAAACGTAAGTTCAAACACACAATTCTAACCATAAGGACAACTCTCAAAATGTGTTCCGCCAAATCACAATAAGTTTGGTTTAATAAAAACCGGACAGACAGCATTAAACAGAAGCCCCTGACAAACTGATAGCAGATATAATAACTCTTATAAACATTTAAATATGAATATATGAAATAACATTAAAATCAACCATTCATGGTGTTACTATTATATGATGGTATTTCAACTTATTTTGAAGCCTTACATTAATGTTTTTAAAGTTATTACAACTCCTAAACTTCCTCATTTATAACTGGAGTCTGCTGCTGTCCTTTAAAAGACTTTGCTAATAAATATAAATAATGCTACATTCACCCAGCAGGCCTTGGCCTACTTGCTAGCAGAAAGAAATTCATTACTAATTAGCTGGTAAATAATTAAACCCTATTATTATGGGTCAACAATATACTAATCCTCAATATGGTTTTTAATGTCAGTGTACCTCGAGATGGCCACGCCAGTAACCTGCGGTTTTAATCCAGAATGCTCCACCAGGTCGTCAGCAGGCCATATCCTGACCTTGTGACCCCTGTGCCACTGCTGGACGAGTCTGCCTTAACCCACGGTGAAAGTCTAAAGGGATCCCAGCAGCAGTGACTGGGAAAGCTGGTGGTGCCATTTGGCCAATATATTAATTCCCACTGGCTTGTGGAAAATAATGTGGTCTACATGAGGAGGTAAGCACCATTTAGTGTTGTATTTATATAACAATCATGGTAATTAGACGCTGAAGGCAAATCATTTCTTACAACAACAGGTTTCCTGAGGTAGGCCGAGGTGAAGAGCCACCAGCAGCTCTTAAACAGGCAGAGGCTGCAGGTGTTGGGAATAATCAGGCTCCAATTGGCAACTATGCTCAGAAAAACAAGAGAAAAGGAAAAACCAGAGAAAGAGCAAAGGCTCAATTTCATTAAAGAAAATCTAGGTGCATTACTTGAGATGTTTTATATTTTATTAAAGGTGATTGAGTCAGAGTCTACGATTACATCAAAGTCATCATCATCTCCGTCATAGACTTTCACTATTGACATGTTCTCTGTAACTCCACATCCGCCATTACCTCGACTCCATCAGAGGTGCAGTACCTTCACCAGCTTAATCTGACCTCAGGCAAAGTTTTAAATGGCAGGTGGAGAATGACGCTGGATACATTAAGCAGCAAGTATGTTGCACTAAACAATCAATTTGTTTTTCCATAAATTAATTATCTTGTGATATTGTAGTCTCCTTGATCTCCACATAAAAAAAACTCTGCCATCCTGACAGAAAAGCGAGCCATGGGGATTGGGTGAAGGATCTCCTGCTGAGGAATGTGCAGCTGTTTCTCCTGCCACCTCCAGATCAACCTGGACAGGGCCGCTTCAGGTCATTCACGTTCCTGGAGATGTGGCAGTGGCTGGTGATGAAGGAGGACGTCACTGAAGCGCTTCAGGCGGTACATTCTCGACAAAGAGGAAGTTAAGGTGCCTTTAGTAAAAATCACAGAGCAACACTAATACAAACTTCAAAGCTGAAAGTACCCAGTGGTTGTTACACAAGGTTTTGTCTTTGTTGTACTACCAGGTGACATTTGAGGACTGGCACAAAACTGGTCCTAATTGACAGATCTGCCACATGTCTGACTCCATGCTGACTGAGGTGCTGGCATGTAATGCAGGCAGAAAGGCTTTGTCAGAGGAACACGCCATTGGTCGTTTCCTGTCATGGGATGCGTGCATCATCGACCAGCTCAGTCCAGCTCACAGAGAGTTTCCCCTGCCGTCTTAACATTACAGTGAGTCTCTGCATAATCTCACAATAAAACAATAAGATTCACAGGCATCCAATGATTGTGCTTTAATTTTGGTGTGGTGTGGACAAGCAGGTGATCCGCCTGATGAGGTGTCGCACTGAGGGCAACACCATGGCCAAGGTGTGGAGACGGGTCCTGGAGAAAAGAGTTCCTGCAAAGGATGGACCTCGGCCAGTACAGAAAACCTGGGAAGATCAGAAGTAAGTCAGAGTTAAAAGTGTTTAGGCAAAGACTAACATACATATCAGTGCAGATTTCCAGATTTTTTTTAAACCATTAATAATGAAGTCTGAGTCTGTGTCTATTTTCTCTGCTTTCAGGGAATTTGTGCCAACAATTTCAGCATCACCACTAAGGAGAGAACTGCCATCACCAAAGCTGCTGAGGAAAGCCTTTCTTCTTGCTGAACACAGATCATGTCCACATTTGGGAAAGTCTTTAAGTACGACTCCACCAAGAAGGTAAATTTAACAGTCGGCAAATGCAAAACAATGTCTGATTGTAAACACAGTCACTGAATTTAGCAGGGATTATTGTCCACAGCAGTTCTGTACTCATGACTTGGTATGCACAATGGAAATTCTTAATCATTAATAAATAGTAATAACTGCTATGATAATAATAGAAATAACACCTGACTAATCTAACAAGTCAACACTGTGAAAAACACAAATGTTTCAAACTCTTTGTTTTGTATTCATTATCAGATCTGCAAGAAACTTTTCCTGCCCTGTGAGGAATCCCTGGACAAACTGCGGCTGATGGCTGAAGGCCTCATGGAGAGGAACAGAGGGGTCATCAGTGCCTGGAGCAAGCTTGACCTCCATGATCACAGCATCCAGCAGTTCGACAGCTTTACTCAGCACACTGGGGTAAAAACAATAAAGACAAAGTGTAACAATGACAATAATGCAGCAACACTTCATATGATCAGGCACAATCACAGCTCAGAGTTTGGGGCTTCACATGTTTTTTTAGCTGGGGATACTTTGTGTTACACCACCACCCCCCTTATTCTCCATGTAAAATTCAGTTCTATCTTTTGACCAGTAAATCAGGGGAGAGCGCGAACGCAGTCCCCCACTACCACAAATTATGCAGTCGAGATTCCCACATTTGGGGAATTCGCAGACGTCAGCCCCAGCGGCGTGCAACGGTGTAGACTGTAGACAGTTCGGCCTTCCGATTGGCCAAAAGTCTACATTGCCCACGGTAACTGTGGGCAATCGGGGTGCGGCAGAAAGCGGCTACGCAAACAAATGCAAATATACTACGATCCTGTCAGTAGATCATCTTTCACACGCAAATATTTGCAAATATAACGTTACTGCTTTCAACGACCTGTTATTCAGCGTTTGTGGTAAGAATTATGTATTATAATATTAACGCAATGTTAGAAAGTAAAGAAATGCATTTATTTTCATTGATTTTATTCCGTAAATTGTCCGAATGAGAATGAATGAAGCGTCAGCTAATGGTACGTTACTACTATTATGGCCGCAAGCCTTAAGACAATTAACCGTACTTTTAATTAAAATATACTTAATATAATACAATTAAACCGTGGTAGGATATAATAAACCATGGTTTCTGCACTTTTACTATGATAAAACCATGGTTTCTGCACTTATACTATAATAAAACCATGGTTTCTGCACCTTTACTATGATAAAACCCTGGTTTCTGCACTTATACTATAATAAAACCATGGTTTCTGCACTTATACTATAATAAAACCATGGGTTTCTGCACCTTTACTATGATAAAACCATGGTTTCTGCAAACTGCATATAATAAAACCATGGTTTCTGCACTTATACTATAATAAAACCATGGTTTCTGCACCTTTACTATGATAAAACCATGGTTTCTGCAAACTGCATATAATAAAACCATGGTTTCTGCACTTATACTATAATAAAACCATGGTTTCTGCACCTTTACTATGATAAAACCATGGGTTTCTGCACCTTTACTATGATAAAACCATGGTTTCTGCACTTATACTATAATAAAACCATGGTTTCTGCACTTATACTATAATAAAACCATGGGTTTCTGCACCTTTACTATGATAAAACCATGGTTTCTGCACTTATACTATAATAAAACCATGGGTTTCTGCACCTTTACTATGATAAAACCATGGTTTCTGCACTTATACTATAATAAAACCATGGTTTCTGCACTTATACTATAATAAAACCATGGTTTCTGCACTTATACTATAATAAAACCATGGGTTTCTGCACCTTTACTATGATAAAACCATGGTTTCTGCACTTATACTATAATAAAACCATGGGTTTCTGCACCTTTACTATGATAAAACCATGGTTTCTGCACTTATACTATAATAAAACCATGGTTTCTGCACTTATACTATAATAAAACCATGGTTTCTGCACTTATACTATAATAAAACCATGGGTTTCTGCACCTTTACTATGATAAAACCATGGTTTCTGCACTTATACTATAATAAACTATGTTTCTGCACTTATACTATGATAAAACCATGGGTTTGCATGTCTATATAGATCACCTTGGGTAAAATAATTGTATCGTCAATGTATTTTTTTCTTCAATAAATATATTTCCAAATTTAAATTTGATATTTACTCAAGAAATACACAAAGAAATCAAAACATTACAGTCCATTAATGTGTAAGTTATGTGTAATAAAGTGGAGATAAGCAGATGTTTGTGGATCAACCTTTACTATCAAGCCTCAGTTTCTGATAAAAAAATATTTTCTTTGCCACTGTGTGTATCATTATGATGATAATAACAGACTGTTTTGTACAGGTGAGTTTAAAATGGACCCACTTTTACCAGCATTGAATATTGTAGATGCAAGTGTGCCGCAAAACAGGCAACAATGCCTGCTTAAGGCTTCCAAGGAGGCCAAGGCACTGGCTTCTCGTAACACCCGTTAAAGGACGGCTTGTGACGAAGGTTTGTGTGAGGAATATCTTGGCACTTGAGCTGTTGATGCGTTCCCACCCTTTATTTACACACCAGCATAGATTTTTTTTTTTTGCTCGTCATTAATGTCATTAAAATTTGTCTTCAGCCAAAAAGAGATGCTTTGTCGTCACCTCAACACCATCAGAGGTGCAGTACCTGGGCCAGCTCCATTTGAACTTTGGCAAGTATAACGGCCAAAGTTTCAAATGGCTAGTGGAGAATGATGTTGGCTACATTAAGTAGTAAGTATGTTGCACTAAACAGAGTCAAAATGTTCATGATTTGTTCTTTTTTAAAAAAATAAACTAATTATCTTATTTGATATTTTAGTCTCCTTGATCTCCACAATAAAGAGAGCCGCCATGCCAACAAAGCAGGCCAGGGTGACTGGGTGAAGGATCTCCTGTTGCGGTATGTGCAGCTGCTGCCACAAGTGTCCTGCCACCTCGAAATTAATGTGGACAGGGCCATTTATGGGCAGGGACGCTTCAGGTCGTTTCACATTCATGGAGATGTGGCAGTGGTACAGCCTGCACAAGACCCTTCAGGCAGATCCGCAGGCAGGGACAGATCACGAAAGGAGGATGGCACAGGAAGCGTACTCCTCAGCGCGACAGTGGCTTGTGATGAAGGAGGAGGACATCTCCACCAAGTCACTGAAGCGCTTCAGGCAGTACATTTTGGATAGAGAGGTAGGTTTAAGGTGCCCTTAGTAAAAATCACAGTGCAACACTTAATATAAACTTCGAGGCTGAAATGTACCTGTACTTCACAGAAACCTCCTCAGGACAGGTCCCCTCCCTCAGCAGCTCCAGCTCATCAGGGCCCAAAGACGATGACGGTTGGGCGGATGACGCTCTGCTTGTGGAAGCTCTCGCCTCCTTTGAAAGACAAGGTATATTGGTTTAGTAATGCCTTGAATTATTAATGTGTTCATAGCATGAAATTGTATTAATGCATAATCTGTATCTAATAAGACACCATAAAGACGCTGTGTGCTGATGTTCACTTCAGGATGAAAGTGTTGTCTTGCTGCTTTTACACTGACTTTTGCAAACCTGTGTGTCTGTCCTCATTTAGCAGCAGGGGATGCAGGGGGTAAAAAGAAGACAAAAAAGAAGTCTCCAGAAAAAAAGGGCCATCCAGCGCCGCAACACAAGCCACACACAGAAACTGCTACTCCACCGCCAGCTGTAAGTACATAGTTTATTCATTATAATTACCGTTACATCCTCCCTGGTTCCTGGTGGGCCAGAACAAATGGGGGTGCCCTCAAAAGTATGCTTAGGTAAATTAAAAAAGCTTTTACTAACACACAGGCTCCTGCATCAGCTGGTGCTGATGTGGCCGGTGCAGATGTAGCTGGTGCTGATGTGGCCGGTGCAGATGTGGCCGGTGCAGATGTGGCCGGTGCTGATGTGGCCGGTGCTGATGTGGCCGGTGCAGATGTGGCCGGTGCTGATGTGGCCGGTGCAGATGTGGCCGGTGCAGCACTTCAGCCATGCCTGGGCATGGCGACATCCTCAGCAGCGACTCTACAATCTGAGGTAACTGTTCAGTGGTTGTAAGATAAGGAAAATGTTAAGGTGCAAGTAATCAGTGGCTGTTACATAATGTTTTGTCTTTGTTATACTACCAGATTACATTTGAGGGTTGGCACAAGATGTGGGAGTCTGCTCCTTACGGGCTCCTCACAGCAGATATCGGCTGGCTAAAGGAGGATGGAGAAAGGGGACTTTTCCAGAGGGCAGCGTCCTTTAAAGACAAGCACGGAAACACCAGGTGGAGGAAAGTTCTGAGGGATGGCAGGATGTGGTTTCATCCCCCAGAGTTTCCTGGAGTGGTGGAAGGGAAAGTCCCCTCAGCAGACTCCTTTTTCCACAGCCCTGTTTCTTCTGGAGACCAGTTGGAGTGTGGCGGTACAGTCTGCGCTGTCCAAGGTCTGACTGCCCTGCCCGTTCCACACCGAACACCTTTCTGTACCGTTGCAGCTACTCAAAGATGGTCAGACAGATCTGTCATTTGTCTGGCTGGTACTCGATGCTGACTGAGGTGCTGGCCTGCAATGCATGCAGAAAGGCTGCAAAGGAGTCCGAGGAACACCCCATTGGCCGTTTCCTCTCATGGGAGGCATGCATTACAGATCAGCTCAGTCCCGCTCACAGAGCTGTGTTCCCAGCCGTCTTAACATTACGGTGAGTCTCTGCATAATTTCACAATAATTGGATTTCTAAATGATTGCACTAGGGTAAAAAAATACCAACGATTCACAGGCATCCAATGATTGGGCTTTCATTTTAGGCGCGGTGTGGACAAGCAGGTGATCCGCCTGCTGAGGGATCGCACTGAGGGGAACACGATGGCCAAGGTGTGGAGACGGGTGCTGGAGAGCCACTGCGAGGAGTACCTGCACAGAAAGGACTTGTACACCACCCTCCTCAGCCAGTACAGAAAAACTGGCAAGATCACAAGTAAGTCAGAGTTAATCGTTTAGTTCAGGGGTTTTCAACCCTGTCCTGGAGGAGCCCCAGCCCTGCACATTTTGTCTTGCTCATCTAACACACCTGATTCAACGCATCAGCTCATTAGTAGAGACTGCACGACCTGAAGTCAAATAAGGGCGACATACAAAATGAGCAGGGCTGGGGGTCATCCAGGACCTGGTTTAGTTAAGTGTTTAGGCAGACTAACATACACATGAGTGCAGATTTCAAACGGACACAAACACAGCAGGAGCCCTCACTGTAGTAGGGACAAAAAATAAGGTTTTTAAACAATAAACAAACACAAATCAGCACACTGCCACTATAGATACCAAATCCCAAAGATCAATTTATTAAAATAGACAGTAATAGACAATAAACACTTTGACTGAAAAGGTCTTCAATTAGGCAAAGCAACAAGCACAGAAAGATACAATTTATATAATTATGATCAAATCACACACCTCATTAGTAAACTAAATGATGATTACCTAATATTAAAAAAAACCTCAATCTCATTAATTGAGTTTTTTATTTATTTTATTTGATGTTGCTTTGCCTGACAAAGACCTTTTGGGTCGAAACATTGTCTATTTTAATAAAGTGATCTTTGGGAGTGAGCTGATTTTAGTTTATTTTTGCTGTGCTTTATCTGATTGAGCACCTGGCTAAAGTTTCTATGGATGCGCACACATTTTTGTCATTTAAAAACAAAACAAAAACAATTTTACCATCACTAATGAAGTCTGCGTCTGTGTGTCGTTTTTTTTCTGCTTTCAGGAAATTTGAGCCAACAGTTTCAGCTTCCGCCACCAAGGAGAGAGCTGCCATGCCCGAGGCTCCTGAGGAAGGCTTTTCTTCTTGCGGAGGCTGAAAACATTGAGGACTACCGGACGCAGATCATGTCCACTTTTGGCAAAGTCTTGAAATACGACTCCACCAAGAAGGTACATTTATTTAGTAAATCACAGTCTGCAAAATGCTAAAGAAACACTAGCAGGGACAATTTCTGTACTCATTAACAAATAGTAATAATAACTTATGAAAATAATAGAAATAAAACTTCACTAAACTAGAAAAAAAAAAAACGTATGTAAATGTTTGAATCTTTTTGTTTTGCATTGATTATCAGATCTGCAAGAAACTCTCCGGTGATGGAAAAGGCACTGCGGAATGGTGCACCAACATGGCCAATGAGCTGGGTCAGATCCTCATATCGGTCCTGACCTGTGAGGAATCCCTGGAGAAACTGCGTCCAATGGCGGAAGGCCTCATGGAGAGGTACAGAAGAGCTGGTGAGGCACCTCCTGAAGTCATGTACGTGGACCGCGGCTGCTGTCGTGTCCACGGCGTGTCTTCACTGGAACAGCTCTTCTGTGAGTGGACGGACAGGGGTATGCTGGTGCGGCTGGACATCTTCCACTGGATCCATCGTTTCGATGCGGCCGTGAGGACGGATCACCACCCAAAATACGCCCTGTTTAAGTCTGCCCTCTCTGCTGCGGTCTTTGCTTACAACAAGGATGACATTGCTCTTCTGGTGCAGGCGATACGCGCAGGTCACCCAACCAACTATGCTTCCCTGACTGATAGCCAGCTGATCGAATTGCACGTCAGCAAGTCAGATCTGAGCCATCATGTTAGGAGAATCACAGTTGGCGCCCAGGAAACCTGCGCACGTGTCCAGAGTGCCATCGAGATCCTGAAGGGAGCAGCTGGGATGGATGAGAACCAGCTGCATCTCTTCAAGGACTCTGCGACCATCGACCACGTCTGGGACAACCAGCAAAAGCACCTCGAATGCATCCAGGATCCACCGGGGAGGAACATGTACACCATCACAAGGGTTGTGACGCATAATGGTGTGCGCCTTCTGCGGTACAGCACAGTGAGAGGGAGCAACAGCCTGGAAGGTTTTCACTCCTTTCTGCCGAACATGATCCCGGGGCCCCACTGCGCTGCCGTCCCCTTCCAGGTGTATCTCCTGGCTGGCATTGCACGCTGGAATTCTGACAGGGAGTCAGCCAGTGTCAAAGGCCAGAAAGGACGAAAACACATGGTCTATACGTCTCCTCTGGTTCATTGGATAAACCTAAGGTGCCAGGAACTGTTTGGGGAGGTGGAGGAGTCGAACTACAGGCCTCCGGCTCCTGCTGGTGATGAGCGGATAGGTTTGGAGTATCTGTTCTCTCAGTCATCAGTGCCTTTCAGTGCTCCTGACCATTACGCTCAGACCAGAGAGACCCTTCAAGCAGATGGCGATGAACATGATGAGGTTTCTTCTGACGTGACAGAGGAGGAGGAGGAGGAGGAAGAGGAGGATGTGGGCTACAACTCTGACAGTGACAACCTGACACCACTGAGAAACAACCTGCGCCTCACTGACCAAGTAGTGGCTACTGAGAGTTTGATCCCTGTGAGGAGGATGTGTGTGGTCCGAATCATCTGCCTGGGTACCAACACGTAGAGGAGCTGAGCAAAGTCCTCGTTGAGATTGCCTTGGAGGAGGGAAAGCTTGCTCTCAGGTTCCCTACAAGGCAGACGGGTCATCAGCGCCTGGAGCAAGCTTGACCTCCACGACCATAACATCCAGCAATTTGACAGCCTCTACTCGGCACGCTGGGGCAATGCTCTCTTCAGCCGCACGAATGGAGATCCGGCAGAGTCTTCCTTAGTGCAAAAGCTGAAGTTCAGCAAACGGTACTCGGCTGCCCACCTGCTGGACTCAAGGAAGAACCGCCTTATGTATTGCCTCATTAAGCAGCTGTGGCTTCACCCCAACTGCGGAGCCAAGACTCGTGGGTCGCCGCAAAAACAGGAGGTCACAGGAGGTAGCAGTGTGTCCAACAAAGGGTGACTGTTGATGACCCTAAACTGAGCAAGCTCGGGATTCCCATCCTGAAAATTAACACCAAAAGTGTTGCTGAGTTCATCAGGAGACAGGAGGCCAGAAATGTCACCGATCCTACGCCATCAGCAGTCTCTTTCTGGCACCAGCCAACCCCCGGCACCGGAGCTTCCTGATGAACGGCCCCACACCAGCCGGCCTCAGGTTCAGTATGAGGTCACTCCGTCTCTGACAGGAACCAGGAGACTAAAACAGAGAGTCCCTCTTAGTTTGGCTCCATCCTCCACTCTGCCACACATCTTTGCTGCCTGACTCTAGCCCAGCTGCACATCCAGTCAGCAGATGGGTGCACCACCCCTAACAGGACCTCCTGCCGTTTCCCTGCCGCAGACATCCATTCCTCCAACATCGCCAGCAAGGTCAACCTTCTACAAGAGGAAAAAAGCAGAGCACAGTGGCACCAGACATCCGGCTACAGTTAAAGTGCATATCTGTGCACTGTGTGCCCAACCCACTCAAGGCCACAAGAAGCACAGAAAAAAGACAGACTGCGAAATCTCAAAATCCTCCACGTCCTCAGAGCTTGCTGGACAGACGTTTGAGAATTCTGAAGGCTTTAAAAAGGCAGTGGATGTTCTCTTGGACTCTCAGTCCCAGGCCCGTGAGTCTGTCTAAGCAGTCTAATACAATCTACACTTTTTAACGAATAATATAATCTGATAAAAATGGGGGTTTATATTATATTAATTATATGATATTATATTTAGATTTATATTATTATAATTCACTAAATATTTCTATTGTGTTTTTATATCAAGCAGGTCAAACAACATGTTCATATGAATGTTAAGAACGGTTCCCTTTGCACTTTTAACAAAGTTATTTTAGATAATTCATTTGGGTTCATTTTTACAGCTGGAACACAACAATGAAAGGACTTGATATATAAATACACCTACAGATGAACTAAAACAATGCACTGCTGTTTTTTTTTGACATTGCAGGTTCGTCACATTGGTGATGTATCCAGGACTGGGGTCCTGTGCTGTGGACCATGCACTAAAGCAGCCAGAGGTGGTGGCAGTGGCTGGCATGGGATTCAGTGAGGATCACCAAGCCACGTTCACTGCTGTCCTCACCGAGAAGAATTAGTTGCGCTAGCGACTGTTATATTGATTATCACACTTTACAGGCGTGGAATGGACAAAAACATTGTGTGGCTTCTGCGTGAGTGGACTGAGGGGAACACCATGATAAAAGGCACCGCAAAGACCAGTACACCACACTCCTCATGACACTTATGAAGCCTGGGGGGATTGTGTCTGCTCTTGGACATAAGTTTGAAGCTCCACTTCCTCCACAAGGGCTGCCTTCAGCTCGTCTCCATCACGCCTTCCTGCTGTAAGAAGCTAACAACATGCAAGATTACAGGAGCCAGATTCTCTCTACTTTTGGCGCGGTCTTAAAAATGGACTCCACTAAAAAGGTGCGCAAAACAATGTGTAATGCACAGCCAATAAATAACCGTATTTATAATTTATTTTAAACTTTTGTCGTTTCAAAGCTGCATCCTTTCTTTTTATTAGTGGAAGGCGTGGATAGAGTAATTTAGTAGCACTCTGTAATTTTTTGTCCATAAACTAAGGTATTGTTAATTAACCTATAACATGAACATTGAAAAAAAGTGACCTAAAAGGCCAGGAAGTTTTAAGTAATATTAGATTCAGTAAACAATGACTTAAACTCTACCTTTAAACTTGTCAATTAATTTATATTCAAAATAAATAGTATGCAACATGACCATTCACAATCTAAATCTCAGTCTGGAAATATGTGAGTCTCTCCCATCTCACAGATGTGTTGCGTTTTGCAGGTGGTGAGGAAGTTGTCTGGAGAGGGTAAAGGCACAGCTGAGGGGTTCACCGGTATAGGCAATGAGCATTCCCAGATTGTCTCATTTGTTCTTACCTGTGAGGAGTCCGCTGAGTGTTTGGATCCCATGTGCCGTGGAGTGATGGACCGATTCCAGCAGGCCAATCAGTCTGTGCCTAAAATCCTGTATGTCGACCGCGGGTGCTGTCGAGCACAAGGCCGAACTGCTGTGGAGACCTTGTTCAGAGATTGGGTGGACAGTGGCATGATCGTACGTCTGGACATATTTCATTGGATTCATCGTTTTGATATAGCCATTCGCACTGACAGCCATTCCAAGTATGCTCTGTTCAAGTCTGCCCTATCAGGAGCAGTGCTGGCATACAATCACGCAGACTTGGAGCTTCTCGTCAAAGCCGTCAGAGAAAAGAAACCAGGATCTTTTAACTCTGTCACCGATGAAGACATGACGCGACTGTGTCAACAGAACAACTGAAACACCATGTTTGCAGAGTCATACTTGGTGCCCAGGAGACCTTCCGGCTCGTCCAGATAGCCATAGACGAACTCAAAGGTCTTGCTGGACTAGATGAAAGTGGAGTCAGCCTCTTTAAGTCGCCAGGTATGAAATGTGATGCAAGCGTATGAAAATTGTACATTGCATTTTGGCAGAGGATCCAGTTCTGAGCAGACTGGGTGTTCCTCTACCCAAAATTAACACCAAAACTGTGAGTGATTTTTTCCGTCGTCAGGAGAGACTCCTCAACCTTCAGTCAACGAAAATGCCATCTGCCATGATATCGAAGACCAGGTCAGTCTCTTCAAAAGAGTTACCTCCAGCACCATGCCAGCCGTTGGTCCTCCCTCCACCTGACTACCTGCAGATGGAGTATGAACATATTCCCAGCGAAGCAGGGACCAAGATTTTAAAAGAACGAACAGACACTTTGATTCTTGTTCCAAAGGCTCTGTTACAGTTAAAACAGAGGAAGCCCCAATTACCACTGCCAGTGAGAGAACCTGGTGTTACTGCAAGGAAAACACTGGTCACTTCCACCATCACCAAGCTTCCAGCTAGAGTCACTTCATCTCCCTCACAAATGACCACAGGTACTTCCACCAGCGACTATGTCTGCCAGCCAAACTGACACAACACAGAGTGCTGACACCCCTTCAGCCTGGGCCAAGGCTACAGTTCAAGTCTGCCCTATCAGGAGCAGTGCTGGCATACAATCGCGCAGACTTGGAGCTTCTCGTCAAAGCCATCAGAGAAAAGAAACCAGGATCTTTTAACTCTGTCACCGATGAAGACATGGTGCGACTTTATGTCAACAGAACAACTGAAACACCATGTTCGCAGAGTCACACTTGGTGCCCAGGAGACCTTCCGGCTTGTCCAGATAGCCATAGACGAACTCAAAGGTCTTGCTGGACTAGATGAAAGTGGAGTCAGCCTCTTTTAAGTCGCCAGGTATGAAATGTGATGCAAGCGTATAAAATTTATATTAATGTATATATAAATGTGTGTGTTTATACGATTTCAAAACACTGCATCATGAAGCTTCAAAGCGTTATGAATCAGCGAGTCGAATCCATGATTCGGATCGTGTGTCAAACCGCCAAACTGCTGAAATCACGCGACTTTGGTGATCCAAACCGCTGAATCGACTCACTGATTCATAACGCTTCGAAGCTTCATGATGCTGTGCTTTGAAATCGGTCATCACTATATAAGTCGTTATTTAGGGTTTTTTTGCACACAAAAACTATTCTCGTCGCTCCATAAAGTTATTGTAGAACCACAGTAGTGAGATGGACTTTGTAACGACGTCTTTAGTAGCTTTTATGGGTCTTGAGAGTGAACCATGCATTGTGCCAATGGAGGCCTTTCAGAGGCATCAGATTTCAACTAAAATATCTTCATTTGTGTCCGAAGATGAACGGAGGTCTGACGAGTGTCGAACGACATGAGGGTAAGTAAATAATGACAGAATTTTCATTTTTGGGTGAACTAACCCTTTAACACCCGATGCCAGCAGTTCTAAACAAGGGGGTAAATCCAACACCCGGAAACCGTACCTTCCATAGGCGCGGCCATTGCTAACCAAGCCATCACCTGCTGTTAGCATCCCATTGACTCCTATTCATTTTGGCGTCACTTTGACAGCGAATAACTTTACATCTGAGGCATTTAAAGACTCCATTATTTCTAAAGAAACACGACAAAGGCTCCATTACCTTGTATCTTACACTATCGACCCGTAGAAGCCGGTTTTGTAAAAATAGGCTAACGATTGCGTCATAACCACCCGACTGTGTCGCGTTGTTGAGCAAATTACCGTATAGACAGGAGGAGAAGCTTGTAGGCAATCTTTTACTGTCTGAGGCAATCGGGGGGACGTGGAGGCATAAAGTCCAAAAATTGCCTTCACTTTTCCCCGTCGAATGGGGTCGCTGTGTCCAATGCTTTTACTGTTTAGAACGCGATGAGCAATCCAGTCATTTATTTAGATCAGTGGTCGTGTCCTGTCTTCCGATTTGTATCTCCACAGTATTTTTCGGATTTATTAATGACCAGCTCGTTTTTAAATCTCCTCGCTCTACTGCCATTTATGACGACATCTGCTTCAAACATTACAATACTCATTATAACTTTCGTTAACTCTACAATAAGTAAATCCACATAGAAATACACAGAGCTACCGCAAAAACGTAAGTTCAAACACAATTCTAACCATAAGGTCTATTGACAACTCTCAAAATGTGTTCCGCCAAATCATAAAATCACAATAAAAGTTTGGTTTTATAAAGACTAATGAAGCGGTAAACAGCATTAAACAGAAGCCCTTGACAAACTGATTTTTAAATATGAATATATGAAATAACATTAAAATCAACCATTCATGGTGTTAATATTATATGATGGTATTTAAACTTATTTTGAAGCCTTACATTAATGTTTTTAAAGTTATTAAAACTACTAAACTTCCTCATTTATAACTGGAGTCTGCTGCTGTCCTTTAAAAGACTTTGCTAATAAATATAAATTATGATACATTCACCCAGCAGGCCTTGGCCTACTTGCCAGCAGAAAGAAATTCATTACTAATTAGCTGGTAAATAATTAAACCCTATTATTATGGGTCAACAATATACTAATCCTCAATATGGTTTTTAATGTCAGTGTACCTCGAGATGGCCACGCCAGTAACCTGTGTTTTTAATCCAGAATGCTCCACCAGGTCGTCAGCAGGCCATATCCTGACCTTGTGACCCCTGTGCCACTGCTGGACGAGTCTGCCTTAACCCACGGTGGAAGTCTAAAGGGATCCCAGCAGCAGTGACTGGGAAAGCTGGTGGTGCCATTTGGCCAATATATTAATTCCCACTGGCTTGTGGAAAATAATGTGGTCTACATGAGGAGGTAAGCACCATTTAGTGTTGTATTTATTTAAGAATCATGCAGGGTTCCCACGCTTCTTAAAAGTACTTGAATTTCAGACACATGGATTCAAGGCCTGGAAAGTATTGAAAGTACTTGAAAACAAATATAGGTCCTTGAAAGTGCTTGAATTAAATTTGAAATAAATTTTGTTTAGAATGGTGTCATTTCAAAAATTGTCCTACAGTATATGTGCTATCAAAGACAGAACGAAACGTTGCTTATGTTCGGGGGGTGGAAGGGTAGCGGGGGAAAATAACTTGAACCGATGGAGAGCAGTATACACTTGCTGAATATGAAAAGTTGTGATTTTCTAGGCCGATATGGCTAGCTATAGGACCTATTCTCTCATTCCTGCGTAATAATCAAGGAACTTTGCTTCCGTACCATGAGTGCAGCGGCGCAATGATATTACACAGCGCCTGAAAATAGCTTAACTTCCGCAAACATAACCAACGTGAAAACCTGCTTAAACAGAGAGCGCTGGGGACTATTTTCAGGCGCTGTGTAATATCATTGCGCCGCTGCACTCATGAATAGTTCCTAGCCATATCGGTCTAGAAAATCACATCTTTTCATTTTCCGTCAGTCTTAGTACACGATGTAACTATCCACATCACAACATGTAAATAGGAAAATGTTGGCGTTATTTAGTCACTTATTGAGCAGTAGGCTAGCTGGAGCCGTTTACCTCCAGTCTTTGTCTGACACACACACCGCTAGCCTAGCTTAGCACAGAGTTATGGCACACACATTAGAATGGTGTGTATGGACTTATCTAACTCTGGGGGATATGGTGAATAAGCAAAAGTCCCAAAAAGACAGTGTGTTCCTTTAAGTAGCCTACTTTAAAGCTACACTGTGGGATATTTTCCCCCATCTAGCAGTTAAAATGTATATGACCATCCAGTGAATATTAGTTTCTCTTCCTCTCAATACCGATTTCGTTTTAACTCCTACAGTGGCCGATTTAGTTCAAGATTAATATGGCTTCCAGTTCGACCTCGTCCACATTCGACACGGTGCCATCGAGTGTTTAAACGCGAAAGGCGAAGCTTGAATTTACGGGTATGTCCCTCTGTGGGTAATGTACTTTCAAGATGGAGGGGCAACATGGCGACCCGCATTCGAACCCCTCACGTATGTATTTTCAATGGCATATTATAAACTTACGAGAATACTTTATTACTTGAAACAAGTAAATATACATTAATCAGCACATATATTTTTGAAAGAATAATATAAGTTTTTAGCTAAGAATAAACTAAAAAAGTTACACAGTGTAGCTTTAAGAAGTCTTTCGTGATGCTACATATGCTGGGTTATGAATCTGATAGGTGCTTGAAATAAAATAAATGGTGCTTGAAAAAGTCCTTGAATCTGGTTTTCATGAAAGAGTGGGAACCCTGATCATGGTAATTAGAGGCTGAAGACAAATCATTTCTTACAACAACAGGTTTCCTGAGGTAGGCCGAGGTGAAGAGCCACCAGCAGCTCTTAAACAGGCAGAGGCTGCAGGTGTCGGGAATAATCAGGCTCCAATTGGCAACTATGCTCAGAAAAACAAGAGAAAAGGGAAAACCAGAGAAAGAGCAAAGGCTCAATTTCATTAAAGTCCCTGTAAAGTCATAACTAAACATGTGTGATCCTCAGCTCTCCATCAAGGTAGCTGTTCACAAAATTAATCCACCTCTTCTTGATCATCGTTTAGTAAAAATCAGTGCAACACTTACTACAAACTTCAAGGCTGAAAGTACTCAGTGGTTGTTACTTAAGGTTTTGTCTTTGTTGTACTACCAGGTGACATTTGAGGACTGGAACAAAACTGGTCCTAATGGACTCCCCAAAAAAGACATCATGTGACTAGATGGCAATGTCTTATAAAGACAAGTACGGCAACACGAGGTGGAGGAACGTCCTGAAGGATGACAGGATGTGGTTTCATTATCCTGGAGTGGTGAAAAGGGAAAGCCCCTCAGCAGACTCCTTTTATCACAGTTATTTTTTTTTCTTCCGGAACACCAGTTTGAGTGAGGTGTTACAGTCTTTGCTGTCCAGCACGTTCCCGTCAGAATGTACCGGTGTGGCTACTCTAAGACAGTCAGACAGATCTGCCACATGTCTGAGTCCATGCTGACTGAGGTGCTGGCATGTAATGCAGGCAGAAAGGCTTTGTCAGAGGAACACGCCATTGGTCGTTTCCTGTCATGGGATGCTTGCATCATCGACCAGCTCAGTCCAGCTCACAGAGAGTTTCCCCTGCGGTCTTAACATTACAGTGAGTCTCTTCATAATCTCACAATAAAACAATAAGATTCACAGGCATCCAATGATTGTGCTTTAATTTTGGTGTGGTGTGGACAAGCAGGTGATCCGCCTGATGAGGTGTCGCACTGAGGGCAACACCATGGCCAAGGTGTGGAGACGGGTCCTGGAGAAAAGAGTTCCTGCAAAGGATGGACCTCGGCCAGTACAGAAAACCTGGGAAGATCAGAAGTAAGTCAGAGTTAAAAGTGTTTAGGCAAAGACTAACATACATATCAGTGCAGATTTCCAGATTTTTTTTTTACCATCAATAATGAAGTCTGAGTCTGTGGGTCCATTTTCTCTGCTTTCAGGGAATTTGTGCCAACAATTTCAGCATCCACCACTGAGAGCTGCCATCACCAAAGATGCTGAGGAAGGCCTTCCTTCTTGCTGAACACAGATCATGTCCACGTTTGGGAAAGTCTTTAAGTACGACTCCACCAAGAAGGTAAATTTAACAGCCTGCAAATGCAAAACAATGTCTGATTGTAAACAGTGGAGATGGTGGTCCAGTGGGTTAAACCACTGAACTGATACGCAGAAGGTTGCTGGTTCGATCCCAGTGGTCACCACCAGTGTCTCCTCTCCTTTACTTCACGTTGCTCCAGGGGGATTGTCCCTGTCCCCGTCTGCCAAATGCATAAATGTAAATGTAAACACAGTCACTGAATTTAGCAGGGATTATTGTTCACAGCAGAGCAAGATTTCTGTACTCATGACTTGGTATGAACAATGGAAATTCTTAATCATTAATAAATAGTAATAACTGCTATGATGATAATAGAAATAACACCTGACTAAACTAACAAATCAACACTGTGAAAAACACAAATGTTTCAAACTCTTTGTTTTGTATTCATTATCAGATCTGAAAGAAACTTTTCCTGACCTGTGAGGAATCACTGGACAAACTGCGGCTGATGGCTGAAGGCCTCATGGAGAGGAACAGAGGGGTCATCAGTGCCTGGAACAAGCTTGACCTCCATGATCACAGCATCCAGCAGTTCGACAGCTTTACTCAGCACACTGGGGTAAAAACAATAAAGACAAAGTGTAACAATGACAATAATGCAGCAACACTTCTTATAATCAGGCACAATCACAGCTCAGAGTTTGGGGCTTCACATGTTTTTGTAGCTGGGGATACTTTGTGTTATGCTGCGTTCACACCAAACGCCAATTGAGCGTCTGGCGCGAGTGATTTCAATGTTAAGTCAATGGAAAGGCGCGTTGACGCGCGTCTGGAGGTCCCGCGGCGCGGAAGGCGCGTTACGCGCGGCGCGAAGGACGCGAATCCGCCTCATTCGCGCATCCATGGTGCTTTTGTGCATTCACGCGTTTGAAGCGAATTCGCGTCTGACACCCGAGTTGAAAAATTTGAACTTTGGCGTCAATTCGCGCCGCGTTAACCAATCAGGAGCCTGCTTGCTGCTGTCACGTGGTAAAGTGACGTGTATGAGAAACCCTGCATAAATTAAAAATAGTACTATTGTGTCACAAAATGTAGTTTTAAGACTTTTTCAGGTGGGAATGTAGTTGTTTAAAGCTCAATCTGTGGTTTTTTTTATAAAGAGAGCGCCTATTGAAAAAAAAATTCTTGTGTTTTTGGAGTTGTGAGATCCAGGCGATCACCGGGCAATTACCGCTCATAACCCCGGCGAAGGCAGCCTTTCCTCGGCCAGTCCTTCTGGCGTCTGCCGCTGGCTCTGATGTCCTGTAGTGGTTCGTCTTGTGTGGATCTAACGGGCGAGCTTTGCTCTCATGAATATTTAATTTGTTGTCTGCCAAATCGTTTTGACTGAGGGCAAAGAGAAGTTTCATAACTTTATATTTTAAGGATATTTAAACATACATGCAGTGAAGATAATGTAGGAGTTGCCTGGACCACATTTGTGTGGCTATTAATGCTTAATATATGTGTTTAATGAAAATGAAAAGAGGCAGAGTGGTGTTTTATGACATATTTCTCCTGGAGTGCCTTGAACGCGCGTCAATTTCGCTTCCAGCGCTCGATTTCTACGCGCGTCCAATTCTCTGCTGACGCGCAAATGCATTCAAAATGTACGCGCGTGAAACTAGACGCGGTAGACGCGATTTTGACGCTCAATTCGCGTTTGGTGTGAACGCAGCATTACACCACCACCCCCACTTCCTTCTGTCGCACTTTGATAAATCACTGTCAAGTTAAATTTATATTCTTCACATCAATTAATTTATTAAATATTTGCATTCACAGAAGCCTCCTGTTTCCCTGACTCTACTTAAAGTGATTGAGAGTCATTCAGCAGCTCCAAACAAAAAAGGAACAAGTTTTGTTTATAGACCAACATAAAGATAATTAAATTCAGTGTCCAACATTTCATAAATTAGCTTTATAAATGCAATTTATACATTTAACAAAACTGAAAATAAAGACAGAATTGCATTTGAGCACAAATAAAAGACTCATTCTCCATGAATAATTCAGTTCTATCTTTTCACCAGTAAATCAGGGGAGAGCGCGAACGCAGTCCCCCACTACCAGAAATTATGCAGTCGAGATTCCCACATTTGGGGAATTCGCAGGGGTCAGCACAACCGGAGTGCAATGGCTGAGCCTCGCCCTGGGTGAACCACCTTCATGATCATGGTGTCTCCCCTGCCAGGTAAGTATGAGTTGTACACGCTCCCTGTAGAGGAGCCACTGAAGGGAACATCATTCTCCACCAGGGTGACACTCACTTCACTACACATGGCTCAGCATCACAATCTATTCCAAACCCTCAATCTATACTCTAAACTCTGTAAAAACAACACGACTGATGATTGAACAAGATCCAGTCATACAGTCTACGCTGACTGTGACAATTAGACCTTCTGTTTAGCCGAGAGTCTGCATTCCTTGTACACTCGACTGTAGATCTCTCTACCAATCATAGTGAAGATCTGACTCGACTCCACCAATCAGGCAAGAGACATGCATTTTGCATGTTAAACGGTGCAGTTACAGCATCCACCAGCAGGGGCAAACAGGACTAAAAAGCCTGATTGTGACTCACTGCTTTTGCACACAAAAGTTTATCATTGAATAAAGCCTACGGTTTCACATGCAGTTAAAATAATGAAAAAGATGGTAGCATTACTACACAGCATTTAGTAAATGTTACACTAGTATTCCAAACATAAATCATTCTACCTTTACTAATATTTGATCACCAACAACAACTTTACATATCCCATAAATAACAATAAACTCTACTTCTATTAACCTCTGCCACCACACAAAAGTAAATAATTTCTTATTTTAAACTCTTTAGGGGGTGCACCGTTCCAGGAGGTACTGCAATACCGGGTCGATGCGTGGAGTGGACGGAGCAAGCCCCTATTCCATCTCCCTGTGCCAAAAATCAATTTAATATATGGTGCCCGGGTAGGGCACGTATCAGATATTAAACTGATAAGAACAGATACTACACTTGATCTTAGCCAAAAGGCCGAGAAGCGATGCCCACAAATGGTCACCAGTAGCAAACACATTCTTGGAGACAGTAAATCCGATGATGGTGAGCTTCATTCTTTTTTCTCTTTTTACTCAGTTATTGTACTGAATGTAATTGTTAACATTACTCAAGTAAGGCTTACAGGTTCATAACCTCTCCTCCCCTTACTTTAGATTTGAAAACGGCTCAAGAAATGGGTGTGTAAAGCTGTGGTAAGGAGGGAGGAGTAAAGGGTGGGAAGAGGGGAGGGGACAGTATGAGGGGGGGGGGGGGGGATTCAAGCAATAGACCTACGTCACACTCACTACAGACATGAAAGAACATTAAAATGTGACTGGAGACAAAGATAAAAGAGTGGGGGCAAACTACATTTTAAATATCTGACCATTTATTAAGAAAAACTCAGAAGCACCTTTATCAGAGAAACATTTACTTTTCTGCCCATTCAACTTTGAAGTTTTATTTTTTTTTTCCGGTTTATTTGAAGTCATATCAGAGATACTGCTGTACCAATTTGTGATTTAGAAAGAAAGATGAATTGAGAGCACCGCGGCATGTTCAAATGAAGTTCAAATTAACTTAATGCTCGAGTGCCCCGCGAACATGATTTCTAATTTCTACCGGAGACAATTTAACCAACTAACCCCCTATTTTAAGTAACTTATTCCAAGTAATGATCAGAACATGAACTATCTGTAACGTATAAGGCTCTGCACATGAACATTAGTTATGGTGGTGATGTTTGTGAGGTTTATTTATGAGGCATAACTAATTGGCTGAAAGGGAATACATTGCTAATTAGCTGGTGAATACAGAAATCTTACTGTTGTTAGTTGTTGAGTACAATATAGTTACAGTCAATGTGGTATTTTTATTGCAGAGCTTCTTGATATGGCAACGCCAGTCATCCGTCTTCATAACCCTCAACAGGCCACATTGGTGTGTACAGAGAGAGAGAGAAGGATGACATTTCCTCTACCCCTCGCTCAGCTGCTGAACGAGTCCACTGTACTAGCCCACGCTGAAGGGATCCCAGCACCATCACGACAGCAGTGTCTGGAGAAGTTGGTACTAACTTTTGGCCAGTATCTCAATGCCCTGTTTCACTGGCTTGTGTCACATGATGTGGGCTGCTTACAAGAAGCATTTTAAGTTATTTAAGCTGAAGTCATAATTTAAAAAAAGATGCTGACAGCAAATCTCTATATACATTTATAGAAGTATATGGTTGTTATCATTGTGTAGCCTATAATCTTTCCTATTTTGCAATTGATGTGTGGAATTGCAGTTTGGATGACAAGTACAGAAAATAACTAACAAACATGGAAAGGGAGCACAAAATCACTGGATAAAAGCCTGTCTGGCAGAGTATGCAGAGAGCTTTCCACAATTATCAATTGTCATGGAGGCCAACATCCACCAATGTGTTTATGGACAGAAAGGGTTTGAGAACCATACCTTTCAGGAGATGTGGGATCTCTATAGCCAGCATTCTGCCCAGCAGGCCAGACCAGATGATTTTTGTGTGAGTCAGAGCTGAAAGACTTCTGGATTGAATCCCTCTATCAGCCGGTGAAACACATGTCCCTTTTGCATCATTCTGATAATACCTATTGTTGTGATGTTCAGGTCCCCACTGTGCGGAACGGCCTTACCAGGTCTACCTCATCAGTGGGATCGCCAGGTGGAACTCCGACCGCAGCTCAGACGCTGTGTTTGGGGGCAGAGGCCGGCACAACCGAGTCTACTCTGCGCCGCTCATTCACCGCCTAAACTCCGGCAGCCAGCAGCTGTTTGGCGAGACGGTGGAAGAGAACTTCAGGGCCCCGGCCAACGTCCAGTCGGACGAGCTGCTTGGGCTGGAATATCTGTTCAGCCAGAGCACAGGGGAGTCCTTCTCTCTTGAGGGCATCGTCAACGATGGTCCTGGGCCGGAGGAAGAGGTCATTCAGCCTGGCCAGGCCGAAACAGACGCCGAAGCAGACGAGGCGTACCAGAGTGATGAGGACCATCCTGCTGTTGAGCCCCACATCACACTAACCAGCAGTGAGACGGCTACGGTCAACCCTCCTGCCTTTGTGAGTAGAGTACCTACTTGTCTGATAGAAGAGAATACAGTGATAAATATGTTGAATGAAAAACAAGACACTGGATGCATTGGAACTTCCCTACTTTTCTCTGTGTGTGTCTCGTTCTGTGTATGTTTTACAGGAGGATGTCTGCAGTGACAATCCTCTGCCCGGTTTCAGAAGCTGGAGGCCTTCTGTACTGCGCTAGTGGAGGTCTGCTTGACCGACCAGAAGCTACTCCTCGGAAAGGAACAGGGTCCTCGATGCATGGGATGCAGTGGAGGAGCCCGACAAGCAGCCAAAGAAGTACCACCAGCTGTACCGCACACACTGGGGCAACACTTTGTACTGCCGTACAAAGAGGGATGATCTTGCTGATGCTGCCATGGTCCAGAAAGTGAAGATGGCCAAAAGGTACGCGCCAGCACAGCAGGACATCAGCCCACAGCACAACCGCCTCATGTATGTGATGGTCAAGCTGCTGTGGCTGAGCTCCCCTAAGGCCTCTCACTCCAGCCCTGAGAAGGCCAGAATCCTCAAGGCCTATGGCAGGATCCAGCACCGGGTCTTGGTGGATGACCCATTCCTGTGCAAGGCAGACATCTCTCTCCCAAAAATAAACACAAAGACTGTGAGGGACTTCATCCGCCAGCAGGAGAGGCTGGTGAACCTGCACAGCACCAGGCAGCAAGTCGTCATCTCCAAGCGCACCTCAGTGTCGTCTGAAGAGCTGCCTCCTGCCCCGCACCAGCCTGCCATCCTCCCTCCACCTGACTACCCTGTGATGGAGTACATCACCACGCCCAGCACAGCCGGCACAAAAGTGTTGAAGGGACGGACCGACATCCTGGTGGCGACGCCACAGCCTCCTCCTCAGCCATTACTCGATCCACACAGTACAAGAGGAAGCTGGCAGACCACCCCACAGGGCGTTAAGCTGACGAGGGTGCAGCATCTCCCGACCTGCAAGGCATGCGGGAAAAAGATCCAGGGACACAAAAAATACAAAACAAAATAAATTTTGCCCTGCGATAAACCGTTCAGCCTCCAATGAACTGGAGAAAAGAGCATTCACAAACTATGAACATTTTGTCTCTGTTGTGGATGGATTGGAGGAGTGAACGGCTGGCCCATTGTAAATAGTGTATATTGTTCTTGTGTACAAGCTTTAATATTCTACGTTTTGTGTGTTCTGGTTTTTCAAGTGCCCTTTAACACGGCACCTTTGGTTCTCGGCACTGTTGGCCCATTTCATGCACCTTATGAGGGGCAATCAAACAGTTGACAATATTTTTCATTGTAAACATACAGTCACTGAATTTAGCAGGGATTGTCACAGCTGAGCAAGAGTTCTGTAATCATGACTTGGTATGAATAATGGAAAATCTTAATAATTAATAAATAGTAATATGATAATAGAAATAACACCTGACTAAACTAATAAGTCAACACAAAAAACAGCCTCAGCAGCTTCTGTGCATACATAAAGGCCACCTACTCCGCTTTGTCAATGAGAATACCAATCAAATCAATGACAGACCAATGAGGCTCAGATCAACGCACACACCTCGGCTTCTGATGTGCGCTCTGCTCAACGCCGCTGCGGATTGAAGATGCAGATTAAGAAAAGGGACGAACCCGAAGCCTCCCGCCAGTTTCATATGTTATAGTTTAATCACACATTTTTTAGGGGGGCTGGGCTGAAGCCTAAAAAGGGCCTAGTGATGCCCATGGTCAGACAGATCTGCCACATGTCTGAGTCCATGCTGACTGAGGTCCTGGCATGTAATGCAGGCAGAAAGGCTGCCAAGGAGTCAGAGGAACACGCCATTGGTCGTTTCCTGTCATGGGATGCGTGGACATCAACCAGTCATCAACCAGTTCAGTCCAGCTCACAGAGTTGTTCCCCTGCTGTCTTAACATTACAGTGAGTCTCTGCATAATCTCACTCATATCTAACATGCATATATGTGCAGATTTCCATTTGACACAAACACAGCAGGAGCCCTCACTGTAACAGGAACAAATAATCTCCATCCACTTTTTTTTAACCATCAATAATGAAGTCTGCGTCTGTTGGCTCAAATTCCCTGAAATCAGAGAAAATAGACACACAATTTCAGCATCACCACTAAGGAGAGAATTGCCATCACCAAAACTGCTGAGGAAGGCCTTTCTTCTTGCTGAACATAAATCATGTCCACGTTTGGGAAAGTCTTAAAGGTCCCATGGCATGGCATTTTTGTATTATTTTATAGTGTTTCCTGAGGTGTACTTATATTGTTAGTATGATTTTTACATCATAAAATGTCATAATTTAGAAATAAAAGGCATTTTGTCTATACTGCTGTTTGCCCTTTGGCTGACTGCCCTGTTTCAAGAGGCGTGTCTGCTGTGAGACTTCAGTAAAAACTCCCACTGTTGTGATTGGCTGACATCTTTGCATTTGAAATGAGCGGAGGGGGCGTGGTTTAACGAGGTCTACGACGCACAAGCTGCTGCCAGAGAGACGGATGGACCTGAGTTCACTTCTCATCAGTTCTCTCAGCATGTCTCAGTTCAGGGTGAACTGTTGTAGTTACAAGAATATACTTCAGGTTATTAGTTTATTTCTAGTCGGAGGGACTGTCACTCATGTCAGAAAGTTAGTAACTTTAGTAAATTATGGATCAGTGCTGACTCGAGACGCGAACCGTTTAGAACGATTCAGTCCGATTTGGTGAACTGGTTCGGTTCACTAAAAAGAACCGATTCAAAAGAATGATTTGTTCGCGAACCGGACATCACGGAGACGGAGCGATTGCTAACAAAGTTATTTATAGAAACTACTGAGTTGTGAGAGCGCTGTCAGTCAGCGCGAGTTTATTGTGTTTGTATCTGAGAGTTCTGAATAAACACGAGTCCCAGTCACACCAAGTCCGTCTTCATCATTATTCTACCAACTTTGTAACACATGCAATGTACCATTACAGCGAGATGAACGAGTTAGTAAGTTTGATTAAAGCATTATTTCTAGATATGTTCCAATCATATGAAAAGCGTCAGTGACGCGCATTGAGTAACTTACACAGCGCAAACAAAGACAACAGCAGTAATCGAATGTAATCCAGTTTATTGTGGGGAAAGCTGGCTAGCCTAGCCCAGATACCCTCACGCTTACCCCCCTTCTGCTTAATCTCACGCCGCGTTTGGTGCCTCCGCTGTGGGCCAGATGCAGTACTGGGGGTCGGGGATGTTGAAGGCCGAGCTTCGGCGTGCGTGAGGTTTATTTCTAAAGATGTGGCTCTGCCGATGTTAAGCAGAAACTCCCGACTGTATGCACATTTAAGAACAGATAGACGCGACGAGGACGTACAAAAACACTGACTAACAAGATAGAAAACACCGTTCTGTCGGGAGAGAGAGAAGCCGCAACGTGTGCACGAATAATAAATAATTAGCTACACATAAGAAATCACTGATCACAGATCAGAAGGAACTGAAAAAAGACTTCTGTTTTCATTTGTACATCCAAACACTGAGAAACTGCCAGCGTTCACTCGTTCACACGCCATGATATCTCTCGAGCGTTTGCATGGGCGTGCCAGATTCTCTGGGTGGAGGAAAGTGAGGTAACCGCTCCTGCTTGGACGTCAAACCAGGAGACTTCAGGATTGGCTCGTCTGGCCTGTCATTTTCTCAAAGGCAGAGAAAGACAGCCAGAACTCGGTTTAACACCGATCAACATTTCTATCCACTTGGGGACAATATTCAGGCTAGGGGAACTCATATTAATGTTGAAATACCTCAAAAAATGAAAATTTCATGCCATGGGACCTTTAAAGTACGAATCTACCAAGATATCCGATAACATTAGGGCTTTTCCTATATCACACTCTTTTATGTCCCTAATACAGATCAATACATTACCAATTACAATTACCAAATTCAATATTATATATAGTACAAAATGGCATCAATAAAGACAAAATGTAACAATGACAATCATGCAGCAACACTTCATATGATCAGGCACAGTCACAGCTCAGAGTTTGAGGCTTGACGTGTTTTTGTAGCCGGGGATACTTTGTGTTACATCACCCCCACTTCCTTCTGTCGCACATTGATAAATCAGTGTCAAGTTTTATATTACAAATTTATATTTCACATCAATTAATTTATTAAACATTTGCATTCCACAGAAGCCTCTTGTTTCCCTGACTCTACTTAAAGTGATTGTGAGTCATTCAACAGCTCCAAACAAAAATGGACCAAAATTTGTTTATAGACCGAAATAAACATAATTAAAATTAAGTATCCAACATTTCATAAATTTGCTGTATAAATGCAATTGATACATTTAGCAAAGCTGAAAATAAAGACAAAAGTGCATTTAAGCACAAATGAAACACTCATTCTCTATGAATAATTCAGTTCTATCTTTTCACCAGTAAATCAGGGGAGAGCGCGAACGCAGTCCCCCACTACCACAAATTATGCAGTCGAGATTCCCACATTTGGGGAATTCGCAGGGGTCAGCACAACCGGAGTGCAATGGCTGAGCCTCGCCCTGGGTGAACCACCTTCATGATCATGGTGTCTCCCCTGCCAGGTAAGTATGAGTTGTACACGCTCCCTGTAGTGGAGCCACTGAAGGGAACATCATTCTCCACCAGGGTGACACTCACTTCACTACACATGGCTCAGCATCACAATCTATTCTAAACCCTCAATCTGTACTCTAAACTCTGTAAAAACAACACGACCGATGATTGAACAAGATCCAGTCATACAGTCTACGCTGACTGTTGACATTTAGACCTTCTGTTTAGCCGAGAGTCTGCATTCCTTGTACACTCGACTGTAGATCTCTCTACCAATCATAGTGCAGATCTGACTCGAATCCACCAATCAGGCAAGAGACATGCGTTTTGCATGTAAAAAGGTGCAGTTAGAGCATCCACCAGCAGGGGCAAACAGGACTAAAAAGCCTGATTGTGACTCACTGCTTTTGCAGACAAAAGTTTATCATTGAATAAAGCCTACGGTTTCACATGCAGTTAAAATAAAGAAAAAGATGGTAGCATTACTACACAGCATTTGTAAATATTATACTAGTAATCCAATCCAAACATAATCAAATAATTCTACCCATACTAATATATGATGACGACAACCTTATATATCCCATTAAGAACAATAAACTCTATTTCTATTAACTTAAGCCACCACACAAGAATAAATCATCTCTTATTTTAAACTCTTTAGGGGGTGCACCGTTCCCGGAGGTACTGCAATACCGGGTCGATGCGTGGAGTGGACGGAGCAAGCCCCTATTCCATCTCCCTGTTCCAAAAATCAATTTAATATATGGTGCCCGGGTAGGGCACGTATCAGATATTAAACTGATAAGAACAGATACTACACTTGATCTTAGCCAAAAGGCCGAGAAGCGATGCCCACAAATGGTCACCAGTAGCAAACACATTCTTGGAGACAGTAAATCCGATGATGGTGAGCTTAATTCTTTTTTTTTTTTTTTTACTGAGTTATTGTACTGAATGTAATTGTTAACTTTACTCAAGTAAGGCTTACAGGTTCATAACCTCTCCTCCCCTTACTTTAGATTTGAAAACGGCTCAAGAAATGGGTGTGTAAAGCTGTGGTAAGGAGGGAGGAGTAAAGGGTGGGAAGAGGGGAGGGGGCAGTATGAGGGGGGGGTTTCAAGCAATAGACCTACGTCACACTCACTACAGACATGAAAGAACATTAAAATGTGACTGGAGACAAAGATAAAAGAGTGGGGGCAAACTACATTTTAAATTTCTGACCATATATTAAGAAAATCTTATTAGCACAATCTTTACCAGAGAAACATTTACTTTTCTGCCCATTCAACTTTGAAGGAGGAGGACGTCACAATCATGTCACTTTTCGAGAACATACCGTATCGCTTCAGAGGAAGGTTTAAGGTGCCTTTAGTAAAAATCAGTGCAACACTTAATACAAACTTCAAAGCTGAAAGTACTCAGTGGTTGTTACTTAAGGTTTTGTCTTTGTTGTACTACCAGGTGACATTTGAGGACTGGCAGAAATGTGGAGTCTGGTCCTAATGGACTCCACAAAGCAGACATTATGTGACTAGAGGACAGAGAAAGGGGACTCTTTCAGACGGCAATGTCTTATCAAGACAAGCGTGGCAACACAAGGTGGAGGAAAGTCCTGAAGGATGACAGGATGTGGAAGGGAAAGTCCACTCAGCAGAATCCTTTTTTTCACAGCTGTTTTTTTTTCTGGAGACCAGTTGGAGTGTGGCGGTACAGTCTGCGCTGTCCAAGGTCTGACTGCCCTGCCCGTTCCACACCGAACACCTTTCTGTACCGTTGCGGCTATTCCAAGACGGTCAGACAGATCTGCCACTTGTCTGGATGGTTCTCCATGCTGACTGAGGTTCTGGCCTGCAATGCATGCAGGATCAGCTCAGCTCAGAAGGCTATGTTCCCTGCTGTACTAACATTACGGTGAGTGTCTGCATCATTTCACAGCTATTTGAATTCTAAATCATTGCAATATATGAAAATTCACGGGCATTAAATGATTGTGCTCTAATTTAAGGCGTGGTGTGGACAAGCAGGTGATCCGCCTGATGAGGGACCGCACCGAGGGCAACACCATGGCCAAGGTGTGGAGACAGTAGCTGGAGAGCCACTGAGAGTACCTGCAGAGGAAAGACCTCTACACCACCCTCCTCAGCCAGTACAATGAACCTTGAAAGATCACAAGTCAGTCAGATTTTTTTCCTTCAGTGTTGAGGCAAAGATTAAAATAAGTGAGACAGTGCAGACAAACACAACAGAAAGCCTTCATTGTAATAGAGTACATAAGCTCTAATGCTACTGTCAAATCTGAAATTGAGTTTTTCCATCACTAATGAGGTCTGTATGTGTATATATATTTTCTCTGCCTTCAGGGAATTTGAGCATCTCCTTCCAGTTACCTACACCAAGGGCAGAGCTGCCATCTCCCAAACTGCTGCAGAAGGCCTTCCTCATTGCTGAGGCAGATAACAGATGACTACCGCACTCAAATAATGTCCACATTTGGAAAAGTACTAAAGTACGACTCCACCAAAATGGTAAATTTGACTGTCTTATGAAGGCAAATATGTTTGTATGTATGATCTATTCAACATTAGCATTTTTGCCATTAGAACCAAGCTTCAGCATTAATAATGAAGATAATAAGATGCTCTTCTGTCGCACAGATGGAGATCCGGCACAGTCTTCCTTAGTGCAAAGGCTGAAGTTCAGCAACAGGTACTCAGCTGCCCACCTGCTGGACTCAAGGAAGAACCGCCGGATGTACTGCCTCATTAAACAGCTGTGGATTCACCCCAACTGTGGTGCAAAGACTCGTGGGTCTCGGCAAAAGCAGGTCACCAGGCTGTACCAGTGTTACCAGCAAAGGGTGACTGTTGATGACCCTAAACTCAGCAAGCTCAGGATTCCCACAAAGTAATCACTAAGTATGTGACCTGTAATGGTGTGCGCCTTCCACATTACAACACGGTGAGAGGGAGCAACAGTCTGGATGGCTTTCCCTCTTTTCTGCCCAACATGATCCCGGGCCCCACTGCTGTCTTCTTCCAGGTGTATCTCCTGGCTGGCATTGCACGCTGGAATTCTGACAGGGAGTCACAAGTGTCAAAGGCCAGAAAGGTAGAAAGCACATGGTGTACGTGTCTCCTCTGGTTCATCGAATTAACCAAAGGTGCCAGGAACTGGTGTGAGTGAACTGAACTAAATTTGCAATTGATGCGTGTAATTGCAGTTTGGTTGACAAGCACGGAGAAGAACTCCTTAAAAAACTTGCAAAGGGGAGCACAAAATCATTGGCTAAAAGCCTGTCTGGCAGAGTATGCAGAGAACCTTCCAGAAGTATCTATCACCCTGGAGTCCAACATCCACCGATGTGTTTATGGACAGAAAGGGTTTGAGAACCATACATTTCAGCAGATGTGGGAGCTCTATAATTTTACAGTCTGCAAATGCAAAACAATGTCTGATTGTAAACACAGTCACTGAATTTAGCAGGGATTATTGTCCACAGCAGAGCAAGATTTCTGTACTCATGACTTGGTATGAATAATGGAAAATCTTAATCATCAATAAATAGTAATAACTGCTATGATAATAATAGAAATAACACCTGACTAAACTAACAAGTCAACACTGTGAAAAACACAAATGTTTCAAATTCATTATCAGATCTGCAAGAAACTTTTCCTGACCTGTGAGGAATCCCTGGACAAACTGCGGCTGATGGCTGAAGGCCTCATGGAGAGGAACAGAGGGGTCATCAGTGCCTGGAGCAAGCTTGACCTCCATGATCACAGCATCCAGCAGTTCGACAGCTTTACTCAGCACACTGGGGTAATGCTCTGTTCAGCCACACAAACGGAGATCCATCTGAGTCGTCTTTGGTGCAAAAGCTGAAGTTCAGTAAGCGTTACTCAGCCGCCCACTGGGTTGACTCCAGAAAGAACCAGCTGATGTGCTGCATAATTAAACAGCTGTGGCTTCATCCTGACTGTGGAGGAAAGGCTCAAGGGTCGCCACTGACTCAGTCTCAGGCAAAACCCCTGAATCTGCACAGACGTCTCACAGCAGAGCGATCCCGGTCCAGAGACACTGTACAAAAGAAAGCACACAGTTAATCTTACTTCTCTTAGACGCTCTGCAACCAAACAACTCAGGGACACAAAAAGTACAAAATAATTTGTCCTATGAAAATAATGTCTACCTCAAAAGGATCGGACAATACAGTGTACTCAAGTCTCAGTTTCCACAATTGGTGAAATGTTCATAACTTCTTATTGTGAATTTAAACTAGGAATACTGTTGTGTAATTCAAGTTAACTCTGTGAATTTATTTAGTTACATAAAATATTCAATTGATTATATTACTTGTCAGATTATTTAAACAACTATATTGTGGCAAATGCAACATTAGGGCTTTTCCTACAACACTTTTTGTCCCTGACACAGATCAATACATAACCTTAAATGATGAACATATTCAATATTATATATAGTATATAATGGCATCAATAAAGACAAAATGTAACAATGATAATCATGCAGCAACACTTCATATGATCAGGCACAATTACAGCTCAGAGTTTGACGTGTTTTTGTAGCTGGGGATACTTTGGGTTACATCACCCCCACTTCTGTCTGTCACACATATTTATAAATCACTGTCAAGTTAAATTTATATTCTTCACATCAATTCATGTATTAAACATTTGCATTCCACAGAAGCCTCCAGTTTCCCTGACTCCAAGTGATTGAGAGTCATTCAGCAGCTCCAAACAAAAATGGACTAAGTTTTGTTTATGGACAGACAAAAACCTAATATTAAATTCAGTGTCCAATGTTTCATGAATTTGCTTTATAAATGCAATTCAAGCATTAAGTAAAACCTAAATTTTAAGTGCATTTGAGAGCAATTTGCGGTTACAACAGATGAAAGACACTCATTCTCCATGTATAACTCTATTTTTTGACCAGTAAATCAGGGGAGAGCGCGAACGCAGTCCCCCACTACCACAAATTATGCAGTCGAGATTCCCACATTTGGGGAATTCGCAGGGGTCAGCACAACCGAAGTGCAATGGCTGAGCCTCGCCCTGGGTGAACCACCTTCATGATCATGGTGTCTCCCCTGCCAGGTAAGTATGAGTTGTACACGCTCCCTGTAGTGGAGCCACTGAAGGGAACATCATTCTCCACCAGGGTGACACTCACTTCACTACACATGGCTCAGCATCACAATCTATTCTAAACCCTCAATCTATACTCTAAACTCTGTAAAAACAACATGACTGATGATTGAACAAGATCCAGTCATACAGTCTACGCTGACTGTGACAATTAGACCTTCTGTTTAGCCGAGAGTCTGCATTCCTTGTACACTCGACTGTAGATCTCTCTACCAATCATAGCAAAGATCTGACTCGACTCCACCAATCAGGCAAGAGACATGCGTTTTGAATGTTACATGGTGCAGTTACAGCATCTACCAGCAGGGGCAAACAGGACTAATAAGCCAAATTGTGACTCACTGCTTTCAAGTAGGCATAACTCCAGACCGGAGATCTCCAAAATGGGGCAGAACCGCCAAAAGGGAGCGGGGTATCCAAGTGAAGACTATCGCTATTGGCTCTGGCTTCATCCAATTGTCGACTTGCATTTAAAAATAAATGTTCATAAATTAAACATTGTTCCAAGTTGATTCTAGAATAAAACAAGTTACAATATATGCCTATATAAATAAATATGCTCAGTCAGAGAGGCCAGAGCTCGTGGACAGTGGCATTCAGACCAGAGTTTGAACCTCTGCTCAATGATATAAGCAGGAATCCCCTGTTATCTCTCCTGCGAGCCGTCCCAGTGCAGTACTCAGGCAAGCCGTGAGAAGAAAACCATCACTAAAGCCTATGAGAGAGTTCAGGACTGCATATTGGCAGAGGACCCGTTCTGAGCAAACTGGGTATTCCTCTACTAAAAATGAACACTAAAACTGTCCGTAATTTCATCCGTCCCCAGGAGAGGCTCCTCAACCTGCAGTCAACAAGAATGCCATCTGCCACCACACTGAAGACTCCATCGGTCTCCAGCACCGTGCCAGCAGTCGGTCCTCCCTCCACCTGACTACCCACAAAGGTTTTAAAAGAAAGAACAGACATTGCTATGCCAGTTCCAAAGGCTCGGTTACAGTTAATGGTAATCTCGATTGCATAATATCTGGAAAGTGGGGAACTGTGTTCGCTTTACATTCGTTTAATACGACATGTTATATGCATGTGTGTATGAGACAGAGGGGAACAGGTCGCATTTGCAGCCTATACATGTTGCCCATCATAAATCAAAGCACGAGACAGACAGGGGTCGGAGGAGAAGACCGGAAAATGTGACCTAATGGACAATATTCGTCTGTATTTGCAATACACGAGCCGCGGTTCAGCTGCGCAAGACAAACACTCCCAGTGTGAATCCACAACGGGTGCACGCGGCACTTCAGGGGCCCGTTTCAGTAAGGAGGTTCAACCAACTCTGAGTTTAAACCTGAACTCTGAGTTAACTTACTCTGAGATGGGAAACTCTGAGTTTTGGGTTTCAGAACAGCTGAATTGAGGTAGTTCAATCAACTCTGAGTAGACTGACTCAGAGTTTAGCTCATGCATTCCAACTATGAAAAGCCACGATCAATGGAGCTCCGAAATTACGATTCACCATGGCAACAGCACCCAACAAAAAGATGTTTGCATACTTCTGGGTCAATATGTAAGTTTAATTCTTAATTATTTTAATTAAGTTTAATTTTCATGGTATCCAAAAGGCAAAAAAAGAATGTGGCAGCAGCTAAAAATGAAAAATAAAAACATAATTCAATCAGGTAAAGCTTTAAGCATAAAATGTTCATGGGTGTTGGTGTAATGACTTTACAAACATTTGACATATTAATTAAATATCATGCAGTGTCCAATGTGCAGCAGCTTTTCCCACATAGACCCTTTTCACAGTGATGATGTGTTTTAATGGTCATCAATATCGTAAATCCTGCAACGTTTTTTGTATTATTTTTTTTTTTTAAATGTACATTTATAACACTAATACTTTGTATTATATTACTTTTGCATCATATTACAAAAAACAAGTTACCGCTGCTGTGAGAGTGTTTCTAATACAGTGTCTATGGGAGTGATGGTGAAAATTAACATCTTTCTCTCTTTCCACTTCTGTTATCAAACTCACTCTATTTTTTCGCTCTTTTTGAACGTTGTTAAATCACTATTGTGGAGTTTTTCTTTTACTATTTGAGCAAATGGGGACACAAAAAATATATATTTAATTTATTCTTTCATTCACCGCTATAAAAGTTAACCCTATGACGACTCCAGCAGAAATGTGAAAAGGGTCTATGCTCTTTTCACATAATGAAATGTTCTCTGATCCCACTTGTTACATTTATTAATTAGGGTAATGACATTAAACAGTTTACTTCTACTCAGGCCAGCCAAACACCAGCACCGCTGACAGATGAAGAGGAGATGGAGGAAGAATATTAACATCCAACAGGAAAAAGAAAAAAGTATTTGTAGGAAATAAAGATGACCATAAAAATATTATTTAATGTATTTAACAGCTGTGGTGGTGGTTATGGCATATATCTCGTACTACCATCTGGCAGCATCCTTCCATTCCATACAGTAATCCGTTTTCAGAAAGTGTGATGATGGGAATATGAGTGTCATCAATGCATCCAAACACTGGAAATCTGAAAGGAAATTCTAGTGATCAGGAAACTTCTAGAGGTTAATCAAGTGAACGTCAGGATCCTGTATAAAAGGACATGCCATTTTTGTCAGTTTGACAGTGTCCCCATGATGAAAATATAAGCAATGAATGTTCCTGCAAAGAATGCTTTTCTTACTTTTTATTTTTGTCAAGTGGCAGATAATTTAATTTGTTTTAAGTAAACTTTGCTTACTTTAGATTTAGATTAAATTTATATATTTTTTTATATTTATACTTGAAATACGACCAAAATACTCCGTAAGAAAAGTATTTGTGGCGTTTGAATGAATGAATAAAGTATTTAAACACTGGTGGTGCTTTAAAAAGGGGGAGGAGAACGAAAGAAACTCTGGGTTTACCAAAGAAAACCTGCTCCTGACCAGGTTAGGTTCACAGAGTAAGTTACCCTGGTAACTGACTCTGAGTATAAGTTACCTCTCTTTCAGAAACGGGCTTGGCTTACCCTGCTTTCTCGGGTTTGACATACCTCCCATTCTGAAACAGAAAACCCAGAGTTTCCCTTATTTCAGGGTTAACATACTCAGAGTTTTCACTTAACCTCCTTTCTGAAACGGGCCCCAGTTCTTACGACAGATATTTGGCTATAATCGTTCTAAAAATACAAAAGTAACAGTGCCATTCAGTAGCGATCACTATAGATCCGCAGTCTTTACTCTTGAGGACTGAACAGGTTCTACTCGATCATCTTCACTAAAATTGTAAAAGGTAAAGGTAAGGGGCGTGGCGTTTCCGACAAACGTGCACTAGGCGGTTAGCGAATCATAACACACTGGGCCAGCTAACCAATCTGAGCCCATTGCGTATTTTTGAGGGACTGGCTTCATACAACCCGGAAACCATCAGACCAAGGAGGGACAGAGCAGTGTAGAATAAAGGTAAAATATATGAAAAATAATGCAATTTTTTTAAAAACGAAGCATGAACACAGGTTACAGTGCACCCCACAAACACAATCAAGCCTTCAAAAGAATGTGTTTTACCACCCCTTTAAAACGATGGCTGCGTGTTGAGCACAAGGTCTATTGACAAACCGTCAGCGAGCACAAACATCAGCATGTTGATTCTACAATTATTAGTAGCGAACTGTGACTCTTGAACTTTGGCCCCTTCACCCCCTTCCCTTATCGGGGAAAAAGGTAAACTCAGCCTATCTTACAGTGTCCTCTTCTATAATACTGCTACTAATACTATACTAATAATAATAATTTGACAAGCAATGCCAGCAAACATCAGACAAATCAAAACATCAGAGTATGCAGAGAGCTTCCCTTATTTAGCTGTTCTCAATCACCAGTGTATCTATGGACAGAAAGGATTTGAGGACCATACCTTTCAGGAGATGTGGGATCTCTACAGCCAGTATTGTGTGCAGAAGGACAGGCCAGATGATTTCAGCAGCCGTCAGAGGGATTTGATCCAGAGGACGCACAGCTCTGTCTGCATACACCTGTAACCCACATGACCAGTGCACAGACGAAAAGGTACCACCAATTTGTGGTAACAATAAAATGTTGATTCAAATAACACTCTCTCGACTAAAAATACTTATCAGGAAGCATTTCTGTTACAACTCAGATTAGGGACAAACATAAGCCGTTCAGTAAAATAGCGAAACAAAATCACAATGGCCAGGTCGGCAGCAAAAAGTAAAGAAACAAAAACAAAGAAAATATGAACATAAAAAACATAAGGACTGGTGAGCTGACTGATCTAAACTACAACTCAGAGTTCAAACTTTCCTAACTCCCGAGAAAAACAACAAACACAAAAGAATCTTCCGGGTCCGCTTACTTACCTAGTCTTTCTCTCTAATCTAATATAACTAAACAAACAAAACCTCACCATCCTGTATAAAAGACAAGAAAAACAAACTCCAACAACAGGTTTCCTGAGGTAGGCCGAGGTGAAGAGCCACCAGCAGCTCTTAAATAGGCAGAGGCTGCAGGTGTTGGGAATAATCAGGCTCCAATTGGCAACTATGCTCAGAAAAACAAGAGAAAAGGGAAAACCAGAGAAAGAGCAAAGGCTCAATTTCATTAAAGAAAATCTAAGTGCATTACTTATGATGTTTTATATTTGTTACACAGATGTCAAGCTCTTCCATCAATGATCCTTCATGGCTGGACGATACTCATTTATTAGAGGTGATCGAGTCAGAGTCTACAGCTACATCAAAGTCATCATCCACGTCAGAGACCTTCACATGCAGAGCCACATCCACTGCTCATGACTATTGACATGTTCTCTGTAACGTCACAGAACCCCACATCTGGATCCACTGTCACAAAGACATCCAGGTCCATGTCCACTGCCATGTTGAAGCTCTCCACATCCACAGGCATATAGGTCGTCTGTTTCCAAGCTCAAGCACAAGGAGTCCCAGTCCTCAGTCATGAGTCGTGTTTCTTCTGCAGAACCACCTCTGAGGTACTCATTATTATTATTATTATTAGAGTGAGAATGTATTTTACGGTTTTGACATCTTTAAGGTTGAACCGGAAGCCTAATGGCATTTCACCAGCTGACTCTCATGGGTAAAGGATGAGAGAGAGAGGGGTCTTCACCCACATTCAGGTGTCCCATGACAGTACCGGTGCAATGAAGAGGCGACGGGTAATTAAATCAGACGGAATGTGGTTTTACCCTCCAGGTCATGTTAGCGGCACTGTGCCATCGCCACATCTCGTCTTTGGGAGTTGTCTGGCGGCCTGTTGGGGTATGGAGATACTTGAGGAGGTGTCCTTGTGGTGACGAATGTGTGGGTACCGGAAAGGACATGTACCTCTACAAGTCAGGCTACCACACTAAGGTACAACATATTTCTAACTGTATAGGCTCTAAGAGTTGCAGAGCAATTGATCAGTTTTTCAGTTTTTAGTTATGTATATACATTCACAGACAGCACAATGTACTACGTTTCACTGTGAACAGCCCACTAAGGTTTTTGATATTGCAGCTGTGTCACATCCGCAACATATCCAATCCCATGCTAACAGACGTCTTGTGCTGCGGACAGAGCACCAAAGCAGGGAGGAGCGGTGAAGGTGACCAGGTGGGTTGTTGGTCGACATGGCATCCTGCCAACTCAGTGAGGCTCACCAAACCATGTTCCCCACAATTTAAAGAAGGTTGTGGTGTTTTCCACCCTTTGTTACCACAGCAGCATAGATTGTATTTGTGCTTGTCATTAAAGTCATTACAATTTCTATGTCTTCAGCTAAAATGAGATGTCAGCCCATTACCTCGACTCCATCAGAGGTGCAGTACCTTCACCAGCTTAATCTGACCTCTGGCAAATACAACGGCCAAAGTTTTAAATGGCAGGTGGAGAATGATGCTGGCTACATTAAGCAGCAAGTATGTTGCACTAAATAATCAATTACCATAATTTGTTTATCCATAAATTAATTATCTTGTGATATTTTAGTCTCCATATAAAAAATGCTGCCATCCTGACAGAAAAACGAGCCATAGGGATTGGGTGAAGGATCTCCTGCTGAGGAATGTGCAGCTGTTTCTCCTGCCACCTCCAGATCAACCTGGACAGGGCCGCTTCAGGTCATTCACGTTCCTGGAGATGTGGCAGTGGTTCAGCCTGCGCAAGATCCTTCAGGCTGAGAACGACCACGAGAGGGAAATGGTGCAGGAGGCATTCTGCTCTGTGTGGCAGTGGCTGGTGATGAAGGAGGAGGACGTCATTGTACCGCCTGAAGCGCTTCATTCTTGACAAAGAGGAAGTTAAGGTGCCTTTAGTAAAAATCACAGAGCAACACTAATACAAAGTTGAAGCCTGAAAGGTTGTTACACAAGGTTGTCTTTGTTGTACTACATTTGAGGGCTGGCAGAAATGTGGAGTCTGGTCCTAATGGACTCCCCAAAGCAGACATCATGTGACTAGAGGACAGAGAAAGGGGACTCTTTCAGAGGGCAATGTCTTATCAAGACAAGCGTGGCAACACAAGGTGGAGGAAAGTCCTGAAGGATGACAGGATGTGGTTTCATTATCCTGAATATGGCAGAAGGGAAAGTCCCCTCTGCAGACTCCTTTTTTCACCGCCGTTTTTCTTTTTCTGGAGACCAGTTTGAGTGAGGCGTTACAGTCTTCGCTGTCCAGCATGTTCCAGTCAGAATGCTTTTCTGTACCGGTGTGGCTACTCTAAGACAGTCAGACAGATCTGCCACATGTCTGACTCCATGCTGACTGAGTAACTGAGTCCATGCTGGCATGTAATGCAGGCAGAAAGGCTACCAAGGGATGCATACATCACAGAACATACTCAGCACCTCTGATTGAGCGCCTCAACAACAGCAGAAATTTGGATAGACCATAGAGGAGAATTTCAGCCAAAAGCACAGGTGAATCTGGTCCCTTCTCCCTCAATGACCTCTCAAAGGACAGACCCAGTCCAGAGGAAGAGGCCGTCCTTTGGCAATTACAACAGCCAACGTTTTAAATGGCAGGTGGAGAATGATGTTGGCTACATTAAGTAGTAAGTATGCACTAAAAGGTTCTTTTCATAATTTGTTTTTCAATTAATTAATTTATCTATTGTGATATTTTAGTCTACTTGGTCTCCACATAAAAGAACGTCGCCATCCTGAGTGAGCCATGGGGATTGGGTGAAGGATCTCCTGCTGAGGAATGTGCAGCTGTTTCCACAGATCTCCTGCCACCTCCAGATCAACCTGGACAGGGTAGCTCCAGGTAATTCATGTTCCTGGAGATGTGGCAGTGGTACAGCCTGCATAAGATCCTTCAGGCTGACCCGCAAGCTGAGGCCGACCACAAGAGGAAAATGGCGCAGGAGGCGTTCTGCTCTTGAGTGCCAGTGGCTGGTGATGAAGGAGGAGGACGTCACTTTGTCGAGAACGTACAGAAAATGTGACAATCCATATGTTTTTCTTCAATGTACAGGAGTTTTAATCCCCAAAGTGGATGCATTAGAGGCTCATATTTCATATTAAAAGACATAGACTTTAAGAAATTGATATCACAAAAAGCACAGATTTGTATAATAATTGTTATTTACAATAAATCCTTAGACCTTTCTAATGATTTTTAGTCATAGGCTGTTTTAGTTTAGTGTAAAATATAAATATTATTATTATACTGTTATATTTATTCTTAAATGCTCTATTTACATTTTTTAATAATGAATGTTATTGTAATATATTAATATTTCTTATTTTTATTTAGCACTAATAATCATAATTATTAGTCACATTAATATATAAACACAATATTATATACACACTTTTCATTTGTAAAAATAAATAAATAATAATAAATCACATTTTAAATCGCAATCGCAATTTTAACCAGAATAATCGCAATTAGATATTTTCCCCAAATCATGGAGCCCTAGTTGGTGCCCAGGTAACGTAAGCATGTTGCACTAAACAGAATCAAACTATGTTCAGAATGTTTTTCATAAATTAATTATGCTTTGTCATATTACAAGGGCCTGCGTGGGAGCAACAGCCTGGAGGGGTTCCACAAGTCACTGCCCCATATGATTCCAGGTAATCTAACAGGGGAAAATACTTGTTAAACAGCAAAACAGGCAACACACGTCCCTTTTGCATCATTCTGATAATACCTATTGTTGTGATGTTCAGGTCCCCACTGTGCGGCACGGCCTTACCAGGTCTACCTCATCAGTGGGATCGCCAGGTGGAACTCCGACCGCAGCTCAGACGCTGTGTTTGGGGGGCAGAGGCCGGCACAACAGAGTCTACTCTGCGCCGCTTATTCACCGCCTAAACTCCGGCAGCCAGCAGCTGTTTGGCGAGACGGTGGAAGAGAACTTCAGGACCCCGGCCAACGTCCAGTCAGACGAGCTGCTTGGGCTGGAATATCTGTTCAGCCAGAGCACAGGAAGTCCTTCTCTCTTGAGGGCATCGTCAACGATGGTCCTGGGCCGGAGGAATAGGTCATTCAGCCTGGCCAGGCCGACCCAGACGCCGAAGCAGACGAGGCGTACCAGAGTGATGAGGACCATCCTGCTGTTGAGCCCCACATCACACTAACCAGCAGTGAGACGGCTACGGTCAACCCTCCTGCCTTTGTGAGTAGAGTACCTACTTGTCTGATAGAAGAGAACACAGTGATAAATATGACTGTTGAAAAACAAGACATGTATGCATTGGAACTTCCCTACTTTTCTCTGTGTGTGTGTCTCGTTCTGTGTATGTTTTACAGGAGGATGTCTGCAGTGATAATCCTTTGCCCGCTTTTCAGAAGCTGGAGGCCTTCTGTACTGCGCTAGTGGAGGTCTGCTTGACCGACCAGAAAATGCTTCTCAACACTGCACAAAGTTTTTTTTGTACTGCCGTACAAAGCCGGGTGATCTCAATCCACACAGTACAAGAAGCAGCTGGCAGACCACCCCACAGGGCGTTAAGCTGACGAGGGTGCAGCATCTCCCGACCGGCAAGGCATGCGGGCAAAAGATCCAGGGACACAAAAAATACAAAAAAAAGAAATTTTGCCCTGCGATAAACCGTTCTGCCTCCAAGGGACTGGAGAAAAGAGCATTCACAAACTATGAACATTTTGTCTCTGTTGTGGATGGATTGGAGGAGTGAACGGCTGGCCCGTTGTAAATAGTGTATATTGTTCTTGTGTACAAGTTTTAATATTCTACGTTTTGTGTGTTCAGGTTTTTCAAGTGCCCTCTAACACGGCACCTTTGGTTCTCGGCACTATTGCCCCATTTCATGCACCTTATGAGGGGCAATCAAACAGTTGACAATAGCCATTGTAAACATACAGTCACTGAATATAGCAGGGATTGTCACAGCTGAGCAAGAGTTCTGTAATCATGACTTGGTATGAATAATGGAAAATCATTAATAGTAATATTATGATAAAAATAGAAATAACACCTGACTAAACTAATAAGTCAACACAAAAAACAGCCTCAGCAGCTTCTGTGCATACATAAAGGCCACCTACTCCGCTTTGTCAATGAGAATACCAATCAAATCAATGACAGACCAATGAGGCTAAGATCAACGCACACACCTCAGCTTTCTGATGTGCGCTCTGCTCAACGCCGCTGCGGATTGAAGATGCAGATTAAGAAAAGGGACGAACCCGAAGCCTCCCGCCAGTTTCATATGTTATAGTTTAATCACACATTTTTTAGGGGGGCTGGGCTGAAGCCTAAAGAGGGCCTAGTGATGCCCATGGTCAGACAGATCTGCCACATGTCTGAGTCCATGCTGACTGAGGTCCTGGCATGTAATGCAGGCAGAAAGGCTGCCAAGGAGTCAGAGGGACACGCCATTGGTCGTTTCCTGTCATGGGATGCGTGGATCATCACCCAGCTCACAGAGTTGTTCCCCCTGCGGTCTCAACATTACAGTGAGTCTCTGCATAATCTCACTCATATCTAACATGCATATATGTGCTGCTGAGGAAAGCCTTCCTTCTTGCTGAACACAAATCATGTTCACGTTTGGGAAAGTCTTTAAGTACGAATCTACCAAGATATCCGATAACATTAGGGCTTTTCCTATATCACACTCTTTTATGTCCCTAATACAGATCAATACATTACCAATTACAATTACCAAATTCATTATTATATATAGTACATAATGGCATCAATAAAGACAAAATGTAACAATGACAATCATGCAGCAACACTTCATATGATCAGGCACAGTCACAGCTCAGAGTTTGAGGCTTGACGTGTTTTTGTAGCCGGGGATACTTTGTGTTACATCACCCCCACTTCCTTCTGTCGCACATTGATAAATCAGTGTCAAGTTTTATATTACAAATGTATATTTCACATCAATTAATTTATTAAACATTTGCATTCCACAGAAGCCTCTTGTTTCCCTGACTCTACTTAAAGTGATTGAGAGTCATTCAGCAGCTCCAAACAAAAATGGACCAAAATTTGTTTATAGACCGAAATAAACATAATTAAAATTAAGTATCCAACATTTCATAAATTTGCTGTATAAATGCAATTGATACATTTAGCAAAACTGAAAATAAAGACAAAGTGCATTTGAGCACAAATGAAACACACTCATACTCTATGTATAATTCAGTTCTATCTTTTCACCAGTAAATCAGGGGAGAGCGCGAACGCAGTCCCCCACTACCAGAAATTATGCAGTCGAGATTCCCACATTTGGGGAATTCGCAGGGGTCAGCACAACCGGAGTGCAATGGCTGAGCCTCGCCCTGGGTGAACCACCTTCATGATCATGGTGTCTCCCCTGCCAGGTAAGTATGAGTTGTACACGCTCCCTGTAGAGGAGCCACTGAAGGGAACATCATTCTCCACCAGGGTGACACTCACTTCACTACACATGGCTCAGCATCACGATCTATTCTAAACCCTCAATCTATACTCTAAACTCTGTAAAAACAACACGGCCGATGATTGAACAAGATCCAGTCATACAGTCTACGCTGACTGTGACAATTAGACCTTCTGTTTAGCCGAGAGTCTGCATTCCTTGTACACTCGACTGTAGATCTCTCTACCAATCATAGTGCAGATCTGACTCGAATCCACCAATCAGGCAAGAGAAATGCATTTTGCATGTTAAATGGTGCAGTTACAGCATCCACCAGCAGGGGCAAACAGGACTAAAAAGCCTGATTGTGACTCACTGCTTTTGCACACAAAAGTTTATCATTTAATAAAGCCTACAGTTTCACTAGCAGTAAAAATAAATAAAAAGATTGTAGCATCACAACACAGCATTTTGTTAATATTAAACTAGTATTCCAAACATAAATCAAATCATTCTACCTTTACTAATATATGATCACCAACAACAACTTTATATATCCCATTAAGAACAATAAACTCTACTTCAATTAACTTAAGCCACCACACAAGAATAAATCATCTCTTATTTTAAACTCTTTAGGGGGTGCACCGTTCCCGGAGGTACTGCAATACCGGGTCGATGCGTGGAGTGGACGGAGCAAGCCCCTATTCCATCTCCCTGATCCAAAAATCAATTTAATATATGGTGCCCGGATAGGGCACGTATCAGATATTAAACTGATAAGAACAGATACTACACTTGATCTTAGCCAAAAGGCCGAGAAGCGATGCCCACAAATGGTCACCAGTAGCAACTGCATTCTTGGAGACAGTAAATCCGATGATGGTGAGCTTAATTCTTTTTTTTTTACTGAGTTATTGTACTGAATGTAATTGTTAACTTTACTCAAGTAAGGCTTACAGGTTCATAACCTCTCCTCCCCTTACTTTAGATTTGAAAACGGCTCAAGAAATGGGTGTGTAAAGCTGTGGTAAGGAGGGAGGAGTAAAGGGTGGGAAGAGGGGAGGGGACAGTATGAGGGGGGGGGGGGGGGGGTCAAGCAATAGACCTACGTCACACTCACTGCAGACATGAAAGAACATTAAAATGTGACTGGAGACAAAGATAAAAGAGTGGGGGCAAACTACATTTTAAATATCTGACCATATATTAAGAAAATCTTATTAGCACCATCTTTACCAGAGAAACATTTACTTTTCTGCCCATTCAACTTTGAAGGAGGAGGACGTCACAATCATGTCACTTTTCGAGAACGTACCGCCTGAATCGCTTCAGAGGAAGGTTTAAGGTGCCTTTAGTAAAAATCCCGGTGCAACACTTAATACAAAATTGAAAGCTGAAAGTACTCAGTGGTTGTTACTTAAGGTTTTGTCTTTGTTGTACTACCAGGTGACATTTGAGGACTGGCACAAAACGTGGGAGTCTGGTCCTAATGGACTCCCCAAAGAAGACATCATGTGACTAGAGGACAGAGAAAGGGGACTCTTTCAGACGGCAATGTCTTATCAAGACAATCATGGCAACACGAAGTGGAGGAAAGTCCTGAAGGATGACAGGATGTGGAAGGGAAAGTCCCCTCAGCAGAATACTTTTTTTCACAGCTGTTTTTTTTTCTGGAGAACAGTTTGAGTCGGAATGCTTTTCTGTACCGGTGTGGCTACTCCAGACAGTCAGACAGATCTGCCACATGTCTGACTCCATGCTGACTGAGGTGCTGGCATGTAATGCAGACAGAAAGGCTGCAAGGTGTCAGAGGAACACGCCATTGGTCGTTTCCGGTCATGGGATGCCTGCATCTTCGACCAGCTCAGTCCAGCTCACAGAGAGTTTCCCCTGCGGTCTTAACATTACAGTGAGTCTCTGCATAATCTCACAATAAAACAATAAGATTCACAGGCATCCAATGATTGTGCTTTAATTTTGGTGTGGTGTGGACAAGCAGGTGATCCGCCTGATGAGGTGTCGCACTGAGGGCAACACCATGGCCAAGGTGTGGAGACGGGTCCTGCTGAAGTCATGTACGTGGACTGCGGCTGCTGTCGTGTCCATGGCGTGTCTTCAGTGGAACAGCTCTTCGGTGAGTGGACAGACAGAGGTTTGCTGGTATAGCTTGACATCTTCCACTGGATCCATTGTTTTAATGCAGCCGTTCAGACATATTGCCATCCGAAATACAGAGGTTCAAGTTCAAGTCTGCTCTCTCTGCTGCGGTCTTTGCCTACAACAAGGCTTCTCTGACCGATAGCCAGCTCATTGAATTGCATGTCAGCAAGTCAGATCTGAGCCATCATGTCAGGAGGATCACAGTCGGTGCCCAGGAAACCTGTGCACATGTCCAGAGTGCCATTGCCATCCTGAAGGGAGCAGCTGGGATGGATGAGAACCAGCTGCATCTGTTCATTGATGCTGTGACCATCGACCTCGTCTGGGAGAACCAACAGAAGCACCTTGAGTGCATCCAGGATCCACCGGGGAGGAACATGTACGCCATCACAAAGTATGTGACCTGTAATGGTGTGCGCCTTCCATGCTAAAGCACAGTTAGAGGGAGCAACAGTCTGGAAGGCTTTCACTCTTTTCTGCCCAACATGACCCTGGGGCCCCACTATCTGGACATGCACGCTGGAATTCTGACAGGGAGTCACAAGTGTCAAAGGCCAGAAAGGGAGAAAGCACATGGTGTACGTGTCTCCTCTGGTTCATCGACTGAACCAACGGTGGTGTCACTGTTTGGGGAGGTGGAGGATCCAAACTACAGGCATCCCCATCCTGCTAGTGATGAGCAGATCCTGTGCCTAAACTTAATATTAAATTCAGTGTCTGACACTTTATACATTTGCATTAATAAACATGATTTAAACATATGATTCAATAACAAAAACTAAAATAGAAGTGTTTTAGAGTGTCTTTCATCTGCTGAAACAGCACACTGCTCTCAATGCATAACTCAGCTCTATCTTTTGACCAGTAAATCAGGGGAGAGCGCGAACACAGTCCCCCACTACCAGAAATTATGCAGTCGAGATTCACACATTTGGGGAATTCGCAGACGTCAGCCCCAGCAACGTGCATTGTAGACTGTAGACAGTTCGGCCTTCTGATTGGTCAAAAGTCTACACACTGTAGACAGTTCAGGCTTCCAATTAGCCAAAAGTCTACATTGCCACAGTAACTGTAGACTTTTGGCCAATCGGGTGCACCATAAAGTGGCTACGCAAACATACTACGATCCTGTCAGAAGATGATCTTTTGCAAAATTTGCATGCAAATATACTACAAAGCATCTTTGACGACTTGTCATTCAGCGTTTGTGGTAAGAATTATGTATTACAATCTTTACTTTATAACACTGTGTGAATATTATAAGTAAGTGTAAGTTAGTTATGTGTAATAAAGTGGAAAAAAAAACAGGGAAAAAGTATTGAACAGACTAACTGAAATGTATTTAATACTTAGCAGATAGTATACTGTATAACTGCTAACTTGGTAAGAATATTCTTTTCCCTCTGTGTGCATCTTTTTCTACGGGTGTGTTTAAAATGGACCCACTGTTGCCAACCTTGCAGATTTTAGATGCAAGTGTGCCACAAAATAGGAAACAATGCCTTCTTAAGGTTTCAAAGGAGGTCAAGGCACTGGCCTCTCATAACACCTGCTACGAGAAGACGACGTCCTGGATAAAAGGACGGCTTGTGAGGAAGGTCTGTGTGAGGAATATCTTGGCACTTGAACTGTTGATGTGTTTCCACCCTATGTTTACACAGCAGCATAGATTTGTTTTGTGCTAGTCATTAAAGTCAAAAAGCCAAAAAGAGATGTTGGGCCGTTACCTCGACACCATCAGAGGTGCAGTACCTTGTCCAGCTACATTTAAACTTTGGAAAATACAACGACCAAAATTTTAAATGGCTGGTGGAGAACGATGTTGGCTACATTAAGTATTAAGTATGTTGCACTGAACAGAATCAAAATGTTCATGATTTGTTTTTTTTAATAAACTATTTATCTTATTTTATATTTTAGTCTACTTGATCTCCAACATCAAAGAAAGCCGCCATGCTGACAAAAAAAGCAGGCCAGGGTGACTGGGTGAAGGATCTCCTGCTGCTGTATGTGCAGCTGCTGCCACAGATGTCCTGCCACCTTGAGATCAATGTGGACAGGGCCATTTATGGGCAGGGCCACTTCAGGTCGTTCACATTCCTGGAGATGTGGCAGTGGTTCAGCATGCACAAGACCCTTCAGGCAGATCCGCAGGCAGAGACGGACAATGAAAGGAAGATGGCACAGGAGGCCTCTTACATCCTCCCTGGTTCTTGATGGGGCAGCACAAATAGGGGTGCCCTCAAAAGTATTCTTAGGTAAATTAAGAAAGTTTACACTAACACACAGGCTCCTGCATCAGCTCCTGATGTCGAACATGGGCGGACATCTGATGTGGCTGGTGCAGCACTTCAGCCATGCCTGGGCACCTCAGCAGACACTGCACATTCTGAGGTAACTGTTTAAGTCTCAGTGGTTGTAAGATAAGGAAAATGTTAAGGTGCAAGTAATCAGTGGTTGTTACACAATGTTTTGTCTTTGTTATACTACCAGGTGACTTTGGAAGGTTGGCACAAGATGTGGGAGTCTTTTCCTTACGGGCTCCCCACAGCAGATATCGGTGGCTAAAGGAGGATGGAGAAAGGGGACTTTTCCAGAGGGCAGCATCTTATAAAGACAAGTACGGCAACACGAGGTGGAGGAAAGTTCTGAGGGATGGCAGGATGTGGTTTCATCCTCCAGAGTTTCCTGGAGTGGTGGAAGGGAAAGTCCCCTCAGCAGACTCCTTTTTCCACAGCCGTTTTTTTCTGGAGACCAGTTGGAGTGTGGCGGTACAGTCTGCGCTGTCCAAGGTCTGACTGCCCTGCCCGTTCCAATCCGAACACCTTTCTGTACCGTTGCGGCTATTCCAAGACGGTCAGACAGATCTGCCACTTGTCTGGCTGGTACTCGATGCTGACTGAGGTGCTGGCCTGCAATGCAGGCAGAAAGGCTGCAAAGGAGTCAGAGGAACACCCCATTGGCCGTTTCCTCTCATGGGAGGCATGCATTATAGACCAGCTCAGTCCCGCTCACAGAGCTGTGTTCCCAGCCGTCTTAACATTACGGTGAGTCTCTGCATAATTTCCCAATAATTGGATTTCTAAATGATTGCACTAGGAAAAAAAAAATACCTAAGATTCACAAGCATCCAATGTATGTGCTTTCATTTTAGGCGCGGTGTGGACAAGCAGGTGATCCGCACTGAGGGCAACACCATTGCAACACCTGCGAGGAGTACCTGCACAGAAAGGACTTGTACACCACCCTCCTCAGCCAGTACATCTATATAGTACATAGATCTGCCACTTGTCTGGCTGGTACTCTATGCTTACGGAGGTTCTGGCCTGCAATGCATGCAGGATCAGCTCAGCTCAGAAGGCTATGTTCCCTGCTGTACTAACATTACAGTGAGTGTCTGCATCATTTTATAGCTATTTGAATTCTAAATCATTGCAATATATTAAGATTCACGGCATTAAATATTTGTGCTCTAATTTCAGGCGTGGTAGGACAAGCAGGTGATCCGCCTGATGAGGGACCGCACCGAGGGCAACACCATGGCCAAGGTGTGGAGACAGTAGCTGGAGAGCCACTGAGAGTACCTGCAGAGGAAAGACCTCTACACCACCCTCCTCAGCCAGTACAATGAACCTTGAAAGATCACAAGTCAGTCAGGTTTTTTTTCCTTCAGTGTTGATGCAAAGATTAAAATAAGTGAGACAGTGCAGCCAAACACAACAGAAAGCCTTCATTGTAATAGAGTACATAAGCTCTAATGCTACTGTCAATTCTGAAATTGAGTTTTTCCATCACTAATGAGGTCTGTATGTGTATATATATTTTCTCTGCCTTCAGGGAATTTGAGCATCTCCTTCCAGTTACCTACACCAAGGGCAGAGCTGCCATCTCCCAAACTGCTGCAGAAGGCCTTCCTCATTGCTGAGGCAGATGACAATCGCACTCAAATAATGTCCACATTTGGAAAAATACTGAAGTACGACTCCACCAAAAAGGTAAATTTGACTGTTTATGAAGGCAAATATGTTTGCATGTATGATCTATTCAACATTAGCATTTTTGCCATTAGAACCAAGCTTCAGCATTAATAACGAAGATAACAAGATGCTCTTCAGGTCGCACAAATGGAGATCCGGCACAGTCTTCCTTAGTGCAAAAGTCGAATTTCAGCAACAGGTACTCAGCTGCCCACCTGCTGGACTCAAGGAAGAACCGCCTGATGTACTGCCTCATTAAACAGCTGTGGATTCACCCCAACTGTGGTGCAAAGACTCGTGGGTCGCCACAAAAGCAGGTCACCAGGCTGTACCAGCGTGTCCAGCAAAGGGTGACTGTTGATGACCCTAAACTCAGCAAGCTCATTGCAGGTTCGTCACATTGGTGATGTATCCAGGACTGGGGTCCTGTGCTGTGGACCATGCACTAAAGCAGCCAGGGGTGGTGGCAGTGGCTGGCATGGGATTCTGCCATTCTGTGCCAACTCAGTGAGGATCACCAAGCCACGTTCCCTGCTGTCCTCACCGAGAAGAATTAGTTGCGCTAGCGACTGTTATATTGATTATCACACTTTACAGGCGTGGAATGGACAAAAACATTGTGTGGCTTCTGCGTGACCAGACTGAGGGGAACACCATGATAAAAGGTGTGACGACAAATTCAGGAAAATCATTATTATGAGTCATCCCTGCACCGCAAAGACCTGTACACCACACTCCTCATGACACTTATGAAGCCTGGGGGGATTGTGTCTGCTCTTGGACAAGATTGAAGCTCCACTTCCTCCACGAGAGCTGCCTTCAGCTCGTCTCCATCACGCCTTTCCTGCTGTCAGAAGGCAGCAATGTGCAAGATTATAGGATCCAGATTCTCTCCACTTTCCACTTAAAAATGGAAGAGGTTTGAGAAGAGCTTGATCCAGAAGAGGACGAGACGTAACAGAGTGACCCAGAGACAGGTGACACAAGTGACAACATAGTGACTGCCATCCCAGCCCACATAACCCTGACAACTGAAGAGACCCCTGCGGCTCACCCTCCAGCCTTTGTGAGTAATAAAGTTTACCTCTACTAGAATTAAATATTAGCTGTTAGTGTAGTTTTTAAATGCAGCCAGTCTATGCAAAGTCTAAGCATTTTAACTTAACGAGCAATTACTGTCCTCTTCAACAGGAGGATGGTTGTAGCTCCAACCCTCTGCCTGGGTTCCAGCAGTTGGAAAGGTTTTGCTCTCTGCTGGTGGAGATTGGCCTGACTGAGGACAAGCTGAGCTTAATGACGGAACAGAGAAAGAAGCTCATTGATGCTTGGAGGCCAGTTGTGGAGGAACACGACAAACAGCCACAGAAGTTCCAACTGTACAAAACTCACTGGGATGATCTTGTCGAGGCTGCCTTGATTCAGCAAGTCAAGATGGCCAGACAATACGCACCAGCTCAACAAGACATCAGTGCTCAACACAACAGGCTGATGTACACACTGGTGACTGGCCATTGGCATCCTGACTGAACCTGGTTTCTCCCAAGGGTTCATTTTTCTCCATTATGCCCCTGATGGAGTTTTGGTCCCTTGCCACTGTCGCCTTTGGCTTGCTCAGTTGGGGACACTCAATTTTCAACTAAATATCCAAATAAACTAAATTACTGATCTGCCCACATTGTCACTATATGCTAATTGAAATGAGCTGATGACATCACCGTTTTCCCCAGAGCGAATCAAATCAAATCAAATCCTGTTGTATTATTTTCCTGTTTAACACTGTGAAGCTGCTTTGAAACTATTTATATAGCGCTTTTTACAATGCAGATAAAGTTGACTTGACTTGACTTCTGTGGCTGGGGTCAGCTTGCACTACTTTTTGTGCTTGTCATTAACGTCATTACAATTTCTCTGTCTTCAGCTAAAATGAGATGTCAGCCCATTACCTCGACTCCATCAGAGGTGCAGTACCATCACCAGCTTAATCTGACCTCTGGCAAATACAACGGTCAAAGTTTTAAATGGCAGGTGGAGAATGATGTTGGATACATTAAGTATTAAACATTGCACTAAACAATCAATTTCCATAATTAGTTTTTCCATAAATTAATTATCTTGTGATGTTTTAGTCTCCTTGATTTCCACATTAAAAGATGCCGCCATCCTGACAGAAAAGCGAGCCATGGGGATTGGGTGAAGGATCTCCTGCTGAGGAATGTGCAGCTGTTTCTCCTGCCACCTCCAGATCAACCTGGACAGGGCCGCTTCAGGTCATTCATGTTCCTGGAGATGTGGCAGTGGTTCAGCCTGCACAAGATCCTTCAAGCTGAGGCCCCACGAGAGGGAAATGGCGCAGGAGGCATTCTTGACAAATAGGATGTTTTAAGGTGCCTTTAGTAAAAATCACAGTGCAACACTAAAAACAAACTTCAAGCCTGAAAGTACCCAGTGGTTGTTACACAAGGTTTTTTCTTTGTTGTACAACATTTGAGGGCTGGCAGAAATGTGGAGTCTGGTCCTAATGGACTCCCCAAAGCAGACATCATGTGACTAGAGGACAGAGAAAGGGGACTCTTTCAGAGGGCAATGTCTTATCAAGACAAGCATGGCAACACGAGGTGGAGGAAAGTCCTGAAGGATGACAGGATGTGGTTTCATTATCCTGAATATCCTGGAGTGGTGGAAGGGAATATTTCCATTTTCACTGCTTTATCCATTTTCTCACGGGGGCAGTCGTGGCCTACTGGTTAGAGAGTCAGACTTGTAACCAGAAGGTTGCAGGTTCGAGTCTCTGGTCCGGCAGGAATTGTCGATGGGGGGAGTAAATAACCAGCGCCCTCCTCCGCCCTCTTCCACCCTCAATACCACAACTGAGGTGAGACCCTTGTGCAAGGCACCGAAACCCCAACTGGCGCCAATATGCAGGGTTTTTGCAGGTTTCAGAAAGTCAAATTTAAGACCTTTAAGACATTTTAAGACCATAAAGATTGAAATTTAAGACCTATACGACGCATTACCAAAATGATTTAAATCAAAGAAATAATAAAAAAAAAACAATGACATTAGGAACCCTCCACAGCCAACAACGTGCCAAATGCCCAAAACCTTAGGCCCAAAATGAAAATAGGCTAAAACAAACTTGCCCTCAAATAGAATAGATTACAAAACAGCATATTAATAGCCTAATAGAGATTGAACAGGGGATGCACTAGTCTAGGGAGATAGGATAAACTAGGGATGCACGATTTGGGGAAGATATCTAATTGCGATTATTCTGGTTAAAATGCAATTTTTTTTTTTTTACAAATGAAAAGTGTATGCATGTAACATTTTATATATTAATGTTTATATATTAACGAGACTAATAATAATGATTATATTCAATAAATACAAATATTTAACAAAATTAGAAATATTACTATTACAATAACATTTTAATTATTAAAAAATTAAAAATAGATTATTTAAGAATAAATATAACAATATAATAATAATACTAATAAAATAACATTTATATTTTACAGAAAACTTATTTTACAAAAAAAAACCTGCTGGGTTACCTGTTAATATGCAGACAGCCTATGACTAAAAATCATTAGAAAGGTCTAAAGATTTATTGTAAAAAATAAAATAAAAAATAAAGAAATAAAGAAATTCTGTGCTTTTTATCTGTGATAAAAATTTCTTAAAGTCTATGTATTTAATATGAAATATGAGCCTCTTATGCATCCACTGTGGGGGAAAAACTGTACATTGGAGAAAAACATATGGGTTGTCATATAAATTTATTTAGAGAGAAGTATTATTTTTCATATTTGTTACCCAAACTTTCATTCATACTGGAAGCCAGAGGGCGCCCTCGAGCGGAAACTCCACATTTCCCTCAGAGAAGTAATCCTTAGCCCTAATGTGAAGCTAGCGATGTAGGATAAACTGAAGATAGAAACGCTTTGACTGATGAAACGAAGACATTAAACACGACTGCATCAAGCTATGGTGTATTTGAGTTCTTCAAGCCTTCACTATTGTCATAATAATAAGGTATGCAGTGCTGATTGAGTGCAGACTTTATCACTGTTTAGAATAATATAAAACAATGCATGTCTGCATCATTCTGTCCAGAAAAAATACAACGTTATTAAATGTAGACGTATTTTGCGGGCAGGTAATTGCATTTATCAAGGGATTTGTAGTTGTATCACCGAGTACGTGTACCAACACCCCCAGAAAGAACTACAACACACCGAACGAACGCTCTGAGGGTGGCGCAGCAAAGACTCTAGAGCTCCGCCTTCGCAATTCGATACTTTTTTGCTACAGTGTAACGTTAATAACTTTCTGCAGCCAGCATTTCTGGAAATGAACGAGGAGAACACTTTTTTAAAGACCTAACTAAATTAAATTTAAGACCTCGGGTGAAAATTTTGACGTTTTTAAGACGTTTTAAGGCCTTAAATTTAAAACATTTTAGACATTTTAAGACTTTTTAAGACCCCGCGGGAACCCTGAATATGGCTGCCCACTGCTCCGGGTGTGTGTTCACTACTGTGTGTGTGCACTTGGATGGGTTAAATGCAGAGCCCAAATTCCAAGTATGGGTCACCATACTTGGCCACACGTCACTTTCCAACAATTTCAACATTCACCACTAAGGAGAAAACTGCCATCACCAAAGCTGCTGAGGAAAGCCTTTCTTCTTGCAGAACACAGATCATGTCCACATTTGGGAAAGTCTTTAAGTACGACTCCACCAAGAAGGTAAATTTAACAGTCTGCAAATGCAAAAAATGTCTGATTGTAAACACAGTCACTGAATTTAGCAGGGATTATTGTCCACAGCAGAGCAAGATTTCTGTACTCATGACTTGGTATGCATAATGGAAAAATCTTAATCATTAATAAATAGTAATAACTGCTATGATAATAATAGAAATAACACCTGACTAAACTAACAAGTCAACACTGAAAAACACAAATGTTTCAAACTCTTTGTTTTGTATTCATTATCAGATCTGCAAGAAACTTTTCCTGACCTGTGAGGAATCCCTGGACAAACTGCGGCTGATGGCTGAAGGCCTCATGGAGAGGAACAGAGGGGTCATCAGTGCCTGGAGCAAGCTTGACCTCCATGATCACAGCATCCAGCAGTTCGACAGCTTTACTCAGCACACTGGGGTAATGCTCTGTTCAGCCACACAAACGGAGATCCATCGGAGTCGTCTTTGGTACAAAAGCTGAAGTTCAGTAAGCGTTACTCAGCCGCCCACTGGGTTGACTCCAGAAAGAACCAGCTGATGTGCTGCATAATTAAACAGCTGTGGCTTCATCCTGACTGTGGAGGAAAGGCTCAAGGGTCGCCACTGACTCAGTCTCAGGCAAAACCCCTGAATCTGCACAGACGTCTCACAGCTGAGCGATCCCAGTCCAGAGACACTGTACAAAAGAAAGCACACAGTTAATCTTACTTCTCTTAGACGCTCTGCAACCAAACAACTCAGGACAAATTATTTTGTACTTTGTGTCCCTATTAAAATAATGTCTACCTCAAAAGGATCAGAAAATACAGTGTACTCAAGTCTAAGTTTCCACAACTGGTGAAATGTTTATAACTTCTTATTGTCGATTTAAACTAGGAATACTGTTGTGTAATTCTTCTTTCAAGTTGACTCTGAATATTTTATGCAACTAAATAAATTCACATTTTATGCAACTAAATAAATTCACAATTGATTATATTATTTGTCAGATTATTTAAACAACTATATTGTGGAAAATGCAACATTAGGGCTGTTCCTATAACACACTCTTTTTGTCCCTGATACAGATCAATACATAATCTTAAATGATGAACATATTCAATATTATATATAGTAAATAAATGGCATCAATAAAGAGACAATGTAACAATAAAGGCCAATTTATACTTCTGCGTCGGACCTACGCCGTAGGCTGTGTGATGCGCGCATACCCTACGCCGTACCCTGACGCGCACCTCTCCAAAAATGTAACAACGCGCCAATTCTACGCGGACCGCAAGCGCTGTGATTGGTCTTCCAGAACCCCTCCCTCAGGTCAATAAATAATGGGAAATGGGATGATAGTTCCTTACGTCTGCTTTAACCAATATTTTGTAGTCCAGCGATTCTTTATGGTAGTAAATAAATACATAGATGCGCTGAGTATAGTTTATTTATTTTCTCATTAAAACCAAAGATGTTAATCAGTAATTGTATATCAAGAACAGGGACACATTAGGGTGCATTTCGTGAATGAAGTCTCCGCAACAGCAATCGATCGCTCGAGCCACCGATAGTGAAAACAGCGCCACAAGCTCTGCATGATTTCACAAACGCATTCCAGCGCCAGATCGCCTTATTTAACTCTACTAATCAACTAGAGATGCTTAATTTGTATTAGATACAACAACTCAAGCTGCAAGAAAAGCCGCTCTCTCACTGCTGCTGATACTCCGACAATGAATGTACACATTCTACACAACAAGCTGCTTCTTCTTCCGCTGTTGTCTTGATTACACCAACATGCCCGAGGACCAGTGTTGGGAATAACGGCGTTACAGATAAACGGCGTTACTAACGGAATTATTTTTTTCAGTAACGAGTAATCAAACGAATTACTGTTCCTCCCGTTACAACGCCGTTAGCGTTACTGAGGGGAAAAAATGCGGCGTTAGTCGCGTTACTATAATTGAGCTCACTGAAGCGCTTTTCATCCGAACAGGCTCTCTCAGTCGGACCTGCAACGTGTGTGTGTGTGTGTACGCGCGCACCAGCCATGCGGGTTGGGGGTGGGTGCGGTGGTGCACACAACTGATGATGATTGGTGGGTGGGAGACAAGGTTGAAGTTGATAGGTTGAGGTCACACCTATTTTTTTCACGGTCTATGGTTCAAACACACACACACACACACACACACACACCAATGACGCACACGCATACGCACATTCAGCGATGGCAGTCCAACGACTTCAAAGGTAGCTTTCGCAAACTGGAAGTATAAGCTCTACTTTTCCCTCGTTGAGGTGAAAGGTGAGAATATTTATGTAACATGCAACTTATGCCCAGGAAGAAAGAGTCTCTCCACGCCGGTGGCAAGTGATTCTGAAGCGCCTCACATCATCATATGCCACACAATTATAATTTAAAATATAAAATAGTGGCTAAAAACCCAGGTGATAACGTGAGCTCCACTACCAAAGGAAAGTATAGTACTGATAATATTTACACAATATTTACACTATAGTAGGCCTACTGATAATATTTACAATAATATATTGAATTTGATAGGTGTCTCTTACATTGTCCCACAGCAACATTACAATAGTGTACATTAATGTACAATGTTTTATAATAATAATTTATTCTATTTAGTGTCCAATTCATTCATTTAACATATCTAATATTGGGGGCATCCAAGTTATTTGACATATTTGAAAAAAAAGTAACGCAGTAATTACTTTCCCTGGTAATTAGTTACTTTTATAATGATGTAACTCAGTTACTAACTCAGTTACTATTTGTCAGAAGTAACTAGTAACTATAACTAATTACTTTTTTAAAGTAACGTGCCCAACACTGCCGAGGACACTGCCTACTAGCGTCTGCATGTGTAATTGCACATTGACGCGGACAACAACGCAGAAGTATAAATCAAAACAAACGCGTAACTAACGCCGTAGAGGATACGGCGTAGGTCCGACGCAGAAGTATAAATTGGCCTTTACAATCATGCAGCGACACTTCATATGATCAGGCACAATCACAGCTCAGAGTTTGGGGCTTGACGTGTTTTTGTAGCACTGTGTGTTACATCACCCCCACTTCTGTCTGTCTGTCACACATATTTATAAATCACTGTCAAGTTAAATTTATTTGTTTCCCTGACTCTACTTAAAGTGATTGGGAGTCATTCAGCAGCTCCAAACAAAAATGGACCAAGTTTTGTGTATGGATAGACAAAAACATAATATTAAATTTAGTGTCCAACATTTCATAAATTTGCTTTATAAATGCAATTGAAACATTCAGCAAAAACTAAATTTGAAGTGCATATGAGAGCAATTAGCAGTTTCAACAGATGAAAGACACTGATTCTCCATGTATAATTCAATTCTATCTTTTGACCAGTAAATCAGGGGAGAGCGCGAACGCAGTCCCCCACTACCACAAATTATGCAGTCGAGATTCCCACATTTGGGGAATTCGCAGGGGTCAGCACAACCGGAGTGCAATGGCTGAGCCTCGCCCTGGGTGAACCACCTTCATGATCATGGTGTCTCCCCTGCCAGGTAAGTATGAGTTGTACACGCTCCCTGTAGTGGCGCCACTGAAGGGAACATCATTCTCCACCAGGGTGACACTCACTTCACTACACATGGTTCAGCATCACAATTTATTCTAAACCCTCAATATATACTCTAAACTCTGGATTTTGTTCAGTCATGTTTTTTTACAGTCAGTGTACGCCGACTGTTGACAATTAGACCTTCTGTTTAGCCGAGAGTCTGCATTCCTTGTACACTCGACTGTAGATCTCTCTACCAATCATACTGAAGATCTGACTCGACTCCACCAATCAAGCAAGAGACATGCGTTTTGAATGTTAAATGGTGCAGTTACAACATCCACCAGCAGGGGCAAACAAGACTAATGAGCCCAATAGTGACTCACTGCTTTCAAGTAGGTATAACTGCAGACCGGAGATCTCCAAAATGGGGCTTGATCTCCAAGTGAAGACTATCCCTATTGGCTCTGGCTTCATCCAAATGTAGACTAACATTTAAAAATAAATGTTCATAACTTAAACATTGTTTCTAGTTGATTTTAGAATAAAACTAATTACAAAATATGCCTATATATCCAATCCAAGCAATGCAGGGACAAAGGTTTTAAAAGAAAGAACAGACATTGCTATGCCAGTTCCAAAGGCTCGGTTACAGTAAATGGTAATATCGACTGCATAATATCTGGTAGTGGGGAACTGTGTTCGCACAGAAATATACAGAGCTACCGCAAAAACTGAAGTTCAAACACTAAATTTAAACGATGGCTGCGTGTGGAGCACAAGGTCTATTGACAAACCGTCAGCGAGCACGAACATCAGCATGTTGATTCTACAATTATTAGTAGCGAACTGTGACTCTTGAACTTTGGCCCCTTCACCTCCTTCCCTTATCGGGGAAAAAGGTAAACTCAGCCTATCTTACAGTGTCCTCTTCTATAATACTGCTACTAATACTATACTAATAATAATAATTTGACAAGCAATGCCAGCAAACATCAGACAAATCAAAACATCGGAGTATGCAGAGAGCTTCCCTTATTTATCTGTTCTCCGTCACCAGTGTATCTATGGACAGAAAGGATTTGAGGACCATACCTTTCAGCAGATGTGGGATCTCTACAGCCAGTTTTGTGTGCAGAACGACAGGCCAGATGATTTCAGCAGCCGTCAGAGGGATTTGATCCAGAGGACGCACAGCTCTGTCTGCATACACCTGTAACCCACATGACCAGTGCACAGACGAAAAGGTACCACCAATTTGTGGTAACAATAAAATGTTGATTCAAATAACATTCTCTCGATTAAAAATACTTATCAGGAAGCATTTCTGTTACAACTCAGATTAGGGACAAACATAAAAAGCCATTCAGTAAAATAGCGAAACAAAATCACAATGGCCAGGTCGGCAGCAAAAAGTAACAAAACAAAAACAAAGAAAATATGAACATACAAAACATAAGGACTGGTGAGCTGACTGATCTAAACTACAACTCAGAGTTCAAACTTTCCTAACTCCCGAGAAAAACAACAAACACAAAAGAATCTTCCGGGTCCGCTTACTTGCCTAGTCTTTCCCTCTAATCTAAAATAACTAAACAAACAAAACCTCACCATCCTGTATAAAAGAAAAGAAAAACAAAACTCCAAAACCACCAACAACAGGTTTCCTGAGGTAGGCCGAGGTGAAGAGCCACCAGCAGCTCTTAAACAGGCAGAGGCTGCAGGTGTTGGGAATAATCAGGCTCCAATTGGCAACTTTGCTCAGAAAAAGTCCTTGTGGTGACGAATGTGTGGGTACCGGAAAGGACATGTACCTCTACAAGTCAGGCTATCACATCAAGGTACGACATATTTCTAACTGTATAGGCTCTAAGAGTTGCAGTGCAATTGATAATTTTTTCATTTTTTTTGTGTATATACATTCACAGACAGCACAATGTACTACGTTTCACTGTGAACAGCCCACTAAGGTTTTTGATATTGCAGCTGTGTCACATCCGCAACATATCCAATCCCATGCTAACAGACGTCTTGTGCTGCGGACAGAGCACCAAAGCAGGGAGGAGCGGTGAAGGTGACCAGGTGGGTTGTTGGTCGACATTGCATCCTGCCAACTCAGTGAGGCTCACCAAACCATGTTCCCCACAATTTAAAGAAGGTTGTGGTGTTTTCAACCCTTTGTTTACACAGCAGCATAGAATTTTTTTGTGCTTGTCATTTAAGTCATTACAATTTCTATGTCTTCAGCTAAAATGAGATGTCAGCCCATTACCTCGACTCCATCAGAGGTGCAGTACCTTCACCAGCTTAATCTGACCTCTGGCAAATACAACGGCCTAAGTTTTAAATGGCAGGAGGAGAGTGACGCTGGATACATTAAGCAGCAAGTATGTTGCACTAAATAATCAATTATCATAATTTGTTTTTCCATAAATTAATTATCTTGTGATATTTTAGTCTCCGCATAAAAAAATGCTGCCATCCTGACAGAAAAGCGAGCCATGGGGATTGGGTGAAGGATCTCCTGCTGAGGAATGTGCAGCTGTTTCTCCTGCCACCTCCAGATCAACCTGACAGGATGTGGTTTCATTATTACATAGAATATTTTTATGCTTGTCATTACAATTTCTGTCTTCAGCTAAAAAGAGATGTTGGCCTATTACCTCAACTGTTCACCAGCTTAATTTCGCCTTTGGCAAATACAACAGCCTCAAATTCTGGTGGAGAATGATGTTGGCTACATTAAGTATTAAGTATGTTGCACTAAACAATCAATTTCCATAATTCATAATTTGTTTTTCCATTAATTGAGAAATTGTAGTCTCCAAATTAAAAGATGCCGCCATCCTGACAGAAAAGCGAGCCATGGGGATTGGGTGAAGGATCTCCTGCTGAGGAATGTGCAGCTGTTTCTCCTGCCACCTCCAGATCAACCTGGACAGGGCCGCTTCAGGTCATTCATGTTCCTGGAGATGTGGCAGTGGTTCAGCCTGCACAAGATCCTTCAAGCTGAGAACGACCACGAGAGGGAAATGGTGCAGGAGGCATTCTGCTCTGTGCGGCAGTGGCTGGTGATGAAGGAGGAGGACGTCACCATCACGTCACTGAAGCGCTTCAGGCGGTACATTCTCGACAAAGAGGAAGTTAAGGTGCCTTTAGTAAAAATCACAGAGCAACACTTAATACAAACTTCAAAGCTGAAAGTACTCAGTGGTTGTTACACAAGGTTTTGTCTTTGTTGTACTACATTTGAGGGCTGGCAGAAATGTGGAGTCTGGTCCTAATGGACTCCCCAAAGCAGACATCATGTGACTAGAGGACAGAGAAAGGGGACTCTTTCAGAGGGCAATGTCTTATCAAGACAAGCGTGGCAACACAAGGTGGAGGAAAGTCCTGAAGGATGACAGGATGTGGTTTCATTATCCTGAATATCCTGGAGTGGTGGAAGGGAAAGTCCCCTCTGCAGACTCCTTTTTTCACAGCTGTTTTTCTTTTTCTGGAGACCAGTTTGAGTGAGGCGTTACAGTCTTCGCTGTCCAGCACGTTCCAGTCAGAATGCTTTTCTGTACCGGTGTGGCTACTCCAGACAGTCAGACAGATCTGCCACATGTCTGACTCCATGCTGACTGAGGTGCTGGCATGTAATGCAGGCAGAAAGGCTACCAAGGGATGCATACATCACAGAACATACTCAGCACCTCTGATTGAGCGCCTCAACACCAGCAGCAATTTGGATAGACCATAGAGGAGAATTTCAGCCAAAAGCACAGGTGAATCTGGTCCCTTCTCCCTCAATGACCTCTCAAAGGACAGACCCAGTCCAGAGGAAGAGGCCGTCCTTTGGCAATTACAACAGCCAACGTTTTAAATGGCAGGTGGAGAATGATGTTGACTACATTAAGCAGTAAGTTTGCACTAAAAATTTTCTTTTCATAATTTGTTTTTCCATTAATTAATTTATCTATTGTGATATTTTAGTCTACTTGGTCTCCACATAAAAGAACGTCGCCATCCTGAGTGAGCCATGGGGATTGGGTGAAGGATCTCCTGCTGAGGAATGTGCAGCTGTTTCTCCTGCCACCTCCAGATCAACCTGGACAGGGCCGCTCCAGGTAATTCATGTTCCTGGAGATGTGGCAGTGGTACAGCCTGCACAAGATCCTTCAGGCTGACCCGCAAGCTGAGGCCGACCACGAGAGGAAAATTGAGCGCCAGTGGCTGGTGATGAAGGAGGAGGACGAAACTTTGTCGAGAACGTACAGAAAACGTGACAATCCAAATGTTTTTCTTCAATGTACAGGAGTTTTAATCCCCACAGTGGGTGCATAAGAGGCTCATATTTCATGTTAAAGACATTAGGAAAGACTTTAAGAAATTGATATCACAAAAAAACACAGATTTGTATAATAATAATAATAATTGTTATTTACAATAAATCCTTAGACCTTTCTAATGATTTTTAGTCATAGGCTGTTTTAGTTTAGTGTAAAATATAAATATTATTATTATACTGTTATATTTATTCTTAAATGCTCTATTTTATTTTTTTAATAATGAATGTTATTGTAATATATTAATTTTTCTTATTTTTATTTAGCAATAATAAAAATAATAATCATAATTATTAGTCACATTAATATATAAACACAAAATGTTATATACACACACTTTTCATTTGTAAAAATAAATAAATAATAATAATCACATTTTAAATCACAATCGCAATTTTAACCAGAATAATCGCAATTAGATATTTTCCCCAAATCATGCAGCCCTAGTTGGTGCCCAGGTAACCTGTGCACGTGTCCAGAGTGCCATTGACATCCTACAATTTCTGTCTTCAGCTAAAAAGAGATGCCGGTTGTTCGCGTCAACTCAACGGAGGTGCAGTGTCTGGGTCAACTGATCATCACATTTGGGAAGTACAATGGCAAAAGTTTCAAATGGCTGGTGGAAAATGATGTTGGATACATGAAATCGTAAGCATGTTGCACTAAACAGAATCAAACTATGTTCAGTATGTTTTTCATAAATTAATTATGCTTTGTCATATTACAAGGGCCTGCGTGGGAGCAACAGCCTGGAGGGGTTCCACAAGTCGCTGCCCCATATGATTCCAGGTAATCTAACAGGGGAAAATACTTGTTTAACAGCAAAACAGGCAACACACGTCCCTTTTGCATCATTCTGATAATACCTATTGTTGTGATGTTCAGGTTCCCACTGTGCGGAACGGCCTTACCAGGTCTACCTCATCAGTGGGATCGCCAGGTGGAACTCCGACCGCAGCTCAGACGCTGTGTTTGGGGGCAGAGGCCGGCACAACAGAGTCTACTCTGCGCCGCTCATTCACCGCCTAAACTCCGGCAGCCAGCAGCTGTTTGGCGAGACGGTGGAAGAGAACTTCAGGACCCCGGCCAACGTCCAGTCGGACGAGCTGCTTGGGCTGGAATATCTGTTCAGCCAGAGCACAGGGGAGTCCTTCTCTCTTGAGGGCATCGTCAACGACGGTCCTGGGCCGGAGGAAGAGGTCATTCAGCCTGGCCAGGCCGACCCAGACGCCGAAGCAGACGAGGCGTACCAGAGTGATGAGGACCATCCTGCTGTTGAGCCCCACATCACACTAACCAGCAGTGAGACTGCTACGGTCAACCCTCCTGCCTTTGTGAGTAGAGTACCTACTTGTCTGATAGAAGAGAATACAGTGATAAATGTGACCGTTGAAAAACAAGACATGTATGCATTGGAACTTACCTACTTTTCTTTCTGTGTATGTGTCTCTTTCTGTGTATGTTTTACAGGAGGATGTCTGCAGTGATAATCCTCTGCCCGGTTTCAGAAGCTGGAGGCCTTCTGTACTGCGCTAGTGGAGGTCTGCTTGACCGACCAGAAGCTGCTCCTCAACACTGCACAAAGGAACAGGGTCCTCGATGCCTGGGATGCAGTGGAGGAGCACGCCAAGCAGTCACAGAAATACGTTGTATTGCCGTACAAAGAGGGATGACCTTGCAGACACTGCCGTGGTCCAGAAAGTGAAGATGGCCAAAAGGTACGCGCCAGCACAGCAGGACATCAGCCCACAGCACAACCGCCTCATGTATGTGATGGTCAAGCTGCTGTGGCTGAGCTCCCCTAAGGCCTCTCACTCCAGCCCTGAGAAAGCCAGCATCCTCAAGGCCTATGGCAGGATCCAGCACTGGGTCTTGGTGGATGACCCATTCCTGTGCAAGGCAGACATCCCTCTCCCAAAAATAAACACAAAGACTGTGAGGGACTTCATCCGCCAGCAGGAGAGGCTGGTGAACCTGCACAGCACCAGGCAGCCAGTCGTCATCTCCAAGCGCACCTCAGTGTCGTCTGAAGAGCTGCCTCCTGCCCCGCACCAGCCTGCCATCCTCCCTCCACCTGACTACCCCGTGATGGAGTACATCACCACGCCCAGCACAGCCGGCACAAAAGTGTTGAAGGGACGGACCAACATCCTGGTGGCGACGCCACAGCCTCCTCCACAGCCACCACTGCCTCTGCCGATGAGGAGAATCCCCGCCACCTCCACCATCACCAGGCCTGTGCTGCCCTTCGACTCCTGGTCTGCGGGCTCCTCATCCACACAGCCCATGCTGCCTGCTGGTCAGGCGTCCATCCCAGTCGCTCCGCCTGTGCCCATCAGGCCAGCTGTTCAGCCTGCCTCTGGACAGAACCCTGTGGTAGGATCGTTGTGGTCTCGATCCACACAGTACAAGAGGAAGCTGGCAGACCACCCCACAGGGCGTTAAGCTGACGAGGGTGCAGCATCTCCCGACCTGCAAGGCATGCGGGCAAAAGATCCAGGGACACAAATAAAAATAAAAATAAAAAATAAAGAAATTTTGCCCTGCGATCAACCGTTCAGCCTCCAATGAACTGGAGAACAGAGCATTCACAAACTATGAACATTTTGTCTCTGTTGTGGATGGATTGGAGGAGTTAACGGCTGGCCCGTTGTAAATAGTGTATATTGTTCTTGTGTACAAGTTTTAATATTCTACGTTTTGGGTGTTCTGGTCTTACAAGTGCCCTCTAACACGGCACCTTTGGTTCTCAGCACTGTTGCCCTATTTCATGCACTTTATGAGGGGCAATCAAACAGTTGACAATAGCCATTGTAAACATACAGTCACTGAATATAGCAGGGATTGTCACAGCAGAGCAAGATTTCTGTACTCATGACTTGGTATGAATAATGGAAAATCTTAATCATTAATAAATAGTAATATTATGATAAAAATAGAAATGACACCTGACTAAACTAATAAGTCAACACAAAAAACAGCCTCAGCAGCTTCTGTGCATACATAAAGCCCACCTACTCTGATTTGATTGGTTTGCTCAAATATTTTGACATTGACAAAGCGATGACAGACCAATGAGGCTCAGATCAACGCACACACCTCGGCTTCTGATGTGCGCTCTGCTCAACGCTGCTGCGGATTGAAGACGCAGATTAAAAGACGGGACGAACCCGAAGCCTCCCGCCAGTTTCATGTTATAATTTAATCACAAATTTTTTAGGAGGGCTGGGCTGAAGCCCCCCTAAAGAGGGCCTAGTGACGCCTATGGTCAGAAAGATCTGCCACATGTCTGAGTCCATGCTGACTGAGGTCCTGGCATGTAATGCAGGCAGAAAGGCTGCCAAGGAGTCAGAGGAACACGCCATTGGTCATGTCCAGTCATGGGACGCGTGGATCATCACCCAGCTCAGTTCAGCTCACAGAGCTGTTCCCCCTGCTGTCTTAACATTACAGTGAGTCTCTGCATAATCTCACTCATATCTAACATGCATATATGTGCAGATTTCCATTTGACACAAACACAGCAGGAGCCCTCACTGTAACAGGAACAAATAATCTCCATCCACTTTTTTTTAACCATCAATAATGAAGTCTGTGTCTGTGGGTCTATTTTCTCTGCTTTCAGGGAAATTGAGCCAACAATATCAGCATCGCCACTAAGGAGAGAACTGCCATCACCACAGCTGTTGAGGAGAGCCTTCCTTCTTGCTGAACACAGATCATGTCCACGTTTGGGAAAGTCTTAAAGTATGACTCTACCAAGATATCCGATAACATTAGGGCTTTTCCTATAACACACTACCTTTTATGTCCCTGGTACAGATCAATACATTACCAATTACAATTACCAAATTCATTATTATATATAGTACATAATGGCATCAATAAAGACAAAATGTAACAATAACAATCATGCAGCAACACTTCATATAATCAGGCACAATAACAGCTCAGAGTTTGGGGCTTCAGCACGTTTTTGTAGCTGGGGATACTTTGTGTTACATCACCCCACTATTTCCAGCATTGCATATTGCAGATAAAAGTGTGCCACAAGATAGGCAACAATGCCTTCTAAAGGCTTCCAAGGAGGTCAAGGCACTGGCTTCTCATAACACCTGCTACGAGAAGACCACAGCCATGGATAAAAGGACGGCTTGTGAGGAAGGTCTGTGTGAGGAATATCTTGGCACTTGAACTGTTGATGCATTCCCACCCTATGTTTACACAGCAGCATAGATGGTTTTTTGCTCGTCATTAAAGTCATTACAATTTCTGTTTTCAGCCAAAAAGAGATGCTTTTCCGTCACCTCAACACTGTCAAAGGTGCAGTACCTTGGGCAACTCCATTTGAACTTTGGCAAGTATAACGGCCAAAGTTTTAAATGGCTGGTGGAGAACGATGTTGGCTACATTAAGTAGTAAGTATGTTGCACTAAACGGAGTCAATGTTCATGATTTGTTCATTAGTTTTTTTATAAACTAATTATCTTATTTGATATTTTAGTCTCCTTGATCTCCATGTCAAAGAAAGCCGCCATGCCAACAAAGCAGGCCAGGGTGACTGGGTGAAGGATCTCCTGCTGCGGTATGTGCAGCTGCTGCCACAGGTGTCCTGCCACCTCGAGATGAATGTGGACAGGGCCATTTATGGGCAGGGCCGCTTCAGGTCGTTCACATTCCTGGAGATGTGTATAGGCCTATATATAAACAATATATGCATGTATATTGTAGATGTGTTCCTAAAAATATGCATATAAAAAAATATCCCTTGCCTGTATTCCAAGTTGATAAAAATTTCAAATCCATATCAGTTTATCTGTGGCCTCGCGGCGCGCGCCCTCACAGAAGAATCACAACCGCGCGCGCACGCGCGCTCTGCCTGCACTCGTCGAGATGGATTGTGAGGAGTCTAAGAAAAGATAGACGCAAATGTGGAACTTCATCGCTGAGGAAGCATGCAGATAACTGTGGTAACAAACCAAGCACAAGCAGTTCTATCGAAAAGTATTTGTGTTATGTTTCCAGAGTTTGGTCTCTTAGTACATTAAGCCACGTTAAGTGTTTTTTTTATAATGGTTTTCTATGGTAGGAAAACGTTTAACGTGTAATTATACGCGTTGCGTTCATATTCTGGGCTCATCCGATTTTTTGTGCATAGTATACGTTATTAGCATTATGTTTACTGAGTTTGGTCTCTTAATAACAGTAGGCTACATTAAGCCAGGTTAAGCTCCCGGCAGAAGTTGTCCTTGTGTTAATGGTCGTGTAATAACTTCTGTATGCTGGCAATAAACATTTTTGTAAGTGTGTCTATAATGTGATATGCTAAACTGATTTTATTGCGGGTGCGGGTCGGGTGTCGGTTCTATTTTAAGCGGGTCGGGTCGGGTGCGGATTTTATTTAGTGCTGCTGTCGGAAAACGGGTCGGATGCGAGTTTAAGCACTGCGGGTACGGGCGGGTGTGGGTTTTTAAAATCGGACCCGTGCAGGACTCTGCATCAAGGGCGTCATTAGACGGCGGCGCGTCCTGAAGTCTGACCGGATGTGGTTTTACCCCCCTCGAGCCACCCGGCTTCGTTAGTGGCGGCATCCCAACTCCACAGGCCTTTTTTCACGGCCGTTTTTTCTTCTGGCGCCCCATCGGAGTGTGGCGGTGCTCCCTGAAGTGTCCGCGTGGTGATAAGTGCTCTGGGGCCGGAGGCAACACACCTCTCCAAGTCTGGTTACCACTCCCGGGTAAGGCTGAGTCTCTTCACACCTGTGTTTAGAGTAATACATACATTAGTATTGACTACTTAACACACATGAATGTTGATCCGTGATTGATGTGTGATCTCCCCCCCCCCCCTTCCTCGCTATCCCTCTTTCTCTCTCTCTGATGTTTTAGGTACATCACATCTGCGACATGTCCGGTTGGTACAACATGGCGACAGAGGTGGTTTCCTGCGGACCATGCCTCAAGGCTGCCAGGGGTGGAGCGAGTGGTCCCATGGGTCGGTGGCTGGCATGGGACGACATCATTCTGCAGCAGCTTAGCGAGGCTCATCGGGCCAGGTTTCCGGCCGTGCTGACTGCAAAGCGTGGGGTGGACAAAACTATAATTCGCCTCTTGCGTGACCGCACAGAGGGCAACACCATGATTAAGGTGTGGCGGCAGGTGCAGGAGAACCACATTGAGGACTACAGTCAGAGGAAGGACCTCTACACCATGCTCCTCATGGCCTTGGTGGAACCCGGAGGCAGCATCTCTGCGTTGGGCCACGGGGAGTTCCAGGTGGCACCGCTTCCCAGAGAGCTACCCTGTGCTACCCACGCCTTCCTCCTGGCTGAGGTGGACAATGTCCAGGACTACCGGAGCCAGATACTCTCTACGTTTGGCACCATCCTGAAAATGGACTCCACAAAGAAGGCAAGTGTATTGACATACATGTACTCACAGGGAAACACCACATTATGCAAAACTAAACTGTTTTTATTTGTTTGTTAAAAAAGGTGGTGAAGAAATTGTCTGGGGAGGGCAAGGGCTCGGCCGAGTGGTTCAGCATCGGGTTGTCGATTCACTGCCATTCGCAGGGGTCAGCACAACCAGAGTGCAATGGCTGAGCCTCGCCCTGGGTGAACCACCTTCATGATCATGGTGTCTCCCCTGCCAGGTAAGTATGAGTTGTACACGCTCCCTGTAGTGATGATGTTCCCTTCATTCTCCACCACGGTGACACTCACTTCACTACACATGGCTCAGCATCACGATCTATTCTAAACCCTCAATCTGTACTCTAAACTCTGTAAACAACACAACCGATGATTGAACAAGATCCAGTCATACAATATGCATTCCTTGTAAACTCAACTGTAGATCTCTCTACCAATCATAGTGAAAATCTGACTCGACTCCACCAATCAGGCAAGAGACATGCATTTTGCATGCAAAAAGGTGCAGTTACAGCATCCACCAGCAGGGGCAAACAGGACTAAAAAGCCCAATTGTGACTCACTGCTTTTGCAGACAAAAGTTTATAATTGAATAAAGCCTGCAGTTTTGCACGCAGTAAAAATAAATAAACAGATAGTAGCATCACCACACAGCATTTTGTTAATATTACGCTAGTATTCCAAACAATAATCAAATCATTCTACCTTTACTAATATATGATCACCAACAACAACTTTACATATCCCATAAATAACAATAAACTCTACTTCTATTAACCTCTGCCACCACACAAGAATAAATCATCTCTTATTTTAAACTCTTTAGGGGGTGCACCGTTCCCGGAGGTACTGCAATACCGGGTCGATGCGTGGAGTGGACGGAGCAAGCCCCTATTCCATCTCCCTGTTCCAAAAATCAATTTAATATATGGTGCCCGGGTAGGGCACGTATCAGATATTAAACTGATAAGAACAGATACTACACTTGATCTTAGCCAAAAGGCCGAGAAGCGATGCCCACAAATGGTCACCAGTAGCAAACACATTCTTGGAGACAGTAAATGTGATGATGGTGAGCTTAATTTTTTTTTTTACTCAGTTATTGTACTGAATGTAATTGTTAACATTACTCAAGTAAGGCTTATGGGTTCATAACCTCTCCTCCCCTTACTTTAGATTTGAAAACGGCTCAAGAAATGGGTGTGTAAAGCTGTGGTAAGGAGGGAGGAGTAAAGGGTGGGAAGAGGGGAGGGGACAGTATGAGGGGGGGGGGGGGGGGGGTCAAGCAATAGACCTACGTCACACTCACTACAGACATGAAAGAACATTAAAATGTGACTGGAGACAAAGATAGAGTGGGGGCAAACTACATTTTAAATATCTGACCATATATTAAGGAAAAACTCATAAGCACTTTCTTTATCAGAGAAACATTTACTTTTCTGCCCATTCAACTTAGAAGGAGGAGGACGTCACAATCATGTCACTTTTCGAGAACGTACCGCCTGAATCGCTTCAGAGGAAGGTTTAAGGTGCCTTTAGTAAAAATCAGTGCAACACTTAATACAAACTTCAAAGCTGAAAGTACTCAGTGGTTGTTACTTAAGGTTTTGTCTTTGTTGTACTACCAGGTGACATTTGAGGACTGGCAGAAATGTGGAGTCTGGTCCTAATGGACTCCCCAAAGAAGACATCATGTGACTAGAGGACAGAAAGGGGACTCTTTCAGAGGGCAATGTCTTATCAAGACAAGCGTGGCAACACAAGGTGGAGGAAAGTCCTGAAGGATGACAGGATGTGGAAGGGAAAGTCCACTCAGCAGAATCCTTTTTTTATATCTTAAATGATTAAAAGATATTAATAAATAAATAAATGAAGTGATGATGATGGTGATGATAATGACGATATAAATATCTAAAATATAAAAATTTTACCAAATTAAATCAACACCTAACATATACCACACATGATTTTAATGCACTACACCCTTCTTTTAATGCACCACCTCAGCTTAGGCATACATACAAAAAGTAACTGTAGTGTGAATGAGAAGAGGAAGGAGAGAAGAAAAAAAAAAAAAATTTGCACACTGGCACAGAAACTAGGAGAGGTGTGGTATGTGTTAGGTATGTGTCATTTTGTTTTATTGTTGCTATTGTCATTTTGTCATTGTTGTTATTATTATTATTGTTACTACTGTAATTATTAATTACATTACTGTCGCCGTTCTCGTTCTGTTATCGTCGCCATCTTTAGCATTGCTATTGTTTTTATTACTATTGTTATTATATTGTTGATATTAGTATTGCAACTGTACTGTCAATACAGAATATCATCACCATATTTAGTATTACTATTGATATTATTATTGATATAAATGTTATTATTATTGTTTTTTTTCTGTCAACACACACACACACACACACACATACATATACATATATACTTTTTTTTCTGTCAACACATCTTTTTTTTAATTTTTAATTTAATTTAATTTATTATTATGTGTGTGTGTATATATATATTATTTATTCTTTTTGTATGAGTACTAGCCTACTACTGTTGTTATTATCATCATTATTATCAATATTATCTATTATTATTGATATTACTATTGCCGTCAACACACCTTATCACCATCTTTAGTATCATTATTGTATTACTGTTATTATTATTACTGATATTACTGTTGCCGCCATCACAAAATATTATCATTATTATTATACATGCTATTACTATTTAAATACTTCCACTATTACTATTATTATCTATCATTTCTGCTTATTTTTCATTGCTGTTATTATTACTGCTGTTTTATTGTTGTTTTTGTGTTTTGTTGTTGTGTTCTGCGTTCACCCTATGTTGTAAGCTTTGCACTCCTAAATAATAAAAAAAAAACAAAGAATCCTTTTTTTCACAGCTTTTTTTTTCTTCTGGAGACCAGTTTGAGTCGGAATGCTTTTCTGTACTGTTGTGGCTACTCTAAGACAGTCAGACAGATCTGCCACATGTCTGACTCCATGCTGACTGAGGTCCTGGCATGTAATGCAGACAGAAAGGCTGCCAAGGAGTCATGGGATGAATACATCGACCAGAGCTGTTCCCCCTGCGGTCTTATTATGGCGATGTCAGAGGAACACGCCATTGGTCGTTTCCGGTCATGGGATGCTTGCATCATCGACCAGCTCAGTCCCGCTCACAGAGCTGTTCCCCTGCGGTTTTAACATTATGATGAGGTGTCGCACTGAGGGCAACACCATGGCCAAGGTGTGGAGACGGGTCCTGCTGAAGTCATGTACGTGGACTGCGGCTGCTGTCGTGTCCATGGTGTGTCTTCATTGGAACAGCTCTTTGGTGAGTGGACAGACAGAGGTTTGCTGGTATAGCTTGACATCTTCCACTGGATCCATTGTTTTAATGCAGCCGTGCAGACATATTGCCATCCGAAATACGCCCCGTTCAAGTCTGCTCTCTCTGCTGCGGTCTTTGCCTACAACAAGGCTTCTCTGACCGATAGCCAGCTCATTGAATTGCATGTCAGCAAGTCAGATCTGAGCCATCATGTCAGGAGGATCACAGTCGGTGCCCAGGAAACCTGTGCACATGTCCAGAGTGCCATTGACATCCTGAAGGGAGCAGCTGTGATGGATGAGAACCAGCTGCATCTGTTCATTGATGCTGTGACCATCGACCTCGTCTGGGAGAACCAACAGAAGCACCTTGAGTGCATCCAGGATCCACCGGGGAGGAACATGTACGCCATCACAAAGTATGTGACCTGTAATGGTGTGCGCCTTCCACGCTAAAGCACGGTGAGAGGGAGCAACAGTCTGGAAGGCTTTCACTCTTTTCTGCCCAACATGACCCCGGGGCCCCACTATCTGGACGTGCACGCTGGAATTCTGACAGGGAGTCACAAGTGTCAAAGGCCAGAAAGGGAGAAAGCACATGGTGTACGTGTCTCCTCTGGTTCATCGACTGAACCAACGGTGGTGTCACTGTTTGGGGAGGTGGAGGATCCAAACTACAGGCATCCACATCCTGCTAGTGATGAGCGGATTGCGGAGCAGATCCTGTGCCTAAACTCAATATTAAATTCAGTGTCTGACACTGAATAAATTTGCATTAATAAATTTGATTTAAACATATGATTCAATAACAAAAACTAAAATAGAAGTATGTTTCAGTGTGTCTTTCATCTTTTGAAACAGCACACTGCTCTCCATGTATAATCCAGTTCTATCTTTTGACCAGTAAATCAGGGGAGAGCGCGAACACAGTCCCCCACTACCAGAAATTATGCAGTCGAGATTCACACATTTGGGGAATTTGCAGACGTCAGCCCCAGCAACGTGCATTGTAGACTGTAGACAGTTCGGCCTTCTGAATGGTCGAAAGTCTACACTAGGGATGTTAACCGATGACCGTTTGACCTATGGTTGACCATATCAACATTAACCGATCAAAGTTGTCGGTTAAAAAAAAAAAAAAAGTGATCTCTAAATTATTATAGACAGTGGACTAAACGCTACTACAGTTAGCCATCTCATTCCAAAATCTTTTTGTGTGAAGTGAACAAATCCCTCACACCCAATTTTTCATAACTCGACTGTTTGTACTTAATAAACCAATAAAAACATTTGGCGCGAGGTCACAGCATTCGGGTTTGCGCGCTCACAAGGTTTGCGGTTAGAGCCAGGGCAGACGACAGTATGAAGCGTGCAAAGAAAAGTAGTGTGTGGGACCATTTCACCAAAAAGAACGACACAGATGTAAGTTGCAACTTGTGTGATACAGTGCTTAATTAGAAGGCACACAGTGAGTTAGACCTGTCAAAAAGCCAAAAAGAGATGTTGGGCCGTTACCTCGACACCATCAGAGGTGCAGTACCTTGGCCAGCTACATTTAAACTTTGGAAAATGCAACAACCAAAATTTTAAATGGCTGGTGGAGAATGATGTTGGCTACATTAAGTATTAAGTATGTTGCACTAAACAGAATCAAAATGTTAATGATTTGTTTTTTTAATAAACTATTTATCTTATTTTATATTTTAGTCTACTTGATCTCCAACATCAAAGAAAGCCGCCATGCTGACAAAAAGAGCAGGCCAGGGTGACTGGGTGAAGGATCTCCTGCTGCTGTATGTGCAGCTGCTGCCACAGGTGTCCTGCCACCTTGAGATCAATGTGGACAGGGCCAATTATGGGCAGGGCCACTTCAGGTCGTTCACATTCCTGGAGATGTGGCAGTGGATCAGCTGCACAAGACCCTTCAGGCTGACCCGCAAGCAGAGACGGACAATGAAAGGAAGATGGCACAGGAGGCCTCTTACATCCTCCCTGGTTCCTGATGGGGCAGCACAAATAGGGGTGCCCTAAAAAGAATTCTTAGGTAAATTAAGAAAGTTTACACTAACACAGAGGCTCCTACATCAGCTCCTGATGTCGAACATGGGCGGACATCTGATGTGGCAGGTGCAGCACTTCCTCAGCAGACACTGCACATTCGGAGGTAACTGTTTAAGTCTCAGTGGTTGTAAGATAAGGAAAATGTTAAGGTGCAAGTACTCAGTGGTTGTTACACAATGTTTTGTCTTTGTTACACTACCAGGTGACTTTGGAAGGTTGGCACAAGATGTGGGAGTCTTTTCCTTACGGGCTCCCCACAGCAGATATCGGTGGCTAAAGGAGGATGGAGAAAGGGGACTTTTCCAGAGGGCAGCATCTTATAAAGACAAGTACGGCAACACGAGGTGGAGGAAAGTTCTGAGGGATGGCAGGATGTGGTTTCATCCTCCAGAGTTTCCTGGAGTGGTGGAAGGGAAAGTCCCCTCAGCAGACTCCTTTTTCCTCAGCCCTGTTTCTTCTGGAGACCAGTTGGAGTTCTTTTTTCGGATAGATTCTGTCCATAATTTATTGCACTACCTTTATCCACTGCTATATTCCTCATCTTAGCCTAACATATTGTATACCTCTATCTGTAAAATTCTGTTTATAGTAATAGCTATCTGTATATTATATTATCTTGAAAGTACTTATTCCCCTGTAAATTCTGTTTATAGTAATAACCATCTCTCTCATATACATATATACATATATATATATATATATTCAGCACATATCCATGTCCTGCACTTATTCAACCATTGTATATCCTGCACTTGCTGCTATTGCACTTCTGGTTAGACCTAAACTGCATTTCGTTGCCTTGTACCTGTACTTGTGTAATGACAATAAAGTTGAATCTAATCTAATCTAATCTAATTTGAGAGCTGGCAGAAAAGCAGACATCATGTGACTAGAGGACAGAGAAAGGGGACTATCAGAGGGCAATGTCTTATCAAGAAAAGCATGGCAACTAAAGGTGGAGGAAAGTCCTGAAGGATGACAGGATGTGGTTTCATTATCCTAAATATCCTGGAGTGGTAGAAGGGAATATTTCTATTTTCTCTGCTTTATCTATTTTCTCACGGGGGCAGTCGTGGCCTACTGGTTAGAGCAGGGGTCTCCAAACTCGGTCCTGGAGGGCCACTGTCCTGCAGAGTTTAGCTCCAACCCCAATTAAAACACCTGAACCAGCTAATCCGTGTCTTACTTGGGCCTAGTAAGACACTGATTAGCTGGTTCAGGTGTGTTTATTTGGGGCTGGAACTAAACTCTGCAGGACAGTGGCCCTCCAGGACCGAGTTTGGAGACCCCTGGGTTAGAGAGTCAGACTTGTAACCGGAAGGTTCGAGTCTCAGGTCCGGCAGGAATTGTCGGTGGGGGGAGTGAATAACCAGCGCCCTCCTCCACCCTCAATACCACGACTCACCAAAGCTGCTGAGGAAGGCCTTTCTTCTTGCTGAACACAGATCATGTCCACATTTGGGAAAGTCTTTAAGTACGACTCCACCAAGAAGGTAAATTTAACAGTCTGCAAATGCAAAAATTGTCTGATTGTAAACACAGTCACTGAATTTAGCAGGGATTATTGTCCACAGCAGAGCAAGATTTCTGTACTCATGACTTGGTATGAATAATGGAAAATCTTAATCATTAATAAATAGTAATAACTGCTATGATAATAATAGAAATAACACCTGACTAAACTAACAAGTCAACACTGTGAAAAACACAAATGTTTCAAACTCTTTGTTTTGTATTCATTATCAGATCTGCAAGAAACTTTTCCTGACCTGTGAGGAATCACTGGACAAACTGCGGCTGATGGCTGAAGGCCTCATGGAGAGGAACAGAGGGGTCATCAGTGCCTGGAGCAAGCTTGACCTCCATGATCACAGCATCCAGCAGTTCGACAGCTTTACTCAGCACACTGGGGTAATGCTCTGTTCAGCCACACAAACGGAGATCCATCTGAGTCGTCTTTGGTGCAAAAGCTGAAGTTCAGTAAGCGTTACTCAGCCGCCCACTGGGTTGACTCCAGAAAGAACCAGCTGATGTGCTGCATAATTAAACAGCTGTGGCTTCATCCTGACTGTGGAGGAAAGGCTCAAGGGTCGCCACTGACTCAGTCTCAGGCAAAACCCCTGAATCTGCACAGACGTCTCACAGCAGAGCGATCCCGGTCCAGAGACACTGTACAAAAGAAAGCACACAGTTAATCTTACTTCTCTTAGACACTCTGCAACCAAACAACTCAGGACAAATTATTTTGTACTTTGTGTCCCTATTAAAATAATGTCTACCTCAAAAGGATCGGACAATACAGTGTACTCAAGTCTAAGTTGCCACAACTGGTGAAATGTTTATAACTTCTTATTGTGAATTTAAACTAGGAATACTGCTGTGTAATTCTTCTTTTAAGTTGACTCTGAATATTTTTTATTTTATGCAACTTATATTATTTGTCAGATTATTTAAACAACTATATTGTGGCAAATGCAACATCAGGCCTTTTCCTATAACACACTCTTTTTGTCCCTGACACAGAACAATACATTACTTAAATGATGAACATATTCAATATTATATATACAGGGTGCTGTTATATATACAGCAACCTGGGCTCTCATAACACCTGAGCAGTGCCACAGACTGATCTCATCATTGCTGCAGTAATTCAGGCAAAAGGAGCTCCAACTAAGTATTGAGTGCTGGACATGCTCATACTTTTCATGTTCATACTTTTCAGGTGGCCAAGATTTCTAAAAATCCTTTCTTTGTATTGGTCTTAAGTAATATTCTAATTTTCTGAGATACTGAATTTGGGATTTTCCTTAGTTGTCAGTTATAATCATAAAAATTAAAAGAAATAAACATTTGAAATATATCAGTCTGTGTGTATAATGAATGAATATAATATACAAGTTTCTCTTTTTGAATGGAATTAGTGAAATAAATCAACTTTTTGATGATATTCTAATTATATGACCAGCACCTGTATAGTACATAATGGCATCAATAAAGACAAAATGTAACAATGACAATCATGCAGCAACACTTCATATGATCAGGCACAATCACAGCTCAGAGTTTGGGGCTCTACGTGTTTTTGTAGCCGGGGATACTTTGTGATACATCACCCCCACTTCCGTCTGTCTGTCACACATATTTCTAAAATCACTGTCAAGTTAAATGTATATTCTTCACATCAATTAATTTATTAAACATTTGCATTCCAAAAATGGACCAAGTTTTTTATTTGCATTCCAAAAATGGACCAAGTTTTTTTTTTTTTAGACTAACATAATATTGAATTCAGTGTCCAACATTTCACAAATTTGCTTTAAAAATGCAATTGATACATTAAGCAAAAACTATAACTGAATTGCATTTGAACACTTTGCTTCAACAGACGATAGACACTCATTCTCTATGAATAATTCAGTTCTATATTTTGACCAGTAAATCAGGGGAGAGCGCGAACGCAGTCCCCCACTACCACAAATTATGCAGTCGAGATTCCCACATTTGGGGAATTCGCAGGGGTCAGCACAACCGGAGTGCAATGGCTGAGCCTCGCCCTGGGTGAACCACCTTCATGATCATGGTGTCTCCCCTGCCAGGTAAGTATGAGTTGTACACGCTCCCTGTAGTGGCGCCACTGAAGGGAACATCATTCTCCACCAGGGTGACACTCACTTCACTACACATGGCTCAGCATCACAATCTATTCTAAACCCTCAATATATACTCTAAACTCTGGATTTTGTTCAGTCATGTTTTTTTACAGTCAGTCTACACCGGCTGTTGACAATTAGACCTTCTGTTTAGCCGAGAGTCTGCATTCCTTGTACACTCGACTGTAGATCTCTCTACCAATCATACTGAAGATCTGACTCGACTCCACCAATCAAGCAAGAGACATGCGTTTTGAATGTTAAATGGTGCAGTTACAGCATCCACCAGCAGGGGCAAACAAGACTAATGAGCCCAATAGTGACTTACTGCTTTCAAGTAGGTATAACTGCAGACCAGAGATCTCCAAAAGGGGGCGGGGTCTCCAAGTGAAGACTATCCCTATTGGCTCTGGCTTCATCCAATTGTAGACTAACATTTAAAAATAAATGTTCATAAATTAAACATTGTTCCAAGTTGATTCTAGAATAAAACAAATTACAAAATATGCCTATATAAATAAATATGCTCAGTCAGAGAGGCCAGAGCTCATGGACAGTGAGCAGAGGTTCAAACTCTGGTCTGAATGCCAATGATATAAGCAGGAATCCCCTGTTATCTCTCCTGCGAGCCGTCCCAGTGCAGTACTCAGGCAAGCCGTGAGAAGAAAACCATCACTGAAGCCTATGAGAGAGTTCAGGACTGCATATTGGCAGAGGACCCGTTCTGAGCAAACTGGGTATTCCTCTACTAAAAATGAACACTAAAACTGTCCGTAATTTCATCCGTCCCCAGGAGAGGCTCCTCAACCTGCAGTCAACAAGAATGCCATCTGCCACCACACTGAAGACTCCATCGGTCTCCAGCACCGTGCCAGCAGTCGGTCCTCCCTCCACCTGACTACCCACAGATCGAGCACAATCTAAGCAATGCAGGGACAAAGGTTTTAAAAGAAAGAACAGACATTGCTAAGCCAGTTCCAAAGGCTCGGTTACAGTTAATGGTAATCTCGATTGCATAATATCTGGTAGTGGGGAACTGTGTTTGCACAGAAATATACAGAGCTACCGCAAAAAACGAAGTTCAAACACAAAATTTAAACGATGGCTGCGTGTGGAGCACAAGGTCTATTGACAAACCGTCAGCGAGCACGAACATCAGCATGTTGATTCTACAATAATCAGTAGCGAACTGTGACTCTTGAACTTTGGCCCCTTCACCCCCTTCCCTTATCGGGGAAAAAGGTAAACTCAGCCTATCTTACAGTGTCCTCTTCTATAATACTGCTACTAATACTATACTAATAATAATAATTTGACAAGCAATGCCAGCAAACATCAGACAAATCAAAACATCGGAGTATGCAGAGAGCTTCCCTTATTTAGCTGTTCTCAATCACCAGTGTATCTATGGACAGAAAGGATTTGAGGACCATACCTTTCAGGAGATGTGGGATCTCTACAGCCAGTATTGTGTGCAGAAGGACAGGCCAGATGATTTCAGCAGCCGTCAGAGGGATTTGATCCAGAGGACGCACAGCTCTGTCTGCATACACCTGTAACCCACATGACCAGTGCACAGACGAAAAGGTACCACCAATTTGTGGTAACAATAAAATGTTGATTCAAATAACACTCTCTCGATTAAAAATACTTATCAGGAAGCATTTCTGTTACAACTCAGATTAGGGACAAACATAAAAAGCCATTCAGTAAAATACCGAAACAAAATCACAATGGCCAGGTCGGCAGCAAAAAGTAAAGAAACAAAAACAAAGAAAATATGAACATACAAAACGTAAGGACTGGTGAGCTGACTGATCTAAACTACAACTCAGAGTTCAAACTTTCCTAACTCCCGAGAAAAATAACAAACACAAAAGAATCTTCCGGGTCCGCTTACTTACCTAGTCTTTCTCTCTAATCTAATATAACTAAACAAACAAAACCTCACCATCCTGTACAAAAGACAAGAAAAACAAACTCCAACAACAGGTTTCCTGAGGTAGGCCGAGGTGAAGAGCCACCAGCAGCTCTTAAACAGGCAGAGGCTGCAGGTGTTGGGAATAATCAGGCTCCAATTGGCAACTATGCTCAGAAAAACAAGAGAAAAGGAAAAACCAGAGAAAGAGCAAAGGCTCAATTTCATTAAAGAAAATCTAAGTGCATTACTTGTGATGTTTTATATTTGTTACACAGATGTCAAGCTCTTCCATCAATGATCCTTCATGGCTGGACGATAATCATTTATTAGAGGTGATTGAGTCAGTCTCTGACGTGGATGATGACTTTGATGTAGCTGTAGACTCTTTCACATGCACAGCCACATCCACTGCCCATGGATATTGACATGTTCTCTGTAACGTGACAGGCCCCACATCTGGATCCACTGTTTCCAAGCTCAAGCACAAGGAGTCCCAGTCCTCAGTCATGAGTCGTGTCTCTTCTGCAGAACCACCGAGTGACTCATTATTATTATTATTATTATTAGAGTGAGAATGTATTTTACGGTTTTGACATCTTTAAGGTTGAACTGGACGCCTAATGGCATTTCATACATTTATGCATTTAGCAGACGCTTTTATCCAAAGCGACTTACAACTTGGGGGTACAATAAGCAATTGGTTATGAAGAGTCGAGTGAGCGCAACAAGTGCCTGAAATACTTAGTCCGTGTACATTTCTCAGTGTAGCACAAGCTAGAATAGGGAGGGAAAAGGGAAGAAAGAGGATTTTTTTTTTTTAAAGGTTAAGTGCTCACGGAAGAGATGAGTTTTTAGTTGACTTTTGAATGTTGTCAACGAATCAGCGTTTCGGATGGCGTTGGGAAGATCTTTCCACCAGCTGGGAACGTTGAATGAAAATGTTCTGGAAAGGGATTTTTTGCCTCTCTGTGATGGTACCACAAGCCTTCGCTCCGTAGCTGACCGGTGCAATGAAGAGCCGATGGGTAATGAAATCAGACAGAATGTGGTTTTACCCTCCAGAGCCTCCAGGTCATGTTAGCGGCACTGTGCCATCGCCACATCTCGTCTTTGGGAGTTGTCTGGCGGCCTGTTGGGGTATGGAGATACTTGAGGTGTCCTTGTGGTGACGAATGCGTGGTTAACAGAAAGGACACACATCTATTCGTCAGGCTATCACACCAAGGTACAACATATTTCTAACTATAAAGGCTCTTAGAGTTGAGACATTCACAGACAGCACAATGTGCTACTTTTTCATTGTGAACAGCCCACTAAGGTTTTTGATATTGCAGCTGTGTCACATCCGCAACATATCCAATCCCATGCTAACAGACGTCTTGTGCTGCGGACAGAGCACCAAAGCAGGGAGGAGCGGTGAAGGTGACCAGGTGGGTTGTTGGTCGACATGGCATCCTGCCAACTCAGTGAGGCTCACCAAACCATGTTCCCCACAATTTAAAGAAGGTTGTGGTGTTTTCCACCCATTGTTTACACAGCAGCATAGAATTTTTTTGTGCCTTTCATTAAAGTCCTTACAATTTCTATGTCTTCAGCTAAAATGAGATGTCAGCCCATTACCTCGACTCCATCAGAGGTGCAGTACCTTCACCAGCTTAATCTGACCTCTGGCAAATACAACGGCCTAAGTTTTAAATGGCAGGTGGAGAATGATGATGGCTACATTAAGCAGCAAGCATGTTGCACTAAATAATCAATTTCAATCATTTGTTTTTCCATAAATGAATTATCTTGTGATATTTAGGCTCCACATAAAAGATGCTGCCATCCTGACAGAAAAGCGAGCCATGGGGATTGGGTGAAGGATCTCCTGCTGAGGAATGTGCAGCTGTTTCTCCTGCCACCTCCAGATCAACCTGACAGGGCCGCTTCAGGTCATTCATGTTCCTGGAGATGTGGCAGTGGTTCAGCCTGCACAAGATCCTTCAAGCTGAGAACGACCACGAGAGGGAAATGGCGCAGGAGGCATTCTGCTCTGTGCGGCAGTGGCTGGTGATGAAGGAGGAGGACGTCACCATCACGTCACTGAAGCGCTTCAGGCGGTACAGTCTCGACAAAGAGGAAGTTAAGGTGCCTTTAGTAAAAATCACAGAGCAACACTAATACAAACTTCAAAGCTGAAAGTACTCAGTGGTTGTTACACAAGGTTTTGTCTTTGTTGTACAACATTTGAGGGCTGGCAGAAATGTGGAGTCTGGTCCTAATGGACTCCACAAAGCAGACATCATGTGACTAGAGGACAGAGAAAGGGGACTCTTTCAGAGGGCAATGTCTTATCAAGACAAGCATGGCAACACAAGGTGGAGGAAAGTCCTGAAGGATGACAGGATGTGGTTTCATTATCCTGAGTATCCTGGAGTGGTGGAAGGGAAAGCCCCTAAGCAGACTCCTTTTATCACCGCTGTTTTTTTTTGGAGACCAGTTTAAGTGAGGCGTTACAGTCTTCACGGTCCAGCACATTCCAGTCGGAATGCTTTTCTGTACTGTTGTGGCTACTCTAAGACAGTCAGACAGATCTGCCACATGTCTGACTCCATGCTGACTGAGGTCCTGGCATGTAATGCAGGCAGAAAGGCTGCCAAGGAGTCATGGGATGAATACATCGACCAGAGCTGTTCCCCCTGCGGTCTTATTATGGCGAGTCTCTGCATAATTTCACATCTAACATGCATATATGTGCAGATTTCCATCTGACACAAACACAGAAGGAGCCCTCACTGTAATAGAAACAAATAACCTCAATCCACTTTGTTTTGTTTTTTTTAAACCATCAATAATAAGTCTGTGTCTGTGTCTATTTTCTCTGCTTTCAGGGAATTTGTGCAAACAATTTCAGCATCACCACTAAGGAGAGAACTGCCATCACCAAAGCTGCTGAGGAGAGCCTTCCTTCTTGCTGAACACAGATCATGTCCACGTTTTGGGAAAGTCTTAAAGCACATCTCCACCAAGAAGGTAAATTTAACAGTCTGCAAATGCAAAAATGTCTGATTGTAAACATACAGTCACTGAATTTAGCAGGGATTATTGTCCACAGCAGTTCTGTACTCATGACTTGGTGTGCATAATGGAAAATCTTAATCATTAATAAATAGTAATAACTGCTATGATAATAATAGAAATAACACCTGACTAATCTAACAAGTCAACACTGTGAAAAACAAATGTTTCAAACTCTGTTTTGTATTCATTATCAGATCTGCAAGAAACTTTTCCTGACCTGTGAGGAATCCCTGGACAAACTGCGGCTGATGGCTGAAGGCCTCATGGAGAGGAACAGAGGGGTCATCAGTGCCTGGAACAAGCTTGACCTCCATGATCACAGCATCCAGCAGTTCGACAGCTTTACTCAGCACACTGGGGTAATGCTCTGTTCAGCCACACAAACGGAGATCCATCTGAGTCGTCTTTGGTGCAAAAGCTGAAGTTCAGTAAGCGTTACTCAGCCGCCCACTGGGTTGACTCCAGAAAGAACCAGCTGATGTGCTGCATAATTAAACAGCTGTGGCTTCATCCTGACTGTGGAGGAAAGGCTCAAGGGTCGCCACTGACTCAGTCTCAGGCAAAACCCCTGAATCTGCACAGACGTCTCACAGCAGAGCGATCCCAGTCCAGAGACACTGTACAAAAGAAAGCACACAGTTAATCTTACTTCTCTTACTGTGCGTTCACACCGCCGCCGGCGAGAGCGTCACACTTCGCTCTGGCCGCCCTGCCATCGATGCTGTAGAAAGATTCGTGGACGTGCTGCCGCTCTGACGTAGATCGAATGCTTGGTCTTTTTTAAAACGGCATTTAAAGGGGCTGCAAAGCAAACAATCATGTTGATCGGCGTTTGTGCAGACTAACCACAGGTAGGGTATAACCGTATAATATCCTCATGAAATCATTTAAATGTGAAAGTTTAAAAAAATCTGATCGATGGAAAGAACTTATAGTTACATGTTTGCTAACGAAATATTAAAAGCCATTTGTGTGGTGTATAAATAATGTTGCGCGTCTTCTTAGCAAACCCTTCGCACCAGCAGTGATCAACCTCTCCTCTATTTTGCTTGGGAAGTTTACAGCACTGCGTTCTCTGGAATCCTCTCAAGCGGAGCACTACTACATTCCCATAAAGTTGACCTGATTTCAACTCTCCTCAACGCCCAAATCGTCCAAGACGCGCCGCCCCGCTCTCGCCGCCGGGCTCCCATTGAAAATGAATGACTTCCGGCCACTTTGACGCTCTCACCTGCGGCGGTGTGAACACACAGTTAGACGCTCTGCTACCAAACAACTCAGGACAAATTATTTTGTACTTTGTGTCCCTATGAAAATAATGTCTACCTCAAAAGGATCGGACAATACAGTGTACTCAAGTCTAAGTTCCCACAACTGGTGAAATGTTCATAACAGTATTCCTAGTTTAAATTCACATTAACAAGTTTAATTCTTCTTTCAAGTGTCATATTTTAAGTAACTAAATCTGACAAATAATCTAATCAATAGACCTATCGTTAAGCCCCGCCCCCCTTAGTTACTGTTGCTAACTCGGACAAACAAACGAGTTGCTATATCTTACAATGACAGCTGTCAGTGTGAAAACCTTATCCCAAGATGTTTTTGGACACAGAATGTAGCGTATATCCCGTCCGAATGATGGCCAAACTTAACTGTTGGTTTATCAAGTTTATTATGTCCTTTTTCACTCCAAAAAATCATCGTAAGAGCTGAACAAACAAAGCATAAGAAATGCGCATTAACGTCTCATTCACAAACTCTTTCGCCGTTGCTCTCTCCGTTACACAGCAAATTACACAAAAACACTCATACAACCAAGTTAACAGTAAACAAACATACACAGAGCTTATGACTTTTCGGGGGTGCAGTTAATAACTGGTAAACTTTGTATCTGCAAAACAACTCCGATAAACCGCGTGCGAGCTCTCCCTTTCACTACCCGTAGACTATAATAGCAATCAAAATAGGAGTCCTCCTTAGTAGGACAGATAATGTAGACCTTAAACATACCTAAAATTAAATTAATTTACATTTAACCAGTTTAATATGGAGAGGCACTGAAATGTAGACCTTCGTGTTTTTGACCTACAGTGTTACATGACTTGAGAACAGTTAGTTATTACGGTTTGTATGTTAGCAGGGACTTTAATCGTAACTTAATGAGTATGACAAACAGAAAATCCTCTCAGGATCCCTGGAGTCAGTGTTACAGTACCTCAGGCACGACATTTTAGCATTTTTGTAGCATAAACACCATCAAACCAATGAGAGCTTCGGATTTTCCAATGTTTCTCTATGGCGCTGAAGCCTAAAGATGTCCGAGTTCCGGTCCCAGCGCAACTGATACTCAACTGCCATTGGCTCATCTGCGTTCGAGGGGAGGGGCTTACCGATAGGTCAATTGTGAATTTATTTAAAACAACTATATAGTGGAAAATACAACTTGTTCATTATTTATTATATCCGACAACATTAGTGCTTTTCCTATAACACACTCTTTTTTCCCCTGGCACAGATCAATACATAATCTTAAATGATGAACATATTCAATATTCTATATAGTACATAATGGCATCAATAAAGGGAAAGTGTAACAATGACAATCATGCAGCAACACTTAATATAATCAGACACAGTCACAGCTCAGAGTTTGGGGCTCCACATATTTCAAAATCACTTTCAAGTAGTGATGTCCGGTTCGCGAACGAATCGTTCTTTGAACCGTTTTTTTTTAGTGAACAGGTCGAACCAGTTCACCAAATCGGACTGAATCGTTCTAAACGGTTCACGTCTCGAGTCAGCGCTGACCCATCATTTACTAAAGTTACTCACTTTCTGACATGAGTGACAGTCCCTCCGATTAGAAATAAACTAATGTCCTGAAGTATATGTTACTAGTAACTACAACAGTTCACTGAACTGAGACATGTTGTGCTGAGAGAACTGATGAGAACTCACAAGCAGCTGAAACTGAGCATGCGCTTATACTACCGAACGTACAGCAGTTCTCGAGTTAACAGTTCTCGAATCTGAACAAACCGTTTCCGTCGGAAACGTTCGATGAGAGCCGATGAGCTGAGCATGCGTGTACAATAGGGATGGGCATTTTTGTCAATTTCTCATTTCGATCATCGATAGGTCTCAAAAACGAGTACTCGAGTAATTGGGGGCGGGGCATGTGCAGGGGGCGGGGCATGTCCGTCATTGAGATAATGAAAATACTGTTATGAAAATGGTTGTTGACAAATACAAACGTGACATGAAAACAGGTATATGAAAACATGAACATATAAAACAAAAAATAACTGCTAGATTATGATGCATAAATGTCTTTGAAAAAGAAACATCTTTATAAAATGACCGTCTCAAATAACCAAGTCAGTATTTGCCTTTGAGCTGAAACTGTGAAATAACACCACCCTGCAGAGCTTGCTATAGCTGGTTAATAAACTCAACAAAACGCACCATATATCAATATTAATATGAAGATTATTATGAACCTATTACGACATAAATCAACACAAAAGGACGTGAATGCGCACGTGATCTTCAGCGTGCTAGATTTTACAGGCGAAGGGTTTGAAACGGAACATTTTGAATGCGCTCTTCCCTTAACGCTGATACACGGACAACGAAAGCACACAGAAACAACATTTTATTAAAATCCTGTTCTCATTATAATGCTTTGACAGATTGACTCTGCACATCATGCACTTAATTTTATTATTCATGATCGAAGCGTTTACAGACATCACTGCGCGTTTTCGAACTCATAGCGAAAAACCAACTTTAAATAAACTAGGTCTACTGTTAAAAAATACGATAACAGTATAGCACTGCTGCATTACTAATATCAATGATTCTGAGAAAGAAATAGCCTATCTGAAAAGAATATGACCGTCTCTAAACCATCATGTCGAGCATGAAATATGCGTTTGAGCTGAAACTGAAGAGAATGAACAACAGCCGGTATAACGGCAGCGCTTTGCTAGCTTATTAAGCTCAACCAAACGCTTCTTATATTAGATTAATCAGATATAGAAAACATAAAAGTAATCTTACAACGTGCATCTGCAGATAAGGACGCGGATGCTCACATGAACTTCACGCGCTAGTCTGAGTGTTCTCGCTAGTTTCTCTGTGGATCAGCTGATACACGGGGAACTAAGCACAGATCATTTACAGCAGCGGTTTTCAATAGGTGAGGCGCGCCTCCCCTGGGGGGCGCCAAAGAGCCACAGGGGAGGCGCGACGTGAAGAAAAAATAAAAATAAACCATATACTCGCATCGCGGTATACTGGGTAAAAGCTACGCGGGATACTTGCGTCGTGGTACAAACGAGTTGACTGATTACTGACAAGTAGTAATGCTGACAGATTAAGCAATGGCTCCTTCTGGCTCAACGTGTGCACAGGTGCTCGATAGGCCTACTCGAAAACTGAAGGATTTTATGAATGGCACCTGTTTTCAACACAAACACTCTACGCAGAAAGAGTGTTTCTTGAACTTAGAAAAAACTGCAATACAATTATTTTTTTAAGGGGTAGGCTATGTTTATTTTTTTCAATCATTTTAAAATTAATTGGAGAATTAATTTGAATGTGCCTAGCCTATGTGTTGTAGCCATTAAATAAGCGCATTTAGTTTCATATGTTAAAATATTATATGTTATTTTTTTCCATCTATATGTTGATTATGAAAAGTGAACACCATGAGTAAGATAGGATGCATCGGGGACATGGAGTGGGTCAGACATGATTGACCACTTCATTAAGTTTCGTTTTGTAGAAAGACTTTCTTTAGTTTAAAGTGAATTTCGTTTTGTATAAATTGTATCTTAATTTTAATAAATGTTTATTCAACAAATTGCCTGGATTTAATAAATAAGAAGCAAATATAGCCGCGATCAATTGCATTGCACGCGTGAACTGGAGCGCATCATAAATTCATATCTCCTATCTCTTTAATTTTTTATGATAAATTAATCGAAACTCAGTTTATGCCTCATAGACATGAAAAATATTTAAGAAAGCTTTACATTTCTTTAAACGAAACTATTCAAAACGAAAAGAAATAGGCTAGCTAACGTTACTCAATGTAATCCATGATGTGCATTTCTCTCTGGCTAGGCGTGTTCAATACGGAGATGGCGATCTTCAACTCAATTTTTTGCAGCTGACACAGACAGAAAAGACTAGTGTAGGCCTAATACAAATCAATGCACGAAATCGAACTTTTTTATTTTAATTTTTTATTTTATTCAGCTCGAATGTGGACTTGAAGCAGAGACTGGCAGAAATGCCGATCACGCGTTTCTGGTTGTCTGTGGAGAGCGAGTTCCCTCAGATCTCCACTAAGGCTATGCAAGTCCTAATCCCCTTCACCTCCACTTACTTGTGTGAGTGTGGGTTTTCCGCACTGACCATGATTAAAAATAAATACAGATCAAGGCTGCAGGTGGAGGACGACTTGCGTTTATTTCTCTCTGCAGTGCAGCCCCTTCATCGAACACCTCTGCGCGTCAAAAGCGCGTCCTCATTGTTCCCACTGATATGGGCGGTTATTCGAAGTTCAAAATTAAAATTAAAATGACGTGAATGACACGTGCAAATGACGTGAATGGTGCATTTTGTTTATTGTTTAAATCTGAATGTATGATTTTAAATAATTTTAGCCACATACAAATCTTGTATGTGGCTGAAAAAAAAATTGTAATGCAAATCTCTTTGATCTGATAACATGCCTTCAATGCAGTTGACTGTTATGTGTTATGCGCTCCGTGAACAAAAAGCGTTGTCGTTCATTGATCAGAGAGCTGTCCATTGTGCTGATTTTGTTCGAGACGATGTGCATTAAAATGTGCGCTTAAAGAGATAGTTCATTTTAAAATGAAAATTCTGTCATCATATACTCACCCTCAATTTGTTTCAAGCCTGTATGAATTTCTTTCTTCTGCTAAACACAAAGCAAGATATTTTGAAGAATGTCAGCAACCAAACAGTTAACTGGTCCCATTGACCTCCATATTATATATATTTTTTCTTACTATGGAAGTCAATGGGACCAGTTAACTGTTTGGTTACTGACATTCTTCAAAATATCTTGCTTTGTGTGCAGCAGAAGAAATTCATACAGGCTTGAAACAAATTGAGGGTGAGTATATGATGACAGAATTTTCATTTTAAAGTGAACCATCTCTTTAAGACCCAGACACAAGTTTCACACTTGTGACATTCACATGTTAAGCATGTTTTGTTGACTTATGGTTAGGCCTACTGATGTTCTGTGATTTCTAAAAGTAGCCTCAAATAGGCCTGCATAAAGTTGGAAGTTATTTGCTGTTGCAAAGATTTATGAATGCACTTCTTAAAAAAAAAAAGGAAATAAAATACAATATGAAAAAATATTTACATTTTATTAGTTGTTATTGAAACTCATCATTGCCAGGAACACACAGAAGATGGCATTTACTGCCGAGGCGTGTGTGGGTTAGAAGAGGCGGACAGGATTTTGGGGAAGGGGGGGCTCGGCTGTCCTTACCTACTCTAAGGGGAGGCTCACATTCACACAATTTGAAAACCCCTGATTTACAGCATTCTATTACCATCGTGTTTTCATTATAATGCTATGTAGGCTATGACAGATTGGCGCTGCACATCTTGCACTAACCATTTAATGATCTCATGATTCCAGACATCACTGCAGTGCCTCAGTTTCACTTTTTCGCCGCGGTCTGGAGGCGTGCTGTAAAACGCTAACCAATCAGACCCCCGCAAAACGATGCAATAACCAATAAAAAAGAGACAAATATATATTTTTCAGGGTCACATTCGAGTACTCGATTACTCGACCACTGTTGCCCATCCCTAGTGTACAACCGTATCATGAGTACAGAATCGAGAATCGTTTCTTTCGGACAAGTTCGATACTGACCGATGAGCTGATAATGCCAAATGTCATTTGTTCAGAGGAACGAAATGCAGATTTCTTGTGTATAAAATTATCATGTTTGAAACATGCTCATCACATAATTGCTGTCTATCACTGTATTATTTTAAAGTTTGTAAACAATGCATGGAATGTAAAACGGTCAATCTAAACATGTATTTGTTTTATCAATAATGCATGCTATTTTCAGGAACAGCTTATTACATTTCTAAATAAGTTGATATAAATCTTAAAATGTATTCATCAAAACAGAAGTTTTGATATAGACTACATATTCAGCTTGCAGCAGTTCTAAGCTCAGCACATTATAGGCTACACTAATACAGTGGTTCTTGAGTCAGGAACGGGTTGCAGCGGTTCTCGGATCATCAGTACAGAATCGAGAACTGTTTCTTTCGTACATGTTCGATACTGAGAACCAATGAGCTGAGATACTGAGCATGTGTGACCGCACCGTCTGAACCGAACTGTTTCTCTCGGACAGCTGATGCTGTGCTGATCATGGTGCTGATAATATGAGCACGGGTGAATCGAGGACTTGGTGTAAGTTTGTTATGTCAATGTAAGTTTATTTAATCCCTGTTTGCACACTGAGTGCTTTTGCAAAATGTAAATGTAAGAACTTATCCACTTATTATTATTATACTAAGTTATGATTACAATGACTTTATATGAATGTGTTTTTAATGTATTTTCATCCGCCGGGATAATAGAAATGACGTCATTACTTGAGGACGTAAAATAGCGTTTTTTTTTAACCGGATCATTGAAACGAACTGTCCGAAAGAACCGGTTTGCGGAAAAGAACCGAACTTCCCATCACTACTGTCAAGTTAAATTTATATTCACATCAATTCATGTATTAAACATTTACATTCCACAGAAGCCTCCCGTTTCCCTGACTCTACTTAAAGTGATTGGGAGTCATTCAGCAGCTCCAAACAAAAATGGAACAAGTGTTGTTTATGGACAGACAAAAACATAATATTAAATTTAGTGTCCAAGATTTCATAAATTTGCTTTATAAATGCAATTGAAACATTCAGCAAAAACTAAATTTGAAGTGCATATGAGAGCAATTAGCAGTTTCAACAGATGATAGACACTCATTCTCCATGAATAACTCAATTCTATCTTTAGACCAGTAAATCAGGGGAGAGCGCGAACGCAGTCCCCCACTACCACAAATTATGCAGTCGAGATTCCCACATTTGGGGAATTCGCAGGGGTCAGCACAACCGGAGTGCAATGGCTGAGCCTCGCCCTGGGTGAACCACCTTCATGATCATGGTGTCTCCCCTGCCAGGTAAGTATGAGTTGTACACGCTCCCTGTAGAGGAGCCACTGAAGGGAACATCATTCTCCACCAGGGTGACACTCACTTCACTACACATGGCTCAGCATCACAATCTATTCTAAACCCTCAATATATACTCTAAACTCTGGATTTTGTTCAGTCATGTTTTTTAGTCAGTCTACACCGGCTTTTGACAATTAGACCTTCTGATTGGCAGAGAGTCTGCATTCCTTGTAAACTCGACTGTAGATCTCTCTACCAATCATAGCAAAGATCTGACTCGACTCCACCAATCAGGCAAGAGAAATGCATTTTGAATGTTAAATGGTGCAGTTACAGCATCTACCAGCAGGGGCAAACAAGACTAATGAGCCCAATAGTGACTCACTGCTTTCAAGTAGGTATAACTGCAGACCGGAGATCTCCAAAATGGGGCGGGGTCTCCAAGTGAAGACTATCGCTATTGTCTCTGGCTTCAGCTTCATCCGATTGTCAATGACTTGCATTTCAAAATAAATGTTCATAAATAAAACATTGTTTCTAGTTGATTTTAGAATAAAAAAAGTTATAAATATGCTATATACATAAAAATGCTCAGTCAGAGAGGAGGCCAGAGCTCGTGGCCAGTGGCATTCAGACCAGAGTTTGAACCGCTAGTCAATGATATAAGCGGGAATCCCCATCCGAGCCGTCCCAGTGCCGCGTGTGGGAAAGTTACACTCTATTGCTGTGTTCTAAGCAATGAAGGCGTCCCGGGGCTCGATAGTCACAGGGTAGGAGGGGGGTAGTGACACTGGGTACAACTAAAAATGTGCATATGTCCGGTGAGATCTGGTTGGGAAGTTACAGACGGCTCGGCAATCTCAATCACACAATCTTATTGTTCGATCCTGAACAGTAATTTTCTTTAGCACACTATTCAGCAAAAATTCCGCCTTGCAGTAAATTTCACTGGTTAGGGTGTAGGGTAGGTTTAGGGGTTAGAATTGGTTGTAGTATGGCATTGTATTAAATCAGCTCTGTGATTGACGTGACCAATGAAATCCTTAGAATCGGTTGCGGGCTGGAGTTTGCGCTTAACTTGATTTGTGGGGGGTTTTTAAATTCACGCATGCGTCTGTCAATGAGAGGAAGCCACGTCCTATTTTGGAGTTCCCACCCCCATTTGGAGATCTCCAGGCTGCAGTTATACCCTTATCACTGCTTTTGCACACCAAAGTTTATAATTGAATAAAGCCTACGGTTTCACACACAGTTAAAAAAGATCGTAGCATCACTACACAGCATTTTGTAAATGTTACACTAGTATTCCAAACATAAATCATTCTACCTTTACTAATATATGATCACTAACAACAACTTATCCCATTAAGAACAATAAACTCTACTTGTATTAACTTCTGCCACCACACAAGAATAAATCATCTCTTATTTTAAACTCTTTAGGGGGTGCACCGTTTCCGGAGGTACTGCAATACCGGGTCGATGCGTGGAGTGGACGGAGCAAGCCCCTATTCCATCTCCCTGCTCCAAAAATCAATTTAATATATGGTGCCCGGGTAGGGCACGTATCAGATATTAAACTGATAAGAACAGATACTACACTTGATCTTAGCCAAAAGGCCGAGAAGCGATGCCCACAAATGGTCACCAGTAGCAAACACATTCTTGGAGACAGTAAATCCGATGATGGGGAGCTTCATTTTTTTTTTATCAGTTATTGTACTGAATGTAATTGTTAACTTTACTCAAGTAAGGCTTACAGGTTCATAACCTCTCCTCCCCTTACTTTAGATTTGAAAACGGCTCAAGAAATGGGTGTGTAAAGCTGTGGTAAGGAGGGAGGAGTAAAGGGTGGGAAGAGGGGAGGGGACAGTATGGGGGGGGGGGGGGGGGGTCAAGCAATAGACCTACGTCACACTCACTACAGACATGAAAGAACATTAAAATGTGACTGGAGACAAAAGATAAAAGAGTGGGGGCAAACTACATTTTAAATATCAGATCATTAAGAAAAACTCATTAGTGTCTTCTTAAAGAGGTGGTAAAACACATTCTTTTGAAGGCTTGACTGTGTTTGTGGGGTGCACTGTAACATGTGGTCATGCTTCGTTTAAAAAAAAAATTGCCTTATTTTTCATATATTTGACCTTTATTCTACACTGCTCTGTCCCTCCTTGTAAAACGGTCTGATGCTTTCCGGGTTGTATGAAGCCAGTCCCTCAAAAATACGCAGTGGGCTCAGATTGGTTAGCTGGCCCAGTGTGTTGTGATTCGCTAACCGCAGTGCACGTCGGAAACGTCACGCCCCTTACCGGAGGCTGTTCAGTATTAGAAACAACGGCGTCAATAAAACCATATGAGCTCGAATCAGACCCAGAACATTTGAGTGAAGATGATCGAGCAGAACCTGTTCAGTCCTTGAGAGTAAAGACTGCGGATCTATAATGATCGCTACTGAATGGCACTTTAACTTTTGTATTTTTAGAACGATTATAGCCAAATATCTGTCGCAAGAACTAACGTTAACCCAAAACGAACACTAAACACTGGCTTTAACTAGTAAGTTAGCCAAATCACACACAGAACCATGTTTAGCATGCCCGTAGATAAACAATACATAAAAGCTCTAATCAAAGAATCATTTACACTAATGCCAGGTTCGCTGTTGAGATTTTAACGTTAATGTTTGTAACGTTAGGTGTTCGTCGGATAACGTTAAGTATGAATGAGCATTTAACAGACTGGTTTGCAGAACAGCGTTGTCATCTGTTTACTTCCTTGCTACAACGTATAATTAACCTATTACAGGAAAACACATCGATGAAAAATAAATCAGACTTACAGGTTGTGGCCCGTAAACAGCTTCTGTTTGTAAATCCAGCTTTCAGGTCAAGCCGTTGTGCATATCCTGTATTGAACTCGCGAAGATTGTGGAAGTTTCTGTTGTCCTCCGTGAAATGTGCAGCGCGCGCGTCGTGCATCCACGCACCGGCAGTGTTTTTTCACGCAGCTGACGTTGTGCAAATCTGGCGTTGAAATCGCGAAGACGGTGGATGTTTTCCTCTGTTAGATGTGCTGCAGGGAGCCCTGCGCGCGCCTGACTCCCCGCTGACTCAAACACACGTGCATACAACATGCTGTGTGTTAAACGCTCTGCAACGCACCCCTGTCCCTATGAAGGCTGAACAAAGCAAGTACCCCAGACCTGCAATCCGGATGAAAATAACAGCGTTTCCTCTGCATCGCGGCAACAACACTCCAGCCTAACTTATACCACAACAGCACCGCGATACAAAATGGCCTCACCCCCCCTTATTTAATATTCTCGGAGGAGGGGTTTATGTAAATATTGAGCCTGTTGATGTCACCAACCCTGGAGGAATGTCTGTAGTCGCCTACTGGCCGTTTGCTGTAGTTCTTAGAAACTGATTTCTTTAAAAGCAAATATCTCCCTTTGCTTTAAACTTTGAACGTTGTAACTTTGCAGATGTTGTTTATGCTCAAGCAGCAACATTACACGCTAGCTAAAGTTAGAATAGTGAAATCGTTGTTTACCACCCCTTTAAATCAGGAGAGAGTGTGAACACAGTTCCTCACTACCATAAATTATGCAGTCGAGGTTGTGCAAAGTCTACAATGACCATAGACAATTAAGCATTCTGATTGGCCGAGAGTCTACAGTCACCATAGACTACCAATCAAATGGTGCACTGTAGACTACCAGAGACCAGTAATTCCAAAATCTGTTAAAGGGTTAGTTCACCCAAAAATGAAAATTCTGTCATTAATTACTCACCCTCATGTCGTTCGACACCCGTCAGACCTCTGTTCATCTTCGGATCAAAAAAAAGCTGAAAGCTGATGGCTGAGAAATTGGCATTCAGTACGTTTACACTCACAAGACCCATAAAAGGCACTTAAAACATCGTTACAAAGTCCATCTCACCGCAGTGGCTCTACAATAATTTTACGATGCGACGACAATAGTTTGTGCGCAAAAAATAAATCAAAATAACACCTTTATCCAACTTGTTATTGTCTTCCGTGTGTGCCTCCACGACGCATGCGCGAGAATATGACGCAGATCCAGCGTTCGGACACATGACCCAGAAGCGATTTGTTTACAAGCAAAGGAAGACGCGCTTATCTAAGCTGTTGAATTCTACATTGATCGTGCTTTAGGTCTCGGCGTAGTGCTCAAAATGGGGCTTAAGTGTGCATTTCATGGATTCCCGAACCCCGGCGCTACGTCATATTCTCGCGCATGCGTCGTGGAGGCACACACGGAAGAGAAGAAGAGGTTGAATAAAGTCGTTATTTTGATTTTTTTTTGCGCACAAAAACTATTGTCGTCGCTTCGTAAAATTATTGTAGAGCCACTGTGGTGAGATGGACTTTGTAACGATGTTTTAAGAGCCTTTTATGGGTCTTGGAAGTGTAAATGTACTGAATGCCAATGGAGGCCTGTCTGAAGCCTTTCTCAGCCATCAGCTTTCAACAAAAATATCTTCATTTGTGTTCCGAATATGAACGGAGGTCTTACGGGTGTCGAACGACATGAGGGTGAGCAATTAATGACAGAATTTTCATTTTTGGGCGAACTAACCCTTTAACTTTACTAATCAACTAGAGATGCTTCATTTGTATTAGATACAACAACTCAAGCTGCAAGAAAAGCCGCTCTCTCACTGCTGCTGATTCTCCGACAATGAATGTACACATTCTACACAACAGACAACAGCGCAGAAGTATAAATGCTCACGACGGCGTCGGCCACTCGACGCAGAAGTATAAATTGGCCTTTATCTACGTGTTGTGCCAACAGCACTTAAAACTGCTGTGGTCACCCCTGTGTTAAAAAAGCAAAACAGTGATTTAATCAACTTTAATAACTTTCGTCCAATTTCACATCTTTCCTTTATGTCAAATTTTAGAGCGAGTTGTTACTTTTCAACTACTCAATAATTTAATGGTTAACAATTTGTACGAGCCCTTTCAATCTGGGTTTAGGAAAATGCATAGCACTGAAACAGCCCTGGCGAAAGTCGTTAAAAATTAAATTATTAGCTGCCGATTCTGGCTCTTTGTCGATTCTTATTTTGTTAGATCTCAGTTCTGCTTTTGACACCGTTGACCATATGCTTTTGCTTAACCGGTTAGAGGCTGTCTTTGGTGTATCTGAGACTGCCTTAGAATGGTTTGGGTCATATCTTAGGGATCGCAGTCCATTTGTTTTCATGGGTGGGTTTAGATCTGAGGTGGGTCCTGTTCGTACTGGTGTCCCACAGGGCTCAGTTCTTGGTCCTTTGCTTTTTAGCATTTTGACACGCAGATTTATAAACATTCTAAATCTGGTTAATTCGTAGATATTTCTCATCTTTCAAATTGCATCTCTAGGATTAAGTTGTGGATGTCTAAAAATGTTCTCTGTCTAAATGGCTCCAAAAAATAAGTTATGCTCCTTGGCTCTCCCAATCAACTACATAATACTGTATCCATAGATTTGTCGGTTGATGGTATAGCCTTGGAGTTACAAAATAAAATGTAAAAATCTTGGGAGTCATCTTCGATCCAACTCTATCATTTGAGCCTTTTATACAAAATACGGTTAAGACCTTCTTTTTTCATCTTAGAAACATTGCACGTATTCGACCCACGCGGTCTTTCTCTGTAGCTGAAAGATTGATTAATTATTTTGTTTTCTCACGAATTGACTATTGTAATGCCCTCCTTGTTGGAGTATCTAAATCTTCGATTAACAGATTACAATATCTAAAATTCTGCAGCTAGAATCTTAACTGGGGCTAGGGTTGGTGACCATATAACTACTATTCTGGAGACGTTACATTGGCTTCCGGTCAGGTATCGTGTAGATTTTAAAATGTTAATGCTAACATATAAGGCTTTATATGATTTAGCTCCCCAGTATCTGGCTGATCTTTTAACTCCTTACACGCCAGCTCATCATGCAATGTATTTGCTTGTTTTCACTTCAAGAATGAGCACACGGCTGGCATGATCTTATTGCTATAGCAGTCCTTGCACACGCGAGTTATTGCAGGCTCATATCAACACGTTATCATATCAGCAAGGCATATCGGCATAATTTTTCATAATCGACCGATGCCTATTTTTATATTTTAAGCGTTTATCGAGCCGATAATATTGTGCATCCCTTATAATGACATCAATAACAATGACAAAATATAAAAATGACAATCACGCAGCAACACTTTTCTTCATATGATCAGGCACAATCACAGCTCAGAGTTTGGGGCTTCACATGTTTTCGTAGCTGGGGATACTTTGTGTTACATCACCCCCACTTCCGTCTGTCGCACATTGATAAATCACTGTCAAGTTAAATTTATATTCTTCACATCAATTAATTTATTAAACATTTGCATTCCACAGAAGCCTCCCGTTTCCCTGACTCTACTTAAAGTGATTGAGAGTCATTCAGCAGCTCCAAACAAAACTGGACCAAGTGTTGTTTATAAACAGACAAACGTAATATTTAGGGACGCACCGGTTGACCGGCCAAAAATCGGAACCGGTTTTCTTTGTATTTTTCTGCCAATTTTTCCGGAAGTGCGCCCGCGTGCACATACGCCTATATTGCAATCATTCGCGAACATGTCACTTGTGTGTTACAAACGGAAACTGGAGAACTGAGGAAAGAGACGAGATACGCTGAAGGGAATGAAGAGCCGCTTTCCTGCGCAAGCTTACCACTCCGCGCCCTGCACAAGCGCAGATAGTGAGCATTTGTTCAGCACAGCTTCTCACGTGTTGGATCGGATAAGAACGAAACAGACTAACTTGTGACAAAGCCGAAATACTTCTTTTTGTAGCCTAAAGAAGAACATGCATGCACTTTTGAAATTAAATACTATCAGTTCTGTAGCCTATAGGATGATCATTTTTATTTTATCTTAAAATTACATTGACTTAATTTGATTTAAAAAGCACCTGCTGTGTAGCATCTTAGTTTTTTTTCGTTGCACTAAACATTATTTGATTTAACATTTTGGAACAATTATATACTTTGGTTTTATTTAATTTCACTGGTAAAGACTTTTTTTCTTTACACTGAATTTAAAAACAAATGCTGATTTAAGTAACATCTTTATTTGGATTGCAGAATATGCAGTTGTTGCCTTTAGAGCCCGACCGATATATCGGCGGGCCGATATTATCGGCCGATATTAGGCTTTTTCCAAACTATCGGTATCGGCATTTATGATGGCCGATAAATGAATATTTTTTTAAAAATAAAAAAACCGGACGAAACACCTCTCAAACACATTGAGTGTTGGCGTTTCATAGTTTGTCCACCAGAGGGCGCTCTACAACGTGCCGGCTGGCAACACCACCAGCTGATCCAGCAGAGTCATGCTGAGCTTCAGCGCTCTGAGCGCTGCATTCACAACACAGATCATCCGCGAAATGCATGTAAGTTGGCAACGAGACATACATTGCTTGAATTGAATAACAGTTAAAAGAACATCCCCATCAGTTCTCTTAACTCAAATAACATGACACAATTTGTAACTGCCAAGTCCAGTTTTGCTGTTACATGTAAGCCAAGAGAGCTGGTAATTACGCTAGGTTACAGTTGACTGACTTATTTTACCTCGGACAATGTGACTGAATAAAATGTATTTCTTTAATAGTCTGACAGTTTGACATCATGAGACGTATCATCTCTCCCCTGCCCGTTATTTTGAAAAAGTATACATATTTCTAAATTATAACTTATCATAGACGCTAACCACAAAGCTAGCTAATGCCATGGCTATCAGTGGGAGACCGCTAACATTAATGCGCCTTGAAAAACACAACAAACTTATTCTGCCTAAATAAAGTAATGATTACTGTATTTATAACTAGTATATTTGTAGTTCCAGTCTCTGCATTGTAAATCGTAAGTTAGGCTCGTGAAGAGTGAACGAAAGTGCGTGACTTCGTTCAGACGCCGCATTAACGAGTCAAATAATGGATTACACGAGTCATCATCAGTAACGTTAGTAGATTTTAGAAGGCAGGCAGCAAATGATGATTGAAAATGGTTTGTTGTAGCTTGATGGATAGAATTAAAAGTGCATGTAAAGGGATAAGCAAGTTGACATTGTAATTATAAGGTGGCTCATATTTATACTGTATATAGTTTATGTTTTGCTGTTGTTGTTATTTATCAGAACTTCTAGAACTTAACTGAATATTTTTTTTTCCAGTCTTGCTAAAAGTTATATTTATAAAGCTTACCACATCTATTAATACTGGTAACTTTGATTTTTTGTTTTTGTTAGCCTATTGTGTTTTCGTCCAAACGACTTTAAGTTTCATATCTTAAGTTTGTATTTTTATACATTTTATTTATCAGAACTTTAATATATTTTATGTTCCTCTGTTCTGTTGTAACAATAAAACAAACAAGTTTATTTTTAAACTGCATTATCATATTATTTTAGAGAGGCTGAGGGATCATGAATAACTACAAATAACTGATGTATAAGGGAAATCTGTTTGTGTTTTTTTACGCGTTTCTGTTATTTTATTTTTTTATTTTTTATATATATCGGCTGATATATCGGAATATCGGATTTTTAAGTGACCAAATATTTGTATCGGTATCGGCCTTAAAAATCCTTTATCGGTCGGGCTCTAGTTGCCTTTAATTTCACCTTTCAGCCTTTTAATTTCCAATTCAATTTTCAAGTTAATTTCAGATAGCGACTTGTTTTCATTAGCCAAAAGCCAATTTAGCCTGTTAAATACCAAATAAACATCTTGTTCATGTATACTTTCATTCTTTTACTGTGTTAAAAAAAATAAATAGGCCAATTTTCTTGAATAAAATCGGTATCGGAATAGGCCAGGTAAAATCATGATCGGTGCATCACTAGTAATATTAAATTCAGTGTCCAACATTTCATAAATTTGCTTTATAAATGCAATTTATAAATTTAGCAAAACTGAAAATTAAGACAGAAGTGCATTTGAGCACAGACAAAAAACACTCATTCTCTATGTATAATTCAGTTCTATCTTTTCACCAGTAAATCAGGGGAGAGCGCGAACGCAGTCCCCCACTACCACAAATTATGCAGTCGAGATTCCCACATTTGGGGAATTCGCAGGGGTCAGCACAACCGGAGTGCAATGGCTGAGCCTCGCCCTGGGTGAACCACCTTCATGATCATGGTGTCTCCCCTGCCAGGTAAGTATGAGTTGTACACGCTCCCTGTAGAGGAGCCACTGAAGGTAACATCATTCTCCACCAGGGTGACACTCACTTCACTACACATGGCTCAGCATCACGATCTATTCCAAACCCTCAATATATACTCTAAACTCTGTAAAAACAACACGACCGATGATTGAACAAGATCCAGTCATACAGTCTACGCTGACTGTTGACAATTAGACCTTCTGTTTAGCCGAGAGTCTGCATTCCTTGTACACTCGACTGTAGATCTCTCTACCAATCATAGTGAAGATCTGACTCGACTTCACCAATCAAGCAAGAGAAATGCGTTTTGCATGTAAAAAGGTGCAGTTACAGCATCCACCAGCAGGGGCAAACGGGACTAATGAGCCAAATTGTGACTCACTGCTTTTGCACACAAAAGTTTATAATTGACTAAAGCCTACGGTTACACAAACACAGTAAAAATAAATAAAAAGATAGTAGCATCACCACACAGCATTTTGTTAATATTACACTAGTAATCCAAGCATAAATCAAATCATTCTACCTTTACTAATATATGATCACTAACAACAACTTATCCCATTAAGAACAATAAACTCTACTTCTATTAACTTCAGCCACCACACAAGAATAAATCATCTCTTATTTTAAACTCTTTAGGGGGTGCACCGTTCCCGGAGGTACTGCAATACCGGGTCGATGCGTGGAGTGGACGGAGCAAGCCCCTATTCCATCTCCCTGTTCCAAAAATCAATTTAATATATGGTGCCCGGGTAGGGCACGTATCAGATATTAAACTGATAAGAACAGATACTACACTTGATCTTAGCCAAAAGGCCGAGAAGCGATGGCCACAAATGGTCACCAGTAGCAAACACATTCTTGGAGACAGTAAATCCGATGATGGTGAGCTTATTTTTTTTTTTACTCTGTTATTGTACTGAATGTAATTGTTAACATTACTCAAGTAAGGCTCACAGGTTCATAACCTCTCCTCCCCTTACTTTAGATTTGAAAACGGCTCAAGAAATGGGTGTGTAAAGCTGTGGTAAGGAGGGAGGAGTAAAGGGTGGGAAGAGGGGAGGGGACAGTATGAGGGGGGGGGGGGGGGGTCAAGCAATAGACCTACGTCACACTCACTACAGACATGAAAGAACATTAAAATGCGACTGGAGACAAAGATAAAAGAGTGGGGGCAAACTACATTTTAAATATCAGGGGCCTCATTTATAAACGTTGCGTACGCACAAAAGAAGGCGTACGCCGCTCTCTACGCAATAATTGGTATTTATAAAAAGCAAACTTGACGGGAAAATGTGCGGTCCTTCACGCAAGCTCTGACCCAGGCGTACGCACAAAAACGGGTGAAATGAGAAATGGCGACACCGTCGGCAGATGGAAGAAACACGTGAAAGTGTGTGAAACTGTAGACCGTTGTGTAAAAGAAATGGCTATGCCTCTCATAAATAACATTAAGACTTCACAAAGCAAGTCTTACAATGAACAGCCTACACGAACACCCGTTTGATCGATCTGCAGTGTAAAACAAACAAAATCAAACGAAAATTACAACATAAATGCAAATTAACACATATTTGCAAAAAGAAAAGTGAAATATGTTCTGCAATAATATTGGCATGTTATGCATTGCAATTCATCCTCATAAATATGGTAAACAACGAAATAGCTAATGTACAAAACTGATATTCTCGTCAAGTGTCCGTCTGGCGGATCAGATAGATGCAATTAGACAGATAGATAGATAATTAGGGAGATATATAGATAAATAGATAGATGTATTAATTGTCCACTGGGGAAAGTTGTTTTCATAGTAAAATTTCTTCATCAGCTACGTTCATGGTATTCATGCATATGCCTTTAGTTTTATTTTTGATAAAATGACGTATGTCTCAACCATTCAGAAAGCTGCAAGACATTACATTTGCACGGAACTATTTCCCATTTCCACGTAGATTATAACCGACATCTGTAGCTTGTCAGATTCAATTAAATGGATGGAAATAAAATGCCCATCTCAATGCGTAATGACGCACAATGGCTGATCTTGTGCTCTAGAAGATGTGGCGAATGGAAGGATTCGGAGTGAACGCATCTTCAGACAGCAAGAGGACACACTCTGGCGATGGAGCACTAGACGCTTTTTTGCCTCGACTTTGATGTCCGACCATTTCTTTTTTATTTCGGCGATAGTCCGAGGTTGTGAGGCTACAGCATTTACGGCGTCTGCAACCTTTTGCCACTCAAGTGTCTTTTTGGCATTAGTAATGCCCACACTGTGCCCTCCAAACAACACTTTTCTTCTCTTTTCAACCTCGCCAACGATAACTTCTACCTCACATTGAGTGAAGTTACGTTTTTTTTTTATTTCCTCTGTGTTTGCCATGATTTCGCAACATATGAATATTAACTTTTGGGCGTTTCACGGACTATTTATGGGCAACTATGGGCGTGACATGAAGCCGCAAAAGCTGCGCTACATTTAGAATTGATTGTGATTTATTAAGGGAAAACTGCGTAGGATGTGCGTGCGTACTGTTTTATAAATCCGAATATTTCTGTGCGTACGCACGTCCTATGTTTCATCCGTACGCCAATTCTGACGCAAATCCTACGCAAAGTTTTATAAATGAGGCCCCAGATCATTAACAGGGCTCCAGACTAAATTTTTGCCTTGGTTGCACTGGTGCGCCTAACTTTTTTATTTAGGTGCACCAGCACAAAATTTAGGTGCACCCAAATTTTTCCCTGGCACACGTCCCCTTTAACGCACAATTTCAAGGTCACCTTTTTATCATACACCATATACATTCATACATATTATGTAAAGGACAACATAATATATGCATTTAACAGGGATTAAAATCACAGGAAACAATGCTTTGAACATTATTTTAAAACTACAGTTTTTAACAAAGTGTTTAATTATTTTTTTTTTAAATAATGAAATAATAAACAATGAAATACAATTTCAATATAACTGAATTTTTAATTTCCTCTGCCTGCTATACACATCACGCTTTGATGATTTTCATAAATGTGGTAACGTTATAACGTTACTGATAGGTTATTGTAGGCTACGGTAGCCTATAAATGTTTATATTTTTTAATAAAATTGTGCCAGGTGAAACAAATGCTATAATGAAATTATGAATTATTACGGGTAGATCACCGCAGGATTAAAATTGGTCAGACGTTTTTTTTTTTTCAAAGAGCCAGAAAGTCACTTTGCAGCAGACAAAACAAAATAACAATGATACTAACGTTAGCGTTTCAGGTAGGACAGTAGATATTAAGGCCATCAATCGAGTAAAAATTGTAATCTAATTAATTACATACTCTGTGATTAATTAATCTAAATTAAATCGCATACATAATTTTAGCTGTGAAAGTATTTTAAATATTTAAATTCAAATGAATCAATGAATAATCAGCATTAGTGACATTAAAGTTCAAAAACTCTTTTATTATTATTTTCACTGTTCAAATATTGGCCATAACAATAAACAATGACCTAATATGCTGAGGAAATAAATTAAAAAGTGCTTCAGGCCATCCTTAAAAATATTCTTGTTTGCCGTAACCCGACCGACCCTGTCAATTTAGGACCGACTCAATTTTTTATTTTTTTTTTGCTTTTAGTCCGACTGACTTGCTGGTTGTAAATTTGCGTTAAGACCGATCAATTTCTTTTTTTTACTCTTCAAACAACTAATACAAAAGCAATAAAATAATATTAATTATATTTTAGTAAGTATTGTAAATATATAAATTGCCTAGGCCTACATACAAACGAAGGCTACGTTCTTTCTTTTAAATAAAAACCTGTGGCGTCATCCATGTTTACACTATTGGTTAACGGATGTCACACCTGTGAGTTCGCTTCGTCTCACTCTCATTCGCTGTCATCTGTCACATCTGTATTTATGTAAAGTCATAGTAAAATACAATTTACTACTTAAAAACTATCATTTCGTTATTTTACTAACCCAAATAATGACTCATGAATAATGAAAAAAGTAGCTTCCTTCCACTTAAGAAGAGTTGTGCACGTTTTATTTTAATATATCTCATAAATACTATTTTCTACTTCAAAACTATAATTTCGTTATAAACCAAGTGTTTTGTAAGTTAATGCTGCTTTACGTGAATAATACCACAGGAGTGAAGCACAAAGCTTTGTTTACAAAGGAAATAAATTTGCAGATAAATGTTACATCTCAGCAGCCATTCTATTTTGCGATTTCCGTGAATTTTAACAATAGGCATAACGTTAGTCCATTTTATCCCACTGGAAATGGACATACATCTCGTTTCTTTTCTCAAATCTTCAGTCACGTCGCACCCGTTTTCACAGGGAATTATAAACGTTTCTTCCTTTTCCGTTTGTTTATAATTAAGTCTATTATACCCATTCACATCCTTTAATGTGGGAAAGTAGAAAAACACTAACACGAATAGGCTACCTTTTTACTTCAACATTTATTTAACACAGTTTGTGCTTGTTATTAGACTTGGTAAGGCGCGTCAAGTTTATTTGAATAGCGCATTTCTCTCACACACACACACACACACGTTTGTTTTTGTGAAATGTGAGGACATTCCATAGGCGTAATGGTTTTTATACAGTACAAACCGTATTTTCTATCCCCTTACACTGCCCCTGCCCCTAAACCTAGCCCTCACAGGAGACTGTGCAGTTCACTTTCTGTGAAAAAAAACTTGTTCTGTGTGATTTATAAGCATTTTGAAAAGTGAGGACATGGGGAACGTCCTCATATTTCACCCTCTTTTTGTAATACCTGTGTCATACCCATGTCATTATACACATTTGTGTCCTGATATTTCACGAAAACATGCCCACACACACACACACACACACACACACACACACACACACACACACACACACACACACACACACACACACACACACACACACACACACACACACACACACACACACACACACACACACACACACACACACACACACACACACACACACACACACACTTTCACTTTCTCTGGCAGTGCATAATCAAACATAGCTTAAATGTCTTGACCCTGTGGAAGATAAAATTCACTCTTCAGAACTTTTACAACAAGTGGTGCTTTGTAACATCAGGAGAAAACATGAAGACGAAGATATTTGAGAAGGTGTCTGTCCAGCTCGTGTCCCATTCATCTCAAAGCGCAGAGCGGCTTATGACGCATCTTTGCGGGGAAATAGGCTATGAATTTTTTTTTTTAAACTAATGTTTAATTTTCTTATATTCTTTTAGGTTACCATTATTTACTGATAATTGTTTAAATGTTTTACAGGCTGTGGTGTGTTGTTTCACCGACGGAAGTGCCGAAATAAACACGCACGCTTATGAAATGGATGTTTGAGCCTCGTTTATTATTTCAAATGTAGGCTATATCTGGCATAGACTACAGTATTTAAAATAGCATATATGCATTAGTTATACTCAATTTAATTTACAAAGCAATCCCTGCAAAGTTTTTAGTTTAACTATAGAAGGGGCGCCGCACTCACAACAAGACTCGCAATGGGGGGGCGTGGCATCACGATGGTGGCGCTCCATTGTGATGTCGGTCATTAGACATAGCTACTTGAGTGGGAAAATAATATGTAGGCCCTGTGTGGGAGCAATGCGTGACCGTACCAGGTGACCTGTAAATACGAAAAAAAAAATCCATTGCAGTTTTGCGAAAATTTCCTTTTTCGAATTGAAACACTAGAACCGCCACGGGGTAAAATTTACTCATGGCTGTTTTTCAAATGTACATAACAGATTTCCAATAAAATATCCACGTCTCCCAGTCACTGACTTTTACTAAAACTGTGTTATTTACAATCCCCTGTTGTTAATTTTTTTTTTAGATAAAACCAGATTTAAAAACGGGGCATTTATACCTATAAGCGCCAGCGGGTCAAATATACCCCTATATAATTCCACCATTTTCGCGCTGTGTTTGAGCAACGCGCCGGCTTACTGTAAACGGCCACACAAGGCACGGTCAAATAAAGATGTTTTAGCCTATTTATGAACTTTCAGACTTTGGATTAATTATACATTTTTGTTTTGCAATATTGTATTGAGTATTGTTTGCTACTGTGTTGCTATTTATTCAAGTCTGCCCGTTTCCTGAAAAAAATAAAATAAATCAAATATGATGGGATAATCATGAAAATTGTTTTATTCATTCCAAGTTTATTGGTGTTGTTCTCTTATTCAAATGATAAATTATATAACTATACATATATATATATATATATAGCCTGCATCAAAATGAGGTTTGCAATGATGCGCCCGAAGGCACGGGTTGAAGACTCAGTGACGTCATGATGTGCTAATTTGTTTAAATTCATACCTACGTAATCACCATCACCAAAATTGTACTTTTTTTTTTTTTACATTGAAACTTAAAAAATAGACCTACCTACCGACCCTTTTTTTTTTTTACTGTTACTGCAAACCAAAATATTTTTAAGGATGGCCTCAGGAAGAAGATTTTTTTCACTGTACATACAATCAGGGCTTGACATTAACTTTTTTGCTCACCAGCCACTGTGGCTAGTGGTTTTCCAAAGTTACTAGCCACTCAGCATTTTCACTGGCCACAATTATGCTGCTTGGAAATTACATTTTATATGATTAAAGTTGAATTTGGCATGCTTAAATGACTAGATTTTGAGTCATTTTACTTGCTTTAGAAGATTTAAAACCCTTTCAAACTTTCAATGCAGAGTGAGCACCCAAATCAAGACTACATTGTATATCAGCTGGTGGGCAATATGGCTAATATGAGAAATTGAATATAGGCTAAATAAAAGAACAAAGAAGCAAATTACAAAAACAATAATACATTTCTTTAAAAAATATACAGATACAGTAGGTTTATTTAGTATACATTTATTTAACACCTGTAGTGGTTTGATTGACATTAAATGACAGACGGGTATTCATATGGGCTGCTGAATGCATGGAGGTTGTAACGAGTAGGAATATAGTGTGGCCCCTTTAAGAGCGCGCGCTCCCTGTTGAGAATGCGTATCAATAGTACAAGTGTGCAGTGGCGTGGAATGTATACGCTACGCAGTTTTTCGCGTGCATATGATACGCACTTTATGGCGTGTACATGACATGCTCTTGGGTAGGATAGTGGATAGTGGACATTGCAGACGACTTTTTCATCAGCACTTCTATCAGGCCGTTTTTATATAGGCTACGTAAACGTTCCAATTAATGATCCAGGCAGTGCGTTCTCATCTCCCTCCTTCATTTTACAGCTCAGGGTCAAAGTCCAATACAGAATGGATTAATCTGCGGGGGTTTTTTTACGCGTCATTTTTCCTCAGGTTAATTGCTCGAAATTAACGCGTTATTTTGACAGCCCTAGTAGATATATAAGCAAATATCATTCTCAAAGAGATTATTTTTGGAATATAATATAATGCACAATCCCAGTAGTGACACTGACTAGGTTAAGTATTTACTGTATCTGAGGGAAATGTTGCAGGCTTGCAGCGCGATCTGCCAGTCTCTTCAAAGGAAGATTACAAACGGCGAACGCCAAATGATTACACACGACGACTGTATTTTTGTGGTTTGCTTGACGAAGCAGTGTAAACTGACAGGCATATCTGGACCACAGCCAATCAGAGGCAAAGACCCGTCCCATCTCTGTCTCTGATTGGTGGTTTAGACCACGATATGATCCAACCATGAGAGTTCCATAGAAATATATACATAGATGCCTCATTCGACCGCTCCACGTATAGCGGCCCATAGAAACAGACGCTAATGAGGAATCTACGTATATATATCTATGGAGAGTTCCGTCAAAGGAGAACAAACGCTTCGTTCGTGGAGAGGCAGCGGATGCGAGGATGTTAGGTGCACCGGTGCGACCTGGGAAAAATTTTAGTCGCACCCTTACAAATTTTGGGCGCATGTGCGACCAAATTGGTCGCACTCTAGAGCCCTGATTAAGAAAAACTCATAAGTGTCTTCTTAAATCAGGAGAGAGTGTGAACACAGTTCCTCACTACCATAAATTATGCAGTCGAGCTTGTGCAAAGTCTACAATGACCATAGACAATTAAGCATTCTGATTGGCCGAGAGTCTACAGTCACCGTAGACTACCAATCTAATGGTGCACTGTAGACTACCAGAGACCAGGGCCCGTATTTATCAAGCATCTGAGAATTACTCACGAGAACACTTCTAAGAATTGACTTAAGAGTAAAAAGATTCTTAGCTCAAAGCTGCGCTAAAAAAGTTAGTTATCAAGCATCTCAATAATACTTTAAGTGAAGTGTATGACTAAATCTTAAGTGTCAGTCTTAGAGTTGATTTATGACACTTTGCTGTGCCACAAACGGGATTTTGAATGACGTCATAGTAGGGCTGTGCAATTAATCGAATTTCGATTTCGATTTTGCCTCCCAACGATCACCAAAATAGTACAATCGAGAAAAAACGATTATTTTGTCTTGCGTTCTGAATGAAACGCGCACGCGCTCATCCGCCCCTCCCGAACCCACAAATCTCTCTCAGGTCGTGAGTCTCGTGTGCATATCATCCGCTGGAATTTAAAAACTCGGCGCGAGTAAAGATGGCAGAAGGAGAAGCAGTTACAGCAGCGTTTGGTGAGCAAAAAAGGCAAAACCAACTCCGTTGTCTGGGAACAGTTTGGCTTCGAGGAATCAGACGACGAGCAGAAACATGCTAAGATTTGCTACATGGTAGTGGCTGCAACGCAAGGAAACACCACGAATTTGTTTAACCACTTGAAAATTAAACAGAGTGACCTATGACAATCTAATAAAGAAACAAAAACTGACGAGAGCAGGGGTGCCGTGTAAACGTCCTTTTTTTCCTTCATATTTTTCAAATAATTCTCTCTTTGTAAACTTTGTTCAATGCATGCGAGATTGCGAGTGCTGCCATATTTTCGAATATGACCAGTCGTTTTCACCGTCATCACCCGGGTTTAGTGCTTTAGGGTTTAGGTTTAGAATGAGAAGCCGCGCGCGCTGTGAGAAAATGTGTCTCTGTGCGTTCATCCGAGAGCGCGCACACGTCTCACAGCGCGCAAATATTGAGTTCTCTTTCAAGTCTTGCTCTTAAACGGACAAACTCACACAAAACGTATGTCAACATGTCCATCTTGATGAGTATCTTAGCAGACATAGTCTGTATATGCCTTAAGTGAACTTTATACAGTCGATAAAGAAGACGCGAGGTCTTAAAGAGGCAGTAGCCTTTACTGCTGTCTGTTTAATGTCAAACAAAAGACAAGGACATCACTCACCGCTCTTGATTGAATAGCTTTTGTAAGTTTAATAGGATTAATCTTTAATTTATGCACTCAAATATGCAATGTTATTTTACATTTGATACATTTCTGTACCTGAAAACTAATGTTAGACGTACATGAAAAGCATATCTAGCCGAACCATATTGTTGATCTTATTTATTTGTGGTTATCATTTTTACGTGAATACTTTTATACTTTGATTCGAATATATGTTATATTATTTATTTTAATAGTTCAAAAAGTACAACAAATGTTACAATTTCAATTGAATTGTTGAAAGGTGTATTTTTAATAAATACAACACATTCCCAAAGTCATGTGAAATAATCGTGTTACATAATCGTGATTTCAATATTGACCAAAATAATCGTGATTATGATTTTTTCCATAATCGAGCAGCCCTACGTCATAGGCATGAACCAATCACTGAATAGATTTCTTTATTTAAGAATATTCTCAGATAAATTCACATTGAATGGTGAAATTCCTAAGAGGAGATTACTTTCAACACACATTTGACAATAAAGAATTTTCAAGAGAATACATTATAATATACACATTTGAAATGAAAGAAACACATTTTCCACCATGTCTTAAATAAATGTTTTAAACTGGTGTGCTTTTAACCTCTTAACCGGATTGAGGGCACATTCGTCCTCAAGCTTTATTTGTTTAAATTAGCTCAAATGACTGTCAGATGTAAGTAATTACAAGTGACAAACTTTACATCATTTAAAAGAGTCAAGCTTCCATTTTTTACCTCTGTTTTATTCTCAAAGTCTTATAGTGACAGTAATTTAATGTGTCAGGAGTTATGAATATGAAAACCGCGTCGGAACCGTTTGATTGTAATATGAGCCTCAGCTGATCTCATTCATAAAAAAACTCCTCCATTCACATCACGAAGACTCGCGACAAATCAACATCCCTCAGGGCTTTTAGTTCAAAAGTGTGCAGATGAGGAGAAATATTGATAGATTCTCATATGTCTGTGTCAAATTTCTAAACAGAGGAGTAGGGATGGGCGATATGGACTTAAAAATTTATCCCGATATTTTCTTGTATTTATTGCGATAACGATATCAATGACGATAAATGTAGTATCATTCCCCATGTTTTTGGATACAAGTGAAAGCTGCATGCATTCTTGCGAGTTTCAGAAAAACAAACAATGATCTAAAGTAAAACGTACATGTCATCAAATAGGCTCCTATAATACATTAAAAATAATAATTAAAAAAAAATTATGTAAAATTCCACACCAGCCTTTTCAGAAATGGACAAGTTGCAGATATAATTGTCTTCTGTAAAAGTGCAGGTAATGTTTAAATTGTGCAACTGTGCTGAAAAACATCACACAATACAAACAATAATAATTCAAATCAATGACAAGTTTTACATGTAAACTGATTCTGTATTTATTCATACACTCATGGTGCAGTGGTAAAAATAGCAGAAACAGCAAAAGTAATAATCCCAAAAATGTCTTCAGATTACAAAAAAGTTATGATTTAATAATGATTTAATGATAGAACTTCAGTAATTTGAGTTGATAAGATAATACCACGAATTCTTCTACTAATAAAAATAAACTGCACTAAGGAATAATGAGCTTCTGGGTTCATGAATATTAATCACGTTGTCAGCGCTCATTCTAACTGATTTGCTGAAATCAAAACAGGCACAGTAATAGGTGCACGCCAGCCAATGAGATTCCCGTTTGTGCATTCGTTTCTTCCTGTTCATGAAAGGCTGAATAATTCCAAATAAACGCCATTATTTTACAGGAAACTACAACAAAGGATATTGTTTACATGTAGCACGCCAATTCTGTGTGGTATATGAGACTCTCTCGCTCTCTCTTTGAGTGTGTGTGAAACACTGAGCGCTCTCAGTCGCGCGCCTCACACTGTTTAATGTGATTGTGCGTCAAATACACTGCGCATTCATTGAGATGAACTGAAATAGTATGCTTTACCGATCGATTGAGACAGAGCGAATCTCTTAAGCGCTCAGTCCAAGTGCTCAGCGAGTGAAAATACATCTGTATGTACAGGTTCAGATTACCCTCAGGTGCCCCTCGTTTAGCTATGAACTCTTCCGCAGCTTCTAGTTGTTTTCGCTCTGCACGTGAGATGCGGATTCAGTGCCGCCGCTCTCATTGCGCGGCGCTTAGGGCACCGAGTGCTGCGGGGGGCACCACAAGAAAATTCTCTCTCCATCCCCCGTTCAGCTATACAAATTGACGAACGCAGCCACCGCGGCCATCAAAAAGTAATAACGCTTAGGGCATCAAGAGACGGCCAGCGGTGGCACGGTGCGGATGGGTCGCGCTATCAACTAGGCTTTATCGTTATTATCGCGGGAAGACAAATTCTTATCGTGGGGAGAATTTTTACCGGTATATCGCAAATGATAAGATATCGCCCATCCCTACAGAGGAGTATTTTTTATTCAATACTTCCTCAAAATGCGCAGATGTATCCTAATCATGAGCGATTGAGTCTCTTATGTGTTGTTTTCAATTCATCCTGGCAGCCGGAGGGCGCTCTGTGCACATGTAGTCCATGTACAGACAGACGAAGAAGATACCATGTGCCATAATAGAAGTCCATAATAAAAGCTTCCTGAGATCACTAAAGATGCAAATAGAGACATTTGAAGACTAATAAACACACAATCGCGACGATGTATGGTTTGTCGGTGTTCTTTATACCATGTTAGGTGTATTCATAATAGATTATATTTATAATGCAATGCTATTCGACATAGCTTTTATCAAAATGCAGAATATTGTAAAATTATATATTTTCTGTCTGATTTTTTGATCCGAAGCCAAATGAGACCACAGAAGGTTATTTAAAACATCCCACTTGTGATATAAAGTAATTTTGGAGAAAAAACATGGTTTTAATCTTTATTGTATTTTGATTGTGTGCTAAGCTAACATGCTAGCTAGCCAATGCACCTGCCACCTTTTATTAATAATTTTGAATAGACTGAAATGAAAAACCAACTGAAATGTTTCTATTGTCAACAACAGCATTTGAGGCACTTTAGAAGGTGAAGTGAGAAGTTTGATCATAAATGAGGTTTGAATAGACAGGGTTTCTGCAGGGTTTAATCAGTCAAATTTAAGACTTTTTAAGACCTTTTTATGACCATTATGATTTAAATTTATGACCTACACGAATTACGATTAATAACTTCAGTCATTAAAATTCCTTTCAAAAGTCTTTATTATTGACTTTCATTGAAAGTAACAAGTTTTATTATTTAAAGAGTAATTCTATTATTTCTTACTTAAGATTAAGAAACTGAAGCCTTCGCCTTCTTTTTCTTGAGTATCAAGAACACAGGAACACTTAACAATTGTAACATTGACGGATCGCCTGCACCCGCTGCAGGCCTTTTACAGCAACGATATGCTTTTCCGACTTTGCATGCGACTTCAAGGCTTTTATGCCTAAACTAGACAGCTCCAACGTCTTCTTACACAGAGTGCAATAGGCTTGATACCGATTGTTAGCGACGGGCTTGAGCCAGGCCCGGTTCCAGAATCAAATCCCTGAGGGTGCTTCTGAAATCACTGAGGGTGCTCCAGTAAATGTGCTCCACCACAGCAGTGTACAGTGAGAAATGTATGATTATTTATTTACTATTCACTTTTTCCAATAATTGGAATTTCACAAATATTTTGCTTCAAATTGTATATTAATCTATTAGTCTGCCTTTCCATTGCTTTAATGCGTTACTAGTATTTTAACTCATCATCTTCCTGAGAACCAGAAAAAAAGGTTTTGTGAATTTAGATTTTTTTTAGGCCATTACATTGTTTGGAGCATAAAAAAAAAATCCTATGTTATATGCTATATCCTCTGCTCTTTAGACACCAGAACTATTTATTGAGAAAATGAAAAGACATAAATAGACAAAAACAATGGGATTTTTTTTTCATTCACCAGTCAATTTTTATGCTTCAAGCTTTTTTTTATCCAAACTTTGTATAAAGATGATTCTCAATGTTATGAAAGATATAAAAGAATAATTTGATATACCATTTTACTATGCAATATGCGTGTAAACATGGCCATATGCCATTCCCATTCTATGCAATGCATCTATACACTGAATATAATTTGTATATTCATGTGTTTTGGGACAATATGTAATTGTAAAAAGACTTGTAATAATATTTTCATAAGAATGTCTAATATTTCATAAGAATATCCAGACTTAAAACTGTGCATGTTGTCAGAGAAATTCGCTAAAATATAATTAAAACCTCTATTCTGGGTCTCAGGAGGATATTTCTGTCTGAGTGGCATTTATATTTAGATGTCACTTCCTAAACTTTGCTGCATGCGATTGGCCGTCGGTCCTCTTAGAAATAATAGTTTTATTCAATGAATGTTACAGACTGTAGCCTCGAAAGCCAGCCAAGATCGCTACGATCACTAAAATGCTGTTGCTTTGTCAGTTCATCGCGATCTCACAAAGATTTTATAAAAATTAAGTTGTCAACAATAAATATCTTACCTACATCGTGTCTTGTTAATGAGAGGATTCTGATCGCGTTCAAGAGATCAATAACTATATCTGTGATTGCAATCATTGGCTGCATTACTCACCGCTGCAAACACTCGCTGTAATATATGCATTTGACGTTCTCCAGAGGAAACAAATGTGCAAATCTGCCAAATCTGTTTCGCCAATATTATTACAGTATCAACTGAGGGTGCTTTTACTTGCGTTTGAGGGTGCTTAGCACCCCCATTGAACCGGGCCTGGCTTGAGCCAGCTACTAAACGCACCGTCTTCGAGCCATAGATCGTTAAAGGTACATTTTCCCATTGTGATAGCCAAGATGATTTCAATTAAACTAAGCAGTGACTCAGTATGATACAGTATGTTCGGAGTTCGCGCGGGTTTCTGTGAAAGTCCTTCAGACAAGTCTGTATGCTGCCGCATGGACCTTGTAGTTCTGGAACGCTGTGATACCAGTGTGATACCACCCAGATTCCTCATACAGAACTACAACAGGCGAAACAAATGAATGCCATAGCCGCCGCGAGCGCAGTTTGATGGAAGAACAAATTAACGGACGAGCATATCAATTTTAGACGTGGCTAAATGTTTTTTATGACCTTGTATGGAAAATCCGGACGTTTTTATGACTTTTTATGGCCTTAAATTCTTATTGTTAAATTTATGACTTTTTATGACCCCGCGGAAACCCTGATAGAACAGTTTGAATAGAGAGTCGTCAGTGATTACAATGAAGACAAAAGAATAAGATAAAAAGAGCCATAACCAGGCCAGAGAGGTGTGAAAGTGTTCTGGGGAGACTGAAACTGAATGGGCAGTTTGCACCTCAAAACAATAGAGACAATAAACTGAATGGTAGCTCAGAAGAGATGGCAATAAACATCAGTTAACATTTTAGAGAAATCTCTAAATAAAATCATATGACATGATCTTGAAAAACATTTAATAAAATTCAGAGCTTTAGACTTATCATCTTCAGACTTGAAATATAACATGGTCAGACATGTGGCTTCAGCTGTAGTGCACTTCTAGATTGCCAAAATGCGAACTTCAATTTTATTTTCATAAAGAAATTTCATACAAATATATTTCTAATAACTTTACAAAACTTTGAAGCTTATTATAGCTATTTTTGATTATGAAAATAATTATATTCGAAGCGTTATGAATCAGTGAGCTGAATGATGATTCGGATCGCGTGTCAAACCGCCAAACTGCTGAAATTTGGCGATCCAAACTGCTGAATCGACTCGCTGATTCATAACGCTTCGAAGCTTCATGAGGCCGTGTTTTGAAATCGTCATCACTATGCAAGTCGTTATTTAGGATTTTTTTGCGCACAAAAACTATTATCGCCGATTCATAAAGTTATTTTAGAACCACTGTAGTGAGATGGACTTTGTAACGACGTCTTTAGTACCTTTTAAGGGTCTTGAGAGTGAACCGTGCCATTGAGCCAATGGAGGCCTTTCAGAGCCATCAGATTTCAACTAAAATATCTTCATTTCTGTTCCGAAGATGAACGGAGGTCTTACGGGTGTCGAACGACATGAGGGTAAGTAATTAATGACAGAATTTTCATTTTTGGGTGAACTAACCCTTTAAATTACAAAAGTCCAGGCTCATCCAAGTTTTAGAATTTGATTCATAGTTAAATGGTAAATGGACTGCATTTATATAGCGCTTTTAACAGACCAATGGCCATCCAAAGCGTTTTACACTTTGCCTCACATTCACCCATTCACACACTGACGGCGGTGTCAGCCATGCAAGGTGCCATCCAGCTCGTCGGGAGCAACTGGGGTTAGGTGTCTTGCTCATGGACACCTCGGCACTTGGTCAGGTGGAACCAGGGATCGAACCACCAACCTTCCGGTTTGTAGCCAACCTACATGAACCACTGAGCCACTGTCACTGTAAATCTCCATATTAAAAACTTTATCAAGTAAACTCTCGGCCAACCTGTTCAATTTATGGAAACATTTTCAAAAGTTCCCCTGCCGATCGAAAGACTAACGCGACCAGGTCCGCTCGTCATGACATCACGTACGCATCTTGAGTTTCACTTTCAACATTCAACACTTTTCCACAGAAGGCGGTCGACCGAAAGTTTACTTGGTAAAGTTTTAAATATGAATATTTTTCTTACACAAACGCATCGATTCGCTTCAGAAGGCCTTTATTAACACCCCGGAGCCGCGTGGAGCAGTTATTTGACGGACATATGCACTTTTTATGGACTTCAAAAACAGAGCAACTATAAATCAAATTCTAATGCTTTGAATAGCCTGGACTTTTGTAATATAACTCCTATTTTATTCGTCTGAAAGAAGAATGTCATATACACCTAGGATGATTTGAGGGTGAGTAAATTATGGGCTAATTTTCATTTTTGGGTGAACTATCCCTTTAAGACTAAAATGGCACTTTGAGAAGCTTGATAAATACGGGCCCAGAAATGCCAATATCTGTTAATTGTCCACATCACATCAGGCTAGTAAATTGATGCAGTTACAGTACATACACCGACAGGTGAAGTGAATAACACTGATTATCTCTTCCTCATGGCACCTGTTAGTGGGTGGGATATATTAAGCTGCAAGTGAACATTTTGTCCTCAAAGTTGATGTGTTAGAAGCAGGAAAAATGGGCAAGCGTAAGGATTTGAGCGAGTTTGACAAGGGCCAAATTGTGTTGGCTAGACGACTGGGTCAGAGCATCTCCAAAACTGCAGCTCTTGTGGGGTGTTCCCGGTCTGCAGTGGTCAGTCTCTATCAAAAGTGCTCCAAAGAAGAACAGTGGTGAACCGGCGACAGGGTCATGGGCGGCCAAGACTCATTGATTCACGTGTGGAGCGAAGGCTGGCCCGTGTGGTCCGATCAAACGGATGAGCTAATGTAGCTCAAAAAGTTAATGATAGAAAAGGTGATAGAAAGGTGTACAAATACGCAGTGCATCACAGTTTGTTGCGTATGGGGCTGCATAGCCGCAGACCAGTCAGTGTGCCCATGCTGACCCCTGTCCACCGCTGAGCATGTGAGCATCAGAACTGGACCATGGAGCAATGGAAGAAGGTGGCTTGGACAGATGAATCAACTTTCTTTTACATCCACTTACCCGAGGGACGCATGGCACCCACCTCTCAACTTACAGGACTTAAAAGAATCTGCTGCTAACATCTTGGTGCCAGATACCACAGCACACCTTCAGGGGTCTAGTGGAGTCCATGCCTCGGCTGTTTTGGCAGCAAAAGGGGGACCAACACAATATAAGGAAGGTGGTCAATATTATGCCCAATCTGTGTATATGTGTCTATATTAGGGATGTCATGAGAACCAATTCTACTGTACCAAGTTGGTATAATATTTTAAAATCCTGCCGGTACTTGGTTTTCTACAGTAGCGTTAGTCTACCGAAAGGTAGAGAGGCTGCAATTCATAAAGGACTGACAGAGGCAGGCAGAGCATATGTGTAGCAGTCGGTCCTCAAAGGGTAAAGAAGAACAAACGGCTACAAGCACACAGAAGAACTACACGTAGATTAGAAGATGGCGACAAGTTCAGCTCCTCCCAGACTCGCTGACAAGAAAGGTGCTAAGAGTCAATATGGAAGTATTTTGCATTCGAGGCATATGACCACGGTGTTATTATTGATGCGGAAGATGTGGAAGATACGGTCCTCTCTCGATGATGAAGACTGAAGACAGAGTGATTCTGTACTTGATAGGGAAATGAAAGGTTCGATCAGACCAAATCTCAGGCAGAGTTATGATGATGAGGAATTAAAGCTACTTTTGAACACTGCCACCTACCTCGACCCTAGAGATGATGGAGGTGGAACCCATTTGCCAAGAGGAACAGAGGCTTCAAGCTAAGACAGGCCATCTAAGAAGTTGAAGACTGATTTGAAACATCTCCTTTCGAGTATTCAAGGAGAAAAGAAAGGCAGTGATGCTGCCACAGCTACTCAGGGGCTTTCTAAAAGAGACAGTTTAAATGGAGAGTTTCTTTTATACAGCAAAATGCCAGAACTTAGTGCTGAGAAGGATCCACTCTCCTGGTGGAAAACTAAAGGGAGCAGCACATTAACTCTAAGAGTTTGCCAGAAGGCATCTTTGCATTGCTGTGTCAAGCTGTGCTTCTGAGAGAATATTCAGTACTTCAGGGATGATTGTCAGTCCAAAGCGTTCAAGAATGACCCAAGATAACCGACATGTTGGTGTTCCTTTCCAGAAATCTTGAACTGGACAAGAAAAAGTTTAAGAAGCCAGGAAAAGTGACAAATGGTAGCACATCATACTAGTATTCTGTCCTGTTTCTGTTTTTGTGGACACCAATACAATTGGAGTTGCAAGCTTCATACAGTTCCTTGGCTTTTCTTAGGTTAACATGTACATCTTGGTTGAATAGTTAAAACCTAACCAGTGGTCTTCACACTATTTCAACTATTAAGTCAAGAACTGTTATAAAGCCTTAACATATTTACTTTTATAAATGTATTTAATTTTCCATGCCAGTTATTTCAATTCTAAGCACATTGTTTTAAATACTTGAAGCCTATTTGCACTGTTCATCAAGAAACCAAGACTTCAAATGGCCAGGTATTGCAATAGTAAAGCTGTGCCTTAAAGTTGACTGCATTGATTGCACATCTTTTTTGTAACGCTAAACGGATTCATTTTTATTCATTATTTGAAGGCCAAGTGCCACTAATGTTGAGTTTTTGTAACATTAAAAGGTTTAAATAAAGGAGTTAATGTTTAAGTATTATAGTAATTTTTCCCCCCATGGTATCGATTTGGTATTAAGTATCATGTACATTTAAAAGGTATCAGTACCGTATACTAGATTTTTGGTATCGTGACATCCCAATGACATCAATAACAATGACAATCATGCAGCAACCCTTTTCTTCATATAATCAGGCACAATCATAGACTGGGTAAACCCAGCCTGATCTGCCAGTGATTTGATTTCGCCCTGCAACTCAGTCTGGAAACCTGTACATTCATTTCTACTGCTTCTATTACACTTTTGCGGGAACCAATCACAGACTGGCTTATCCACCTGGCGCGATATTGGCGGGTTTAACACGATGACGGATAGAGAAGCGATGGATCGTTGCCTGTTGATCACGCCTCTTGTGGTCTGATTGTTTGAAGTAGTATCCAATTGCGAACAGTCATTTAATTTATGCTCGTTTATCACGCCTCTTGAGCAGTAGAAAATACAGAGCAGACTCCCCAGACCAATGTTCAATTTTAAATTGGAGCTTGGTCTGGTGATATCCAGACAAGCACAACCACAGCTCAGAGTTTGGGGCTTCACATGTTTTTGTAGCTGGGGATACTTTGTGTTACATCACCCCCACTTCCGTCTGTCGCACTTTGATAAATCACTGTCAAGTTAAATTTATATATTCACATCAATTAATTTATGAAACATTTGCATTCACAGAAGCCTCCTGTTTCCCTGACTCTACTTAAAGTGATTGGGAGTCATTCAGCAGCTCCAAACAAAAATAGACAAAGTTTTGTTTATAAACAGGCAAACATATTAAATTCAGTGTCCAACATTTCATTAATTTGCTTTATAAATGCAATTTATACTTTTGGCAAAACTGAAAATAAAGACTGCAATTGCAAAGTGCAATTGATAAGACACTTTTTCACTATGTATAACTCAGTTCTATCTTTTGACCAGTAAATCAGGGGAGAGCGCGAACGCAGTCCCCCACTACCAGAAATTATGCAGTCGAGATTCCCACATTTGGGGAATTCGCAGGGGTCAGCACAACCAGAGTGCAATGGCTGAGCCTCGCCCTGGGTGAACCACCTTCATGATCATGGTGTCTCCCCTGCCAGGTAAGTATGAGTTGTACACGCTCCCTGTAGAGGAGCCACTAAAGGGAACATCATTCTCCACCACGGTGACACTGTGCTTTGCAAGTTAAATGGTGCAGTTACAGCATCCACCAGCAGGGGCAAACAGGACCAATAAGCCCAATTGTGACTCACTGCTTTTGCACACAAAAGTTTATAATTTAATAAAGCCTACGGTTTCACATGCAGTTAAAATAAAGAAAAAGATGGAAGCATCTCTACACAGGATTTTGTAAATATTATACTATAATCCAATCCAAACATAATCATATCATTCTACCTTTACTAATATATGATGACGACAACTTTATATACCCAATTATGAACAATAAACTCTATTTCTATTAACCTCTGCCACCACACAAGAATAAATCATTTCTTATCTTAAACTCTTTAGGGGGTGCACCGTTCCCGGAGGTACTGCAATACCGGGTCGATGCGTGGAGTGGACGGAGCAAGCCCCTATTCCATCTCCCTGTTCCAAAAATCAATTTAATATATGGTGCCCGGGTAGGGCACGTATCAGATATTAAACTGATAAGAACAGATACTACACTTGATCTTAGCCAAAAGGCCGAGAAGCGATGCCCACAAATGGTCACCAGTAGCAAACACATTCTTGGAGACAGTAAATCCGATGATGGTGAGCTTCATTCTTTTTTTTTTTTTTTACTTTCTTGTTTAGAAACGTAATAAACATTACTCAGGTAAGGCTTGTAGGTTCATTAAGCCCCATTACTTGAGTTGAGCACTGGTCGTTCACACCTTGGATTTAAAAAAGCCTCAAGAAATGGGTGTAGAAAGCTGTGGTAAGGAGGGAGGGGTAAAGGGTGGGACAGTATGAGGGGGGGAGGGGTTCAAGCACAATAACAACTCAAAAGACCTACAATCACACTTACTACAGACACGAAAGAACATTAAAATGTGAGTGGATGAAAAAAATAGTAAACATTACATTAGAATGTCTCATCGTGAATAGAGTCGGTGGGCGGGCTTAACACAATGATGGAAGAGTAGAGACAGTTCCCTGCTAACAAAGAACGGCACTGAAGTCATTCTTAAGAAAGGAAGATGTGTTCAGAGTTTTGCCGACCGGATACAGCGAAAGTTGAATCTATCAACTAGCTCCGCTTCGCCTTCTCCATTGCTCTGGTTGGTTGTAGCGCTATTCTATTGCGTGCAGAGGGAATCTGAAAGACAACCGTTTATCCCGCCCCTCGGATTGAGCCCTGCCAATGGGGAGTTCCCAGACCCAACATCTTGATGTCAGGCTAATAAAAGATGGCATTAGAACACATGTTGGTAACATTAATTGGGATAGAGTGCAGGCTCTGCTTCAAGTTTTTATATACAATAAAATCAAAGTGTCTTATAAAATGATACGCCTGTGCTATCCTACAAAATATTTTTAACAAAAGTTTATTTCTGATGACTGAAGTTAATTGCTCCTCCTGTGGTCTCCTACCTAGCTGAAGATTTGTCTCATCTGTTTTGGTACTGTGAGCTTACAAAGAATCAGAGATGTACTCAAGAGTATTTTTTGTGGTGAAATTCCGGATATATCTTTGAAATATGAAAATGTTATTCTTGGTTATACAAATTATTAAAGAAGATAAGGATGTTTTTTATTTATTCAATCTTTTGTTCCTGGCTAAATATTTTATACACAAATGTAAAATTTAGTAAGAGTAAGCTTTTCTTCAACCTTTTTCTTGAAAATGTAGAACTCTATGGCCTGGTTTCACAGACAGGGCTTAGATTAAGACAAGCTTAGGTAGTGCTGGGCGGTATGACCAAAAATGTATATCACAGTATTTTTCTAAATTATATCGGTTTCATGGTATATGACGGTATTTTTTTCCCCTATGCATGACCGGGTGTTAATCACATTTTCTACTGATTGAGAGAAGAAATACTGCAGGAGATTGACTAGAATGCCCTGTTTTACTGTCATGACGAGTGAATATTGTAGAACAAGTCCACACTAGAGTTAATAGGCCAACAGGTTTACAAAGCCCCACAAAATGATGCTGTGGAGAGACAACAACCAATAAAACACAGACCTGCAACACAATCAGAGTCATACTTACAGACACCTGCATATTGAAAGTTGAGTTGAGAGCACCTTAAGCATTTTAAAAATCTAACCCAATATAACAACAAACTGCCAAAACGAGGAGAAACGCGGATATTTGCAATACATTTATGAGCACTCTCTGAACGAATGACAAACATCAGTTTAACACAGAAAGAATAAAGCAGTTACTCTTTTGCCCATTCTTCTTTGAATTGTCAGTTTATTTATTAATTTACATCATTGTCTTTTGTGTAGCAGAATAATCCATCGTGTCAGCGTGTTCGTGATTAGACATACGGTTGTATCAGTGTAATCAGTGCATACATTTCATTTTAATAAGACGTGGACAATAAACAGGGCCCTATAAAATCAGTTTTATTTTTTCCCAAATTCCATTTTTTCCGTTTTAATTTTTGCTAATTCCTTTATTTCCTGTTTAAATGTTTGGGAATTCAGTTTTTTTTTTTTACCCTTAACGGTTATTTTAGTCGTAAAAGGAGTGTGCTTATTATACAATATTTTGCTGCATACTGGCAGCCGGAGGGCGCTCTGTGCACATGTAGTCCATGTACAGACAGACGAAGAAGATACCATGTGCCATAATAGAAGTCCATAATAAAAGCTTCCTGAGATCGCGAAACATACATTTGACGACTAATAAACAGTCAATCGCGACGATGTATGGTTTGTCTTCAAGCCAATTAGTCTTCAAATGCTCATCCTTGGGCAGATGAAAAAAGTTTGCTTTTGAGTCGCACTTCAGAACACAGTGTCTCGTCGCCATGATGTTTTCTAGTTTTCACTGGCGTCTCGTCGCCATGATGTTTTCTAGTTTTCACTGGCGTCTTGGAGCGCAATAAGTGGGCGCATCGTATTCAAATAACTTGACAAGTTGACGTCATCTAGTCAGAGAAAAAGCTTCGGTCTTCTAACGATTCTTAAAAATGACTCAGAGTCGACTCTTACTTTTGAAAGAAAATAACTATATATACTGTGCACTGTCATATTTCAAACTATGCAGGATGTTTTTGTTCACTTAGATCTATGTTACACACTACATGAAAGGTACATTTCAAAATTCCATGATAGGTGCTCTTTAAATATGCGTTTCATCTTTTTATGAATGAAGGCCAGTATCACTGATACTAATGTCTCTATGAAACATTAATGACGTTACATTACAGTATAACTGAAAGCTAGCAATTTCAACATTTATTAGGCTTTAAAAAACAACTTTTAATTTAATTTAAAACAATCTTTACATAAACCCATTGTAATAAATGTTATATATACCCATGGCCTTCCCTGTTAGACATAGCCTACACAGAAATTGAATAAAGTTATCAACACCTTTCTTAACTGCATAAATGATAAGTGAAATATAGATTAATCATCATTAAACCTACAATTTTCTCTGTTCCCGTTGTTCTTTGATGAACATTAAAATGACAGACATTATCAGTGCTACTGTCACTTTAAGATCTACCGCTTCCGAACATGGCGCTAATCTGACGCGCTGTCCCGCGCATTTCATTTTCTCTCAAGTTCATAGGGACATTATTTTCCATACAGTACATTAAAAACAAAGCAAAATACAGCAAGTTCTCCCCGCGAGGGAGCTGCTCGGCACGGTACTGAGGGCTTAGCGTTGAGTTTTCTTAACTTTTCCGCCGACGGAAGTAGAGCCGTGGTGACAGGGTTTTTCCTGCATTGAAATTTTTTTGGCGGCCGCCAAGACAAATTTTTGGCCCGCCAAAGCCTTATTTGATGAGTTATTGTGATTTATGAGTGTAGAATAGATGACTGTTGCACTTGTGATACGGCCGTGTTAACTGAGTGACAGAGAGAACGGGGTGTGAACTGCGCTCAAAAAACATTGACTCTTCTCTGATCAGCTGACATAAACCATACTTTCAATAAACGGGAAAACATTATATTCAGTTATGAAGTGTTTTCTGTATTGACAAATCTTTTGCGATGTTCTAACAGACGGGATTCGCACACAACGCGTCTGCTAATGTCAGATTCGCAAACCATTGACTCCTTTGAATAGAATCATTTTAGCGACTGGTTAGAACAACTGATCCGTCCAACACTGAACGAACGAATCAGTTTATTAATTTACCCAGAACAAAATCTGAGATGAGAACACAAGTGTGCTTACTAGGGGTGTAACGATTCGTTTTAACAACGATTCGATTCGTATCACGATTTGAGGTTGTCGATACGATTCAAGGACGATGTTGGTTCATTTAGAACGATACGATACGAAACGATTCAGTGACTTAAAATCGATTCAGTAACTTTTTAGCCAAAAATTGTGTGACTGAAATAAATATCTGGATACTGGTCAGTGCAGGTGAAGTTTCCTAGATTCCTGTTGTTTCTTGTAAGGGAATCAGGTATCAATTAATTATGGATATAAACAAACAAGTAAACAACAATTAATGGCAAATGCATTCAAATTTTATTTGAATAAAGTGCAACCAACAGTTTAAGGCCCATTTATACTTCTGCGTCGAGTGTACGCCGTAGGCTACGCGCGTAGCCGACGCCGTCGTGAGCATTTATACTTCTGCGCTGTTGTCTGCGTCAATGTGCAATTCCACATGCAGACGCTAGTAGGCAGTGTCCTCGGGCATGTTGGTGTAATCAAGACAACAGCCGAAGAAGAAGCAGCTTGATGTGTAGAATCTGTACATTCATGTCGGAATATCAGCAGCAGTGAGAGAGCGGCTTTTCTTGCAGCTCGAGTTGTTGTATCTAATACAAATTAAGCATCTCTAGTTGATTAGTAAAGTTAAATAAGGCGATCTGGCGCTGGAATGCATTTGTGAAACCATGCAGAGCTTGTGGCGCTGTTTTCAGCAGCGGTGGCTCAGCAAGCGATTGTTGTTGCGGAGACTTCATTCACGAAATATACCCTAATGTGTCCCTGTTCTTGATATACAATTACTGATTAACATCTTTGGTTTTAATGAGAAAATAAATAAACTATATTCAGCGGATCTATGTATTTATTTACTACCATAAAGAATCGCTGGACTGCAAAATAGTGTGTTATAGCAGATGTAAGGAACTATCATCCAATTTCTGGACACACACACACACACACACACACACACTCCTATCGCAGATTTTTTATTTATTTATTGACGTGAGGGAAGGGTTCTGGCAGACCAATCACAGCGCTTGCGGTCCGCGTAGAATTGACGCGTTGTTACATTTTTGGAGAGGTGCGCGTCAGGCTACGGCGTAGGGTACGGCGTATCCAACGCGTCTATGCGTAGGGTACGCCGTACCCTCTGCGTGCACTCGACGCAGAAGTATAAATTGGCCTTTAGGTTGAATTAACAGGAAGTTAACCTTTTCTGCTCTCATTTTCAATATTCAATACATTTTCAATAAAAGCACAGTAAGTGCAACCAACATTTCAAAAGTAGGTTAACCTGCTACTTCTGCTTTTGTTTTCCAACATAAACATATTACAATATTAATATCAAAAATAAAGTGCAACTAACTTCTCTTCAGGTTTAATTAATAGTAGGTTTACCTGCTACTTTTGCTGTTGTTTTTCAACATTAAAATAATATAAATACAATATTAATATCAAAAATAAAGTGCAACTAACTTCTCTTCAGGTTTAATTAATAGTAGGTTTACCTGCTACTTTTGCTGTTGTTTTTCAACATTAAAATAATACAAATACAATATTAATATCAAATATAAAGTGCAACCAACATTTCTTCAGGTTGAATAAACTGGCTGAACCTGCTACTACTCTCAGTTTAATAAACAAACAATATTTAACAAAAGATAACATGTAACCAACTACTCTTCAATGACTCTACATATTTCTTTTTCAAAAATATCAACTGATCAACATGATCTGACCGCAGAACTCTTCTCTGTGCGTTCACTATGTCGCCAGCAGTACAAAAAGCTCGCTCTGCTGGTGCACTGGTGCCAGGAATGCACAGGTAACATTTAGCCAGGGTTGAAAGTACAGGTAGCTCTTTCTCCTGGTGGCTTGATAATTTCTCGCTGGTTGGCTTCTCCTCCGCCATCCGCCATGCTATGTTTTGTTTTCTTAGCGCTGCTGCTGCTGGTGCGTGCGTTGCGATGATGTCACAGATAGGCAGACTGAATCGAGTAACGTTTAACGACGTTATCATTAAAAGTGCTAAGAAAAAACATCCATTTAAAGTCTTACGTGCTTAAATCCAATGCGTTATTTCCTATGATCGATACAATCGATTGATTACCTTTTAAAACGATGTTAGATCGATATATGTCGTCCGGAAGGCCAACTTGCCGAGCACAGATCGATGTAGTTAGATCGTAGGAAGATAAATCGATACATCGATGTAGTAGATGAATCGTTACACCCCTAGTGCTTACCCAATTTAGCAAGAGTGGATAGTAAGAATTAGTTTATTCATCCAGTCATTCAGCTTATTTATGTTGACAATGTGTAGTGAAATATAATTTAGTTTAGACTGGAGTGAGGTGAGACCAGAACAAAGTTGTTACAGGGCTCCAGAGTGCGACTAAATGGTCGCATTTTGCGACTAAAATTTGAGAGTGTGCGACTGAATTTTACATCCAGTCTCACATGTGCGACCAGTAAATTTGCCTGCTGTCGGTACTGGAGAAATTAAGAAAATACACTTACTAATTATAATTGATAGACGTTATGTTTGGCAAATTCTATCTTTGCCAGCCGTTTCTATATGAGATAATATTAAACCATTTGTCCGTGATGCATTTTTGCCATTCGCAATCCAGAAGAGAGAGAAAGAGCGCTCTCTCACGTGGAGATACAGCGAACACAACACCACAGTCAGCTTAATGAGTGACGATGGCCAAGAGAACTACACAAAAGTTTAGTCTTCTTAAACTTTAGGGATGTGCTGTGATATTAATCTAATTTTATTTTCGATTTTGGCTTTCAAGAATTATAAAAAGATGATATGAGGTAAAACTATTCCTATAGCCGTGTTCGTCAAGCTCATCCTTCCCTTCACAGCTGCGCTGTCATTTCTCCTTAAACCTAAAGTAAACGTCAGATTCAGTGATTGTTGTAAACTGCAGTCTCTACTGTTGCTAAACTGCGGGATGTGTTTGATAATAAAGAGCTATTAAATGCACAATAATCCGCGCAAGAGACGCTGTTTCCAACTTCAAGGCGGTTTATGTGTGTGTGCTGCGAAATTGACCGATTTGCACATTATATTTTAGGCTTCGTGTGCGCGTCTAAACCATCAAATAAACAACAAATAGCCGGTGTCAAATTGACCGGATTGGAGAGTAGTTATTTTAACAGTTGATATCTTAAATGGGCGTAAATAGTTTGGAGAAATAGGAGAATATGATATTATTAGTTCTGCATTCGATCGGTCTTAAAGGGGCAGCGTCTAATAAACCTGCTGACGATTGAGCCATTAATTCGAATCGAACAAAAGGCAAATAGAAAATATTCACATCTCTTGAATTAATAACTTTAGCTTTTATAAGCATTAATCTATCAATTTATACAGTGAAAACTATGCAGTGTTATTTTACATTTCATTACTTTATTAGATTTCTTTGTAGGTTTGTTCTTTACTGTAAGATTAATGTTAGCAGACCTTCCGAATGCCTGCACACTGGTCCATTTACAAAAAGATGTTTTATATTTTTGTTCAAACTTTGCGATTTCTTTTGCTATAGATATTTTACTTTTCAGATTATAAAGCCATGTTAATTATGTTCTTAATTATGTTTTTTTTTTTTTTATAAAAAAAATAAAATAAAGTATAATAAAAAGAACCGGTAAGAATACTGTTAAAGTACCGGATCGATAAGCAGTATGGGTAAGAGTAGTAATACCATTAAAACCTTAACGATACCGATCCCTATTAGTAATACAGTGGAAATTAGTAGATTTGGTTAGCATGTTGATTTACGGTGTGCGCCCCTAAAATTTCCTGTTGTGCCCCTAAAATTTTCAGTTGGGGGCCACTGTGCTCCTAGTGAAAAAAGTTAGTCTGGAGCCCTGTGTTAGCTAGCTGATAATTTTACAAAATTGTATATGGTAGAAAATTAGGCTATTTGTTAATTTTTTAATGCTACTTTTTAATATTGATATGATTATACCAAAACAATTATCAGTAAATATTGTAAAAAATGAGGATCAAAAGAAACAAACATCAAGGTAGAGATCATACATAATATCAGATGTCAAAATAAGATAAGCAAAAATTACAAACGTTTTCTTTGCATTTATTGTCAGTATTGCGCTCACAGATCACGTAGGTAGAGTACTTTTTTACTGTGTGTGTGGATGACCATGTCTGTCACACACCACCGAAGACCAATTTTGACCCAGGAAAAACCCTGGGTGAGCCGATTCGCCATACTTTCATTGTTTTGAAGGGGGAGCTGAAATGACGGGAGGGGTTGTGTTGCCCAGAATTGCTTCCCCCGGTCAGCATTTTCCCCAGACATTCGTTCTCCCACACAAAACAGCATTTCATTACAAATAAGTATAATTCCGCGTTAACACTAGATTCCGCGATTCCGTGAACGTGGAAATTATAGGGCACTAAATAAGGTCTTATTGGCCAAGAGTCAATCATAGACCATAGGCGCTGCACACGCTAATTTTGTGAATTGGCCTTTCTGATTGGCTGTGAGTCTAGTCACTGTGGACTGTAGACTACCAATAACATCGAGGAATTCGACTGTAGGCTACGAATCGCAGAGCAGAGACGTTACAAACTGCCCGCGTTGTGTTGTTGTGTTCCATCTTCCATTTTGTATCTCAACAGTATCTTACAGATTTATTAGTGACCAGCTCGTTTTAAAATCTCCCCGCTCTACTGGCATTTGTTATGAGATCCGCTTCAAACATCACAATGCTCATGATAACTTTCATTAACTCTACAAAAAGTAAATCCACTTCACCGGCGATACCATAGAAATACACAGAGCTACCGGCTGCGTGTGGAGCACAAGGTCTACTGACAATGTTGATCATACACATCTGTGATGTTGATTCTACAATAAACAGACTGACACAGCAGCGATCAAATGCATGTAACAGGACATATTAACTTATGATTTGAGGAAAATGTAACTTGTGCAGATTTACAGCAAATGTGGTGCATGTGTGACGTCACTCTCATCGCACTGGTTCCCTCGAGAAAAACTCCATAGGCTTTTGGATTATCGCAAAAAACAGCAGCTCTGTGATCAACACACGTTTATGATACTTACACGATTTGTCCATCAAGATAATTAAATCATAGATTAACAACTTTTATGAATTTTGAAGTCTAAATGCAGTCGCCAGAAGTGAAAAGCTAAAGGTAAGCTATGAACAAACTACATCACAATCTCTCTACTTCAACGTCATCATCACTAAGCTTCCCACAACTCTTTCAGTTAAAAAAAATTGTTAGACTAGTTTATAAAAGAGCACAATTATGAGCATAATGAGGCTGCAAAAGCAGACTGAGGTTACCTGTTCGGCGTATAACGTCCCATTTAACCACTTGTTAGCAACTGCTTTTTCAAGACACATGAAAAAAAAAAACACGAGTGGCTATACCAATGTATTTTATGTGTGTTAGAATAAAACATGAAAGTGTCTGAGCTCATGTTCACCACAGACCTTATTTCAGCCATTTAACCAAAACCCCATTTAAAAAACTCTTTCCCTCATCCTGAAGTCACTAAAATGATAACTTGCTTCCGCAATTTGGCCTACAAAGTGATGCCATACATGATGAGCCAATGCAAAATAACCATTTTCTTCTCAACTAGAGCTTAACATATAAAACAGTGACAGCGGTCAGAATAAAATCAGTACGGTAATCGATTAGACTTTAAATAACTTACCCCAACAGGTCCAGCACTGAAGCTTTAGCTTCTTGATTGATGCCGTCATCTATCCGCTTATGCTGGGGTTGAAATGCCTTTGGTTTTCTGCACAAAATTAAGCTCTGGTGTAGGTCTTCCTGTGCCGATTAACTCCAGCTTTTCTTTAAAAGTGAATCCTGAAAACGGCAGAAATAATAAATTAGCAACAATGTCCTCATTATTGTTGCTTGCGGATTCCATAGCGCATAGCGCCAGCTATTTTATCAGCGTTTTAATCTCTCGATCTTGTTCCTCAGAGCGGGCGGAACGCGTCATAAGAGATTATTATGTGTATAAACTACTTTGTTGCTGGCTCAACACAAACCCGTCCCACGCACTGCATACATTTTTCGACATGCATTTTTATTTCAGTATTCCTTGAGATGGTCTCACAGTAAATCGCATTTTGAAAACAAAACCACTAATTTTTACAATAAATGCATGCAGTGGGGTTGACAATCACGGAGCAGAACTTTCTAACCAACCTAGAAAATATCACTGGACATGCAGAGAGCTTCCCTTAATGGTCTGTTCTCCGTCACCAGTGTATCTATGGACAGAAAGGATTTGAGGACCATACCTTTCAGGAGATGTGGGATCTCTACAGCCAGTATTGTGTGCAGAAGGACAGGCCAGATGATTTCAGCAGCCGTCAGAGGGATTTGATCCAGAAGACGCACAGCTCTGTCTGCCGGTGGCTGCATACACCTGTCCTGTTTAAGTACATTTATGACCAATTTCTACTCATAAGTTGTCTGAAACACAAACAATAAAATGTTGATCGAAAATTACATTCTCTCTCGATAAAAATACAACCCAGATTAAGGACAAACATAAAAAGCTGTTCAGAAAAATAGCAAGAGAAAGAAAAAACAAACAAAAAAACAATGGCCAGGGCAAAAAAAATAGCAAATAAATTGGCAGCAAAAAGCAAACAAACAAAAAAGGAAAAATATGAACATACAAAACGTAAGGACTGGTGAGCTGACTGATCTAAACTACAACTCAGAGTTCAAACTTTCCTAACTCCCGAGAAAAATAACAAACACAAAAGAATCTTCCGGGTCCGCTTACTTACCTAGTCTTTCTCTCTAATCTAATATAACTAAACAAACAAAACCTCACCATCCTGTACAAAAGACAAGAAAAACAAACTCCAACAACAGGTTTCCTGAGGTAGGCCGAGGTGAAGAGCCACCAGCAGCTCTTAAACAGGCAGAGGCTGCAGGTGTTGGGAATAATCAGGCTCCAATTGGCAACTATGCTCAGAAAAACAAGAGAAAAGGAAAAACCAGAGAAAGAGCAAAGGCTCAATTTCATTAAAGAAAATCTAAGTGCATTACTTGTGATGTTTTATATTTGTTACACAGATGTCAAGCTCTTCCATCAATGATCCTTCATGGCTGGACGATAATCATTTATTAGAGGTGATCGAGTCAGAGTCTACAGTTACATCAAAGTCATCATCCACGTCAGAGACCTTCACATGCAGAGCCACATCCACTGCTCATGACTATTGACATGTTCTCAGTAACGTCACAGGCCCCCACATCTGCATCCACTGTCACAAAGACATCCAGGTCCATGTCCACTGCCATGTTGAAGAGGCGACAGGTAATTAAATCAGACGGAATGGTGTTTTACCCTCCAGGTCATGTTAGCGGCACTGTCTCATCGCCACATCTTGTCTTTGGGAGTTGTCTGGCGGCCTGTTGGAGTATGGAGATACTTGAGGTGTCCTTGTGGTGATGAATGCGTGGGTTACAGAAAGGACACACATCTATTTGTCAGGCTATCAGACCAAGATACAACATATTTATAGCTATACAGATTCTCAATAGAGTTGCAGTGCAACAGATGATTTATATTGTTATTATTTTATGTAACTCAGTGAGGCTCACCAAGCCATGTTCCCTGCTATTTAAAGAAGGTTGGGGTGTTTTCCACCCCATGTTTACACAGCAGCATAGAATTTTTTTGTGTTTGTCATTATAATTTCTGTCTTCAGCTAAAATGAGATGTTGGCCTATTATCTCAACTCTTCACCAGCTTAATCTGGCCTTTGGCAAATACAACAGCCTCAAATTCTGGTGGAGAATGATGTTGGCTACATTAAGTAGTAAGTATGTTGCACTAAACAATCAATTTCCATAATTCATCATTTGTTTCTCCATTAATTGTGATATTGTGGTCTCCTTGATCTCCACATAAAAAAAACACTGCCATCCTGATAGAAAAGCGAACCATGGGGATTGGGTGAAGGATCTCCTGCTGAGGAATGTGCAGCTGTTTCTCCTGCCACCTCCAGATCAACCTGACAGGGCCGCTTTAGGTCATTCACGTTCCTGGAGATGTGGTTCAGTGGTACAGCCTGCGCAAGATCCTTCAAGCGGAGAACGACCACGAGGAAAATGGCGCAGGAGGCATTCTGCTCTGTGTGGCAGTGGCTGGTGATGAAGGAGGAGGACGTCACCATCACGTCACTGAAGCGCTTCAGGCGGTACATTCTCGACAAAGAGGAAGTTAAGGTGCCTTTAGTAAAAATCACAGAGCAACACTAATACAAAGTTCAAGCCTGAAAGTACTCAGTGGTTGTTACACAAGGTTTTGTCTTTGTTGTACTACATTTGAGGGCTGGCAGAAATGTGGAGTCTGGTCCTAATGGACTCCACAAAGCAGACATCATGTGACTAGAGGACAGAGAAAGGGGACTCTTTCAGAGGGCAATGTCTTATCAAGACAAGCATGGCAACACAAGGTGGAGGAAAGTCCTGAAGGATGACAGGATGTGGTTTCATTATCCTGAATATCCTGGAGTGGTTGAAGGGAAAGTCCCCGCTGCAGACTCCTTTTATCACCGCAGTTTTTCTTTTTCTGGACACCAGTTTGAGTGAGGCGTTACAGTCTTCGCTGTCCAGCACGTTCCAGTCAGAATGCTTTTCTGTACCGGTGTGGCTACTCTAAGACAGTCAGACAGATCTGCCACATGTCTGAGTCCATGCTGACTGAGGTCCTGGCATGTAATGCAGGCAGAAAGGCTGCCAAGGAGTCAGAGGAACACGCCATTGGTCATGTCCGGTCATGGGACGCGTGGATCACCGTCCAGCTCATGATGAAGTCTGTGTCTGTGGGTCCATTTTCTCTGCTTTCAGGGAATTTGTGCCAACAATTTCAGCATCACCACTAAGGAGAGAACTGCCATCACCAAAACTGCTGAGGAAGGCCTTTCTTTCTTGCTGAACACAGATCATGTCCACGTTTTGGGAAAGTCTTAAAGCACATCTCCACCAAGAAGGAAATGTAACAAAATGCATCTTACAAATGCAAAAAATGTCTGATTGTAAACATACGGTCACTGAATATAGCAGTTCTTATTGTCCACAGCAGAGCAAGATTTCTGTACTCATGACTTGTATGAATAATGAAAAATCTTAAAATCAACAAATTTGTTTGTATTCATTATCAGATCTGCAAAACTTTCTGGAAAAGGAAAAGAGTGAGCAGAATGAGCCGGGTCAGATCCTCATATTGGTCCTGACCTGTGAGGAATCACTGGACAAACTGCGGCTGATGGCTGAAGGCCTCATGGAGAGGAACAGAGGCGTCATCAGTGCCTGGAGCAAGCTTGACCTCCATGATCACAGCATCCAGCAGTTCGACAGCTTTACTCAGCACACTGGGGTAATGCTCTGTTCAGCCACACAAACGGAGATCCATCTGAGTCGTCTTTGGTGCAAAAGCTGAAGTTCAGTAAGCGTTACTCAGCCGCCCACTGGGTTGACTCCAGAAAGAACCAGCTGATGTGCTGCATAATTAAACAGCTGTGGCTTCATCCTGACTGTGGAGGAAAGGCTCAAGGGTCGCCACTGACTCAGTCTCAGGCAAAACCCCTGAATCTGCACCGTCTCACAGCAGAGCGATCCCAGTCCAGAGACACTGTACAAAAGAAAGCACACAGTTAATCTTACTTCTCTTAGACGCTCTGCAAACAACTCAGGGACACAAAAAGTATAAAAAAGGAGTTTTTGTCCTATGAAAATAATGAAAATAATTGTATGTCCCTGATACAGATCAATACATCACCTTAAGTAATGAACAACATTATATAATATTGATGTGTAATAATAATAATAATAATAATATCATCATAATTAATGCCATCAATAACAATGACAAAATGTAACAATGACAATCCTGCACAACACTTCATATAATCAGGCACAATCACAGCTCAGCGTTTGGGGCTCCACATGTTTTTGTAGGTGGGGATACTTCATCGCCCCCCTTTCTTTCTTTCGCACATTTCTAAATCACTGTCAAGTTAAATTTATATTCTTCACATCAATTCGTTTATTAAACATTTGCATTCCACAGAGCCTCTAGTTTCCCTGACTCTACTTAAAGTGATTTTTTTTTAAACAGACAAACATAATATTAAATTCAGTGTCCAAAATTTCACAAATTTGCTTTATAAATGCAACTTAAACATTTAGCAAAAACTAAATTAGAAGTGCATTTGAACACTTCACTGTTTCAACAGATGATAGACACTTATTCTCTATGTATAACTCAGTTCTATCTTTAGACCAGTAAATCAGGGGAGAGCGCGAACGCAGTCCCCCACTACCACAAATTATGCAGTCGAGATTCCCACATTTGGGGAATTCGCAGGGGTCAGCACAACCGGAGTGCAATGGCTGAGCCTCGCCCTGGGTGAACCACCTTCATGATCATGGTGTCTCCCCTGCCAGGTAAGTATGAGTTGTACACGCTCCCTGTAGAGGAGCCACTGAAGGGAACATCATTCTCCACCAGGGTGACACCGTGCTTTGCAAGTTAAATGGTGCAGTTACAGCATCCACCAGCAGGGGCAAACAGGACCAATAAGCCCGATTGTGACTCCCTGCTTTTGCACACAAAAGTTTATAATTTAATAAAGCCTATGGTTTCACACGCAGTTAAAAGAAAAAGATTGTAGCATCACCACAGCATTTTGTAAATATTACGCTAGTAATCCAATCCAAACATAATCAAATCATTCTACCTTTACTAATATATGATGACGACAACTTTATATACCCAATTATGAACAATAAACTCTACTTCTATTAACCTCTGCCACCACACAAGAATAAATCATCTCTTATCTTAAACTCTTTAGGGGGTGCACCGTTCCCGGAGGTACTGCAATACCGGGTCGATGCGTGGAGTGGACGGAGCAAGCCCCTATTCCATCTCCCTGTTCCAAAAATCAATTTAATATATGGTGCCCGGGTAGGGCACGTATCAGATATTAAACTGATAAGAACAGATACTACACTTGATCTTAGCCAAAAGGCCGAGAAGCGATGCCCACAAATGGTCACCAGTAGCAAACACATTCTTGGAGACAGTAAATCCGATGATGGTGAGCTTCATTTTTTTATTTTTTTACTCAAAGTTCTTGTTTAGAAACGTAATAAACATTACTCCGGTAAGGCTTGTAGGTTCATTAAGCCCCATTACTTGAGCACTGGTCGTTCACACCTTGGATTTTAAAAAGGCTCAAAAAATGGGTGTAGAAAGCTGTGGTAAGGAGGAGGGGACAGGGTGTGTGTGTGTGGGGGGGGGGGGGGGGGTCAAGCACAATAGACCTTTCACACAACAACCGGAAATACGTAATCGTTGCGGAACCGGAGTTCCTGTCAAGCATCAACACTAGGGCTGTCACGATTATGAAATTTGCCTGACGATTAATTGTCCAATAAATAATTGCGATTATGACGATTTATTGCCTGTTTTAGGGCTTTGGCGATTAATTGTCTGTTTTAGGGCTTTGGCGATTTATTGCCTGTTTTAGGACTTTGGCGATTAATTGTCATACAAATTGTTGTGATTATTTAATTGAATCCCTTGTAAGTTGTCACTTGCAATAACACATTAATACACTTAAAGCCTTTAAATATTAAAGTAATTTAATCAATGAAAAATATGTATCTTTCAGAAATGTGTACATTTAAAGAAACAATGTAAATGTATATGAAAGTATAAATAATAGAAACAATCACCATAAATTTACCATAACACAAAAAGGACTGTCAATATCTCATTCCAAACTAAAGTAAAATATAAATATATTTTACAAATTTGAAAATTCTGTAAATAACAGAAACAATGAATCACAAATATAAACTATGATCATAACAGAACAGGCCATAAAAATCTAATTCTGAAATAAAAACAATCATGCTCCTTAATGGCTTGGTAGATTACGGGAAAGAAACACTAGCATGTTGACTTTTTCTGGCTTAAGACAGCATCTAACTGGGGTGACAATGTTGCCAGCTGTACTGAACATTCTTTCAGAAGCAGTACTTGTTGCACATATGCACATGTAGGCTACTTTCTCGCCAACTTGGAAATTAAAGGAAACCTATGTATGACACGCAAATTCGCTATGCCATTTTGGAGTGCTATCAAGACGCATAATCGCTTTTTAACGTGTTTATCAACGCCGTTTCATTCTATCCCCCTACACTGCCCCTACCCATCACACACACACACACACACACTGCCCCTAAACCTACCCATCACAAGAAACATTCTGCATTTTTACATTTTCAAAAAAAAAAAACATAATTTAGTATGTTTATAAATCCATTTACATTCACGCGGAATCACACGGCGTAGACATACACGCGGAGATGATGGTTCGTTTCGGCGTACACATACACGCGGAATCACACGGCGTAGACATACACGCGGAGATGATGGTTCGTTTCGGCGTACACATACACGCGGAATCACACGGCGTAGACATACACGCGGAGATGATGGTTCGTTTCGGCGTACACATACACGCGGAATCACACGGCGTACACATACACGCGGAATCACACGGTGTAGACATACACGCGGATAGCTCAAAATGCGTACAGATAACACGCCATTTGGCTTTAGAAAGTGGCGTGTATGTTTAAGCAAAGTCATGATGATTGGCGTTGTCGTTTTCGGCTTTGAAACTAAATCCATCTTTGTTGAATAACTGGGCTGCTCTAACTCAGGATGGAGAAATCAACAGGGCAATATAATTTGAACGTAATGCTCAGCGTAATGAATTCAGAGGGAGACCGGTAGAAGTAGAGTGCTGCAGGTACGTCGTTCATGAACGAATGATTCTTTAATATGACTCGGGACTACCGAGTTGTCTCAGAGAGTGATCCGTTCATTTTGTTGGCTGCGCGTGTGCGCAAAATCCCATAGGTTCTGTACATGAAACAGAAAATATTAGTTCATCCCTCGAGTCTCGAGTTCGGGTTTGAGTCTTTCGTTCTTCCTGTCAGTCCTATAGTAGACTATGCTGTCAGAACCGGAAAGAGAAATGATTCGTTCATCTTTCGAGGTTCGGGTTCCGCCGGGTCCGAGTCTTTCGTTCTTCCTGTTATGCTGAAATGACTCAAATTTTTTTTTTTTTCATTTTGCTGAACGAGATTCAAAGATCCGAGTCTGTAAAATGATCCGAACTTCCCGCTACTAACTACAGGGCCCCCTTGTGTCTTCTAATAGTGGGCAATAATAACGATCACCTGTAATGACCGCGATTAGACCAATTAATCGCGATCAAACGATTATTTTATAATCGTGACAGGTCTAAGTTCAACAAAAAATTTGACCGATGGACCGACGACGAGGTTCAGGCTTTATTGAGCATATATGCGGAGGAGGACACCCAGCGGGAACTGGAAACGGCGACCCGCAATGAAAAGGTATAACGTTACCTGAAGATATCGACTCGGTTCCAGTCACACTGGAAAACAGTGCAGAGAGAAGTTGAAGAAATTAAGACAAGATTACAAGAAATTAAAGGATCATAACAACCGGAGCGGTTCTGACCGGCGTATCAACAAGTGGCATGACCGCCTGGACGCGTTGCTGGGACACAGACGACGTCCTTTTCTGGCGCAGCGGTAACGAAAGACTCGGCTAGTGCGTTGTTGGAAACCATCCAGGAATCCGAGTGGGTTGAAGGTAAATATATCAGCTTGGTATCATCTATTAAACTCGGTGCAGTGTTAAAACACTTTGCGTTTTTCAACATGCTTTTCCAGACGTAACGAGTGGCCCTGATGAATTGCAGGCAACGGAGACCAGCGTGTTTTCCCCCACGGTCACCAGTACTTTAGCCCTCGTCCCGTGTCTCCTGCCGAACCGCACACACGCCGAGGTATAAAAGCTGACAAAAATGTGTATATATTTAAAAACTGATGTGTAATCCTTAATGGTTTTGAGTAGTTTTGTTGTTTTTAATTGTAAACTTAAATTGCCCATGATAAAAATGGCACACTGGGCATTGTTCAAGCTGGGCAAACAATTGTTCATTATTTGTAGTGAAAACACTAAATAATTAATTGATGGTTTCTATTGTTTCATGGTTGCCTTGTGTATTAATTACCATGTGTTTCTGTGCAATTTTTCTACTTAGAGAAAAGGAAAAGGGACTGACTTTCTTGATGCACTGAGGGACATGGAGGAGGCTAACCGGCCGTCCTGCAGCATGGACAAGAACTGACCAATATATGCAGCTGTTACTGGAGAGCCAGGCCGAGGAGAGATGAGGAGGCAAGAGCTGGCATTCCACCAGTCAGAAGCGGAAGAAAGCAGAGGGACTTTCAGACCGGGTTTCTGTCTGTTCAGTTTGTCCAGTTGTTCAAGAAGTAGCCACAATGACCAGCCGCTTGAATGAAGCATTTGCACTACCACACTTGTACTTTATATATTGTACATGTTGGCACAGCTCTTGGAAAGGTTACTGAAAAATACACTTTTTTTTTATATTGTTGTTGTCACATTTTATATTTTCATTTTATTGTTCTAGTAATTTATTTGTCTTTGCACGCTTTTATTTTAATTTTGTAAGAACTAATCTATCTAAAATAAAGTCAAATGTGTAAAATGTCACGGTGTCTTTTTAATTTCCACATTCTAACTATATAACCACTTTCTAATTGTAGTGTTGGAAGCAAATAAAAGGGCTGCTGCTCGCAAGTTTTCTGAATATGCACATAAACATATCTAGAAAACCCAAATATTATATTTTTAAATGTATAACTATGTGAATGTAGTATAATAACTTATAACCACAACTTAAGTGAAGCCATAAGTGTGGTCCTGCTTCATTTCAAATTTGAGGAAGAAGTCTCTAAAATTATGCATTTAATGAAGCATATTGTAATACTAGTCATGTGGGGTTTTTTTTGTGAATGTTAAGAGATGTTATTGTGATAAAAAATAAATACTTGCAGTCTAGTACCTAATCTTTCAACCGCTTAATTCAGTCTATTGTTTTCATTCAATTAACTTTTCACACATCTGTCATGAATGACTTTAACCTCATTATCCTTTTATAGAAAATCTTTGGTTTTGGAATTGAGCACATTCAGATTTTGGATTGCCCATCATCTCATTTTGCATTAAAATGGTCAAAGCAGGTGAAAGTGCACGTTTAAATAAGCAGTGTTGGTAATGTGTGTACATAACCAGCAAAAGCAGCGCTGCTTGCATCTCCTCCACGTGTTATTGTTGCAAACAGTACCGCGCAAAAGTGATTAACGTGACCGTCCGTCGGTGACTGGGAGGAGCAGTCGCGCGCATTCCCACGTCACCGGACTAATTTGCCTAATCTTCCCGGTACTTTAGACCGCGGTGGAAACGCAGATAGTAACGTTAGCAGGTCTGGGGGAGAAAAAGTTCCTGGTACAAATAGTTCCGGGTAATTTCGGTGGAAAAGCGGCTTGAGGTGACCTGTTCTGTTAGCATCCGCCTTTTACAAGACATGCAAGTTACCGCTTCAAATATCACGAGTGGGGTAATACAGATAACAATATTTTATTTTGTAGAATAAAACGTTAAAGTGTCCTGAGCTTGTGTTCACCACATACATTATATCGGCCATTTAACCAAAACCCCGTCCAAAAAACCCGATGACTTCGGGGAAAACTGGAAGTGCCAAAATGGCGCGTTTTGGCCTAACGGTAAGGAGATGCCGTACATGCGCCACTCCGCTAAATAACCATTTACTCCTCGACTAGAGCTTTACATATAAAACAGTGACAGCGGTCAGAATAAATTCAGTCCCGTAATCGATTAAACTTTAAATAACTTACCCAAACAGGTCCAGCACTGAAGCTTTAGCTTCTTGATTGAAATGCTTTAAAAAGCGTTGGATTTCTGCACAAAATTATGCTCTGGTATAACTGTTAGGTCTTCCTGTGCCGATTAACTCCAGCTTTTCTTTAAAAGTTAATCTTGAAAACGTCGTGGATAATAAATTAGCAACGATGTCCTCGCGGTTAATCAACGTCTTTTCCCCCGCGATCCTCACAGCACGAGCGCAATGCGTCGTCAACTTCATATCAAGCACCTCCCATTTAGAGGGCCGATATGATTGGTCCTTTTTAGCTGGACCACCAATCATAGAGCTGAAAGCATTAGGCGGAAAAAACCCTAATATGGAGAAAACGGACTACAAAACACAACACAGTGACTAGGCAGATTTGAAAGGTTTATTTCCTCAAAAAGATTTATAGATGTTTATTGTAAAATTATGAATTACCGAAATCAACATTAGAACTGATGAGTAATTAACTATTTATGGAAGAGAAACGGTTGGAATAAAATAGCAGACTGTCTTAACCGCATCATTTTACCTGACAGAACTCAATCCTTGAGACATTTACACAGAGGCGGACAGTATTTTTACATTCTACTCATGTACATATTTCAAGTACATGTACTTTATCACTCTTTTTCTTTGGACAACTTTTACTTCACTACATTCCAAAGCATAATGTCGTACTTTTTACTGCACTACATTTCATAAATTAAAGTTGTTGTTTTTTTACCTTTAATACTTAATTACATTAAAGAATTTAGTACTTTCTTACTTATCCTCAAGTAAAACTTTGAATTACTTTTACTTGAGTAAAAGTATACAGTACTACATTTTTAATGTAAATAAGTATTAAATTATATTCAATATGAAACGTAGTGCAGTAAAAATTACAATATTATGTTTTGGAAGGTTGTGAACAGAGGTGTACAAAGTGCACAACTCTATTACTTGAGTAAAAGTAAAAGTACTACTGGTCAAATATTACTCCGTTACAAGTGAAAGTTCTAAAAACAGATTTTTACATAAGTAAAAGTACAGAAGTATTTTGTTTTTAAAAGTACTTAAGTATCAAAAGTACATTTCCTTTTTTATGTCAGTGCATTATTTTATTATATTTGCATTGTTGTATAAATGCACTCTATGCCATCATGGTGGTTTAAGCCAGTCAGTGATGCTCCATCCGACATGCTAGCACGCTAGCATACGACTACCTTAAACTCATTTCAATACTTGAATAAAAGTTACAAAGGTCTTTACAAAGCTGCTGTCACTTTAAAGTCCCAGTGAACCGGAAGTTGCAACTGATTTTATTTCAGTGCTGTGACGTATTTCCAAGCGAAACGGAATATTGAATAGAGGGCAGGGTTTCACTTCAGCGCTCCTCCTCTCCATCTCTCGCTCATAGCAGACTACGGTTGGAGGGGAGTGGTTAAGGATATTCAAACCCAAGCTGGCGCATAGTCGTCATCGGAAAGGGAACGCCATTCAAGTCTGGAAGTTACTTTTCAGATTTTTATTAAAGATTACCACGGCAAACAATTTTTTTATGTGTATTAACTTGCATGGATTAATTGTTCACCCTAAGACCTGTAATGTGGGCTAACAAAGTAAATAAGATCGATTTAATTTCATGAGGACTTTAAGGCTGAATGCATGGACCCTATACTCTTATTCACATCCGATATTCTCCCAACTGTTTACTCTTCTCTTTCTCCCAGACATTTACATTTTTGAACATGTTATGAGACATGCATCAAGTGTATGCCAACTAAACTAACCTTTAATCTTTTGAGAAAACTGAAACATACTTTCTAAGCATGGCCATGGGTGCACACACTGTGCCGTGTCTTCTTCCATTTTGCTATACAATGATCAGTGTTCAAAAATGTTGGGAAACTTCACATGACCCTACAAGAGTGATTACTGATAGGCTGTCAGCAAAAAAAAAAAAACTTTTAAAGAAGAAAAAAAATCATCCACTGACTTTTAAAGCTGCTACAGAAACGACTTTCGACTTTGAGGACCTTGATAGAAATTTAGAGGAGTAAAAAGTACAATATTTGTCTTTCAAATGTAGTGAAGTTAAAGTAAAACGTTTCCAGAATTCCAGAAAAAAATAATACTCAAGAAAAGTACAGATACTCAAAAAGTGTACTTAAGTACAGTGCTCAAGTAAATGTACTTAGTTACTGTCCACTACTGGTTGTGAAGTAAAAGTTTTCCAAAGAAGAACAGAGGTAAAGTACATATACTTGAAGAATAAAATTACTTGGAAAGTAAAAATACTTCACTACTGTCCGCCTCTGCATTTACACTCGCTTACAATTTAAAAGGGAGAATATTATGTGTATAAACTACTTTGTTGCTGGCTCAACACAAACCCATCGCATGCACTGCATACATTTTTCGATATGCATTTTTATTTCAGTATTGCTTGAGATGGTTGCTAGTGATGGGCAATCCGGCTCTTTTTCGTGAGCCGGCTCGTTTGACTCAGCTCACTGAAAGGAGCCGGCTCTTTTGGCTCACAAACGGCTCTTTAATTTTTTTTAATGTTTTGTCTATGATAGGTGTGAAAACAATTCTAATTAAAAGATTACATTAAATAATAATACTCACAATGTCTCACAATTTCTTTAAAAATGCATTGATTTATGAAAAAATAATACTATTAAACATTTGCATTTGCAACTGGTCCATTATAGAAGACTGCGTTGCTTTGGGTCGCGGATTAGGCCTACTTGACTGAGTGGATACATCTCCACGTGAGGTGCTGGCTCCAGTCGCACCTCCACCACCATCACTAGCAGGACCGCTAGTTTCTCGAAGCTCCGCTAGCTTCACATTTGCTTTCACAGTTCGCATATGCCGGTGTAGGTTGTGGGTAGAACCGGCTTTATGTGAGATTTTGTTTTGGCAAATTCTACACTGTGCTTTAACATTGTCTACATCATTAAAATGATTCCAAATGCTGCTGTGCTTCCGACTCATTTTCCTGCTTTTGTTTGAACTTTTCACAGCAGTTTTTCCTCTCCTCTCCTCCGAGTTTGACAGTTGACACTGTGTGTCCGACGCGTGTGTGTGATGGCTCGGCCCCTCCCTCATGCCGTATAATTGGTTGACACCTCGTGTATGATTGACAGGAACAGAATGTGAGGCTGACCAGACAGTCGAAACGAATGTGTGCGCCTTTAGACCTATATCATTTTTTTGTTCTTTGAATTAGTCAATTATTGTAAATAAAATAAAATTCATTATTTAATTATGACATAATGATTTAATTTCTATAGGCTATATATTTTTTTAAATAGAGTCGGCTCTTCAGAAATGCGAGCCAGCTCCCGTCGTTCACCTAAAAGAGCCGGCTCTTAGAGCCGACTCATTCGCGAACGACCCATCACTAATGGTTGCACAGTAAACCGCATTTTGAGAAAACAAAACCACTCCATCTTTGCAAAGATTTTATTCAAATTCTTACAATAAATGCATGCAGTGGGGTTGACATAGCCTGGCTCCGCCCTCCTATGTACTTCCGCTCAATTTTCATTTTCCTTCAGTACTCCGTCTGGGACTGTGGTATATTCTTAGGTTTTCTCCGAACAAATTTTTACTGGTCCAATCAGCAAACAGAGGGAGTGGCTGAGAACGATGGCGTTGATGTTGTGCGCTAGTTTGAGTTGTAGTTCAGTAATGGCGGCAGAGGAAAGATGTGAGTGAAGCCGTTCGTTCCATTGTGGCACCGCTGCCGAATATCCAGAAGTTAAAGCCGGAGCAAGAACAAACTTTGCTGAGTTTTGTTGGTGGCCATGATGTTGTGTCCCGGGAAAAGTTTGATTTTCCAGCTCGCTCTGTTAGTGGTGAAGGAGTTGCTGAAGCCCCGGTAATTGTTTCGCGTGCGGTCGGAAGGTATTGTCATCATTTACAGCGGCTAGTCAGTGATTGCCGTCCGTCTCCCACCACCCGCGTAAAAATCCCCGGCCGAATTACCTCCTGTTTTAGACAAACACCAAGGCCGTGTGGTCATTTAATTGCTGTCCGAATCCACATCTCTGAGTTTTCAAGAATATATCACTTCAAAATTCACTGTTTATATCCTTTTTGACCCCTGCAGAGCACCGTACGGTTGCGCTTCGCTGTAATTTCGATGCATTTCTAGACTTGTAGAGTTCAAACATTTGAATTGGGCCGTTATTTACAGCAGCATTTATTCTTATCGTACCAAGCATATGATATTTTATTTACAGCATATAATCATGTCATGGACCACATGAGCAGCGCGTTCCTGATCACAAAACTCTCCCCTCCACCGTGAATAAATCATAATCAAGGTTTTATCACTGAGGTGGCTGCACATTTATTTTTACGGACTTCCATGTGAGAAACAGAGGTGAACGGCGCATGACATGCGTCACGACCAAACGTTAGCGATTGGTTATGGCAGATCCAGAGCGGCTCTGGGCAGATCCAATGGTTTTAAACTTCAATACCCGCGCCTTCAAGGAAGTAAACGCTTGTCAATGGAGAGTGGCCAGACTCTCTGTACAAATGAATGTATGAGAGTCTGGTAGGACCAGGCTAGGGTTGACAATCACTGAGCAGAACTTTCTCAGCAACCTAGAAAATACACAATCACTGGACATGCAGAGAGATTCCCTTAAAGGGTTAGTTCACCCAAAAATGAAAATTCTGTCATTAATTGCTTACCCTCATGTCGTTCGACACCCGTAAGACCTCCGTTCATATTCGGAACACAAATGAAGATATTTATGGCTGAGAAAGGCTTCAGATAGGCCTCCATTGGCATTCAGCACATTTACACTCCCAAGACCCATAAAAGGCACTTAAAACGTCGTTACAAAGTCCATCTCACCGCAGTGACTCTACAATAATTTTACGATGCGACGACAATAGTTTGTGCGCAAAAAAAAAATCAAAATAACACCTTTATCCAACTTGTTCTTTTCTTCCGTGTGTGCCTCCACGACGCATGCGCGAGAATATGATGCAGATCCGGCGTTCGGACACATGACCCAGAAGCGATTTGTTTACAAGCAGAGGAAGACGCGCGTGTCTAAGCTGTTGAATTCTACATTGATGGTGCTTTAGGTCTCGGCGTAGTTCTCAAAATGGGGCTTAAGTGTGCATTTCATGGATTCCCGAACCCCGGCGCTACGTCATATTCTCGCGCATGCGTCGTGGAGGCACACACGAAATGAGAACAAGTTGGATAAAGGTGTTATTTTGATTTTTTTTGGCGCACAAAAACTATTGTCGTCGCATCGTAAAATTATTGTAGAGTCACTGTGGTGAGATGGACTTTGTAACGACGTTTTAAGAGCCTTTTATGGATCTTGGGAGTGTAAATGTACGGAGTGTACGGAGGTCTTACGGGTGTCGAACGACATGAGGGTGAGTAATTAATGACAGAATTTTCATTTTTGGGTGAACTAACCCTTTAATGATCTGTTCTCCGTCACCAGTGTATCTATGGACAGAAAGGATTTGAGGACCATACCTTTAAGGAGATGTGGGATCTCTACAGCCAGTATTGTGTGCAGAAGGACAGGCCAGATGATTTCAGCAGTAGTCAGAGGGATTTGATCCAGAAGACGCACAGCTCTGTCTGCATACACCTGTAACCCACATGACCAGTGCACAGACGAAAAGATTTAAGAAGTACATTTATGACAAGTACCAACAAATTTTACTCGTCATAAATTGTCTGAAACACAAACAATAAAATGTTGATTGACTTATTAAAATCACATATATCTTGATAAAAATACATGTCAGGAAGCATTTGTTACAACACAGATTAGGGAGAAACATAAATAAAATAAATAATTTGCAAAATAGCAAAGCAAAATCGCTAATTAATTGACAGCAAAAAGTAACAAAACAAACAAGAAAAATATGAACATACAAAACGTAAGGACTGGTGAGCTGACTGATCTAAACTACAACTCAGAGTTCAAGCTTTCCTAACTCCCGAGAAAAATAACAAACACAAAAGAATCTTCCGGGTCCGCTTACTTTCCTAGTCTTTCCCTCTATTCCAATATAACTAAACAAACAAAACCTCACCATCCTGTACAAAAGACAAGAAAAACAAACTCCAAAACCACCAACAACAGGTTTCCTGAGTTAAGCTTTGTACATACTCTTCAAGAACAAAGAAATGTGTTCGTTTTCTCGAGGTGGCAAGAACAAATTTTGTTCTGGCCAGGACATTCCATACTTCACATCTCAGTTTCTCCGCATTAACCCCGCCCACTTTAAAATCCTGACCAATCACACAATAGTTCTCGGACACACACAAGAAAAAAGTTCTGCTCAGACGATGTGTCAAGAAGCTGCAAAATGACGGCATTTTGTTCTCGCAGCCCTGGGAGCGAGAACTTTTTTCTCTGTTCTTGCGGAGTATGTAACGGCCTGTAGGCCGAGGTGAAGAGCCACCAGCAGATCTTAAACAGGCAGAGGCTGCAGGTGTTGGGAATAATCAGGCTCCAATTGGCAACTATGCTCAGAAAAACAAGAAAAAAGGGAAAACCAGAGAAAGAGCAAAGGCTCGTAACAATTTCATAAATATAAATCACCACAAGTAATGCACATAGATTTTCTTCTGTTACACAGACGTCAAGCTCTTCCATCAATGATCTTTCATGGCTGGACGATACTCAATTATTAGAAGTGATCAAATCCAGAGTCCCCAGCATCATCCACATCAATGTAGTCCTCATCCACAGCCATAAGTCATGTTTTCTCAGCACAACCATCTCTGAGTGTCTCCCCAGTGAGTAATATTTACATACACAAATGCATTAAACATAAACGATTATAGTTGGAGTGAAACTATGTAATGTTATGTCTGTTTTGACCTGTTTCAGGCAGAGGTGGACAAAGTACACAACTCCATTACTCGAGTGAAAGTAAAAGTACTACTGGTCAAATATTACTCCGTTACAAGTGAAAGTTGTAAAAAACTATTTTTACTTAAGTAAAAGTACAGAAGTACTCGCTTTTAAAAGTACTTAAGTATCAAAAGTAAATGTTCTTTTTTTTTGTCAATGCATTATTTTATTATTTTTGCATTGTTGTATAAATGCACGCTATAGCCACGGTGGTTTAAGCCAGTCAGTGATGCTCGATCCGACATGCTAGCATACGACCACCTTGAACTAATTTAAATACTTAAAAGTTACAAAGCTCTTTACAAAGCTGCTGTCACTTTAAGGCAGAATGCACAAATCCTACACACTGATACACATCCGATATTCCCCCAACTGTTTACGTTCACTTAAGACATAATCAACTTTGTTTACATGAATACTTTCCAAAAGGAAAATTTACATTTTGTGTGATTTGGTCTGTTTAAGTGCGAAAAAAAAAAAAGCAAAAGAAAGCTCTATTCAGTACTCGTGCTCTGGCATCTCAGAGGCACAAAAAAACTGACTAAACTGAGCTCTTTCATCATGCTTTTTCAGATTATGCTTCTCTTTCTCCCAGACATTTACATTTTGCAAAAAAAAAAAAAAAAAAAACTTTTAAAGAAGAAAAAAAATCATCCACTGACTTTTAAAGCTGCTACAGAAACAACTTTTGACTTCGAGGATCTTGATAGAAATTTAGTGGAGTAAAAAGTACGATATTTGTCTTTCAAATGTAGTGAAGTTAAAGTAAAAGTAACCCTAAAAAATAATACTTCAGTAAAGTACAGATACTCAAAAAGTGTACTTAAGTACAGTCCTCAAGTAAATGTACTTAGTTACTGTCCACCTCTGGTTTCAGGATGAGCTAGAAGGTTGGGTGGGACTGTGGGAAAATCCCAATGGCATCGCACCAGCTTACCTCTCCTGGGTGAAGGATGACACAGAGCGAGGACTCTTTAGCCACATTCAGGTGTACCGAGACAACACTGGAGTACTGAAGAGGCGGTGAGTTATAAAAATCAAACCGGATATGGTTTTACCCTCCAGGCTACATTAGTGGTACTGTTCCAACTTCACATCTCTACTTTCGGAGTCGCGTCTTTGTGTGGTGGCCTGTTGGGGTGTGGAAATACTTGAGGTGAAGAATGAGTGGGTCAAGAAAAGGCTGTGTATCTCTACAAGTCCGGCTACCACACCAGAGTAGTGCATATTTTTAGCCAGATTATATAATTTTATAGTTGCAAACGCAACAATTTAATCATTTGTTAATACACCTCGAGATCAAATAAAATAATTGCTGTTAATCTAACATGCCTTGAATGAGTTGCACTACCCACTGTTAGCCTATTTATCATCACACTTTACAGGCGTGGTGTGGACAAAAACGTGGCGTGTCTTCTGCAGGACCGGACTGAAGGGAACACAATGGTGAAGGTGTGGCGACAGATTCAGGAGAATCAATTTGAGGAGTATCTCCAGGGGATGACCTGTACACCACACTCCTGATGCCTGGGGGGGTTGTGTCAGCCTTAGGACACACATTTGAGACTCTACCTCCTCCTCCAAAGGTCAGCGCCACAGAACATACTCAGCACCTCTGATCGAGCGCCTCAACACCAGCTGCCAGCAGCTCTTTGGACAGATCGTAGAGGAGAATATCTGCGCACTTGCTAATGTGATGTTGAATGAGTTCCTTGGTTTGGAATACCAGTTCAGCCAAAGCACAGCCCAGAGGAAGAGGCGGTCCAGCCTGACCCAGATGAGGATGACGAGGCGTACCACAGTGACACAGAGGCAGAGCGTGACGAGGTGACTGCCACCCCAACTCCCATATTAATACTAAGGACGTCAACAAAAAACATGAAAGGTTACAAGAGAATTCAGCACTGCATACTAGCGGAGGATCCAGTTCTGAGCAAAGTGGGTATTCCTTTTCCACACATCAACACTAAGACTGTCCAGGATTTCATCAGAAGAGGCTCATCAAACCGCAGCTCCAGCACAGTCTCCCTCCACCTGACTACCCACAGATTGTATATGCACTTAAATTACAAGCACGGCAGGGATCAAGGTCTTAAAAGAAAGAACGGACACTGTGATGCCAGATCCACTGACTCAGGCAAACCCCCTGAATCTGCACCGTCTCACAGCAGAGCGATCCTGGTCCAGAGACACTGTACAAAAGAAAGCACACAGTTAATCTCACTTCTCTTAGACGCTCTGCAAACAACTCAGGGACACAAAAAGTACAAAAGAGTTTGTCCTGTGATTATGATTAAGTTATTTCACCACAGTCGTGGACGCACAAGTAAACTTAGACTTATTATTGTGAATTTAAACTAGGAACTGTTGTGTACTTCTTTCAAGTTTACTCTGAATATTTGATATTGTTAAGTTTTAATGTTTTATATTTCACTCATGTTATTTTATATTTTATGTAACTGTAAATTCACAATTTATTATATTATTTGTCAGATTAAACAATTATATTGTGGAAAAGGCAACTTTTTAATAATTATATCCGATAACATTAGGGCTTTTCCTACAACACACTCTCTTTTATGTCCCTGATACAGATCAATACATAACTGTAAGTAATGAACAACATTATATAATATTGATGTATAATAATATAATATCATCGTACATAATGCCATCAATAACTAAATGTAACACTGACAATCATGCAGGAACACTTCTCTTCATATGATCACAGCAGTTTGGGGCTTCACATGTTTCTGTAGCCGGGGATACTTTGTGTTACTTCATCGCCCCCCTTTCTTTCTGTCTGTCTATCTGTTTTCGCACATATTTCTATATCACTGTCAAGTTAAATTTATATTCTTCACATCAATTCATGTTAGGGATGTGACGGTGAGGAAATTTTCCCACCGGTTAATTGATGTGTGACAACACCGGTAATACCGGTATCACCGGCGGAGGCTTTTAAATCACTAATTCTATCTAACCGAAAGTAACATGCACACGACCGCTCTGAACTGAAAACGCGCCAGTGTTGCGTATTCACACACCGTGAATGACAGCTCGTCTGTAAATGCGCGCTCTGTGAGGCCATGGGTGCGTCTCAATCAGTTCCCTAGTTCAGTAGTCAGGGCACTGATCAAGCATTGATCAGTCTATGATTGAGATGCACGCCATGAATGAATAACAGTTCGTCCGTAAAGCCTCATTTATACTCAATGCGCCCGCACGAGCGCGAGGGTGCACGCGGCAAAAATAAATGCGCGCAGTCAGCGTAGCGGAGGCTCGCACTGCGGAGCCAGGCGAAAGGAAACAATGCGCGCTCTGTGCGGCCGTGCACATTTAACTTTCGGTTTTGATTTAGCGCCAATTCGGCTGCGGGTTGCTTGAATTGTGGGTTCATTAGCCTATTATTTTTAATGAAAAACACAACAACAAAACAAATGACCAACTCCCTTAAATAGGCGCTTTTACGTTTCGCTTTGAAACCAAATCTTCCGCGATCATCTCAGTCAGCTCCTCACTCTTAAATCTGATGAATGACTCCTGCCGCTGCCGAGACTGCACGGTCGGATCCTGCTTTACTAAGCAGATACGTTCAGTTTTTATTTGTATTGTCTGTTCTCTAACTGAACTAAATTATTTTATTACTATAAAAAAAATCAAAAAGACGGTGGGCGGTGCCACGGTGGGCAAGTGATGTAACCGGTGTTGAGTCTGGACACCGGTAACACCGGCAACACCGACTATCGTAGCAAGCCTAATTCATGTATTAAAAATTTGCATTCCACAGAAGCCTCCTGTTTCCCTGACTCTACTTAAAGTGATTGGGAGTCATTCAGCAGCTCCAAACACAAATGGAACAAGTTTTGTTTATAAACAGAAAAAACATAATATTAGATTCAGTGTCCAATATTTCATAAATTTGCTTTATAAATACAATTTATACTTTTAGCTAAACTCAAAATGAAGACTGAAGTGTATACAGATGAAAGACACTCATTCTCTATGGGTGCGTTCCATTCGACCGTAAGTGGACTGCGAAGTGGACTTCAGAGGGTATTCTGCCATCTTAAGTGAGATTTCAATCCAAAGGGAGCGAACATGTTCAGTCCGAAGGGCACTGCGAACGGCGCAGGGAAGAAGGGAACATCGATAAATCACTTCACAGGAAGTGTAGAGACAAAATCACCCAACTGTCTTTGTGCGTCGCATCCATCACCTGTCTGAACCTGAACTAATGATGGTGCAGAGCCGTTGGTTGGAAGAGTTTTTAAACAGCTCTGCGATTAAGGAGTTTACATATCTATTTGAATATTCATAATTATTATACAAACTAGAGTATTTATGAATGGTTATGGCAATAACTGTTACATTCGTATATTATATTTTATGAATATGTAAACAAATTAAAAGTGTTGAGAAGCACCTGAGGGCTGTCATGTTTTATATTTTACTTTATTTACCTCAGGAATGTTTACTGTGCAGCTGCATTTGGGAAAGAAAGCGCACGAGATGAGACCGCTACAAAAACCATTAAGAAAAGCCTACAAACATAGTTAACCAAATCAAAGTATTTTCATATTGAATGACAGGTGCAGCTTCAAATCTGTTCATAGTCAATACAGGTTATAAGTAAACTAATAAAACTAATGGACAATTATATGTTTTTATTATATGTTTTAGAAAGCCTATACTGTGTGTTTTGTAAATGTATATGCTTATTACATGATTTTCAATTTGAAAGTAAAGTAAATTACAATATTAATTTATGTTAGGCTATATCATAATCTGCAACGTCCCAAATGAGCGATTATTGTCAGCAAAGTCCACTTCAACTGATATACCCTGCTCAGGGAATAGGGAGCAATGAACAGTGCATAGGGACCCTGTTGAATGGAATGCACCCTATGTATAACTCAGTTCTATGTTTTGACCAGTAAATCAGGGGAGAGCGCGAACGCAGTCCCCCACTACCAGAAATTATGCAGTCGAGATTCCCACATTTGGGGAATTCGCAGGGGTCAGCACAACCGGAGTGCAATGGCTGAGCCTCGCCCTGGGTGAACCACCTTCATGATCATGGTGTCTCCCCTGCCAGGTAAGTATGAGTTGTACACGCTCCCTGTAGAGGAGCCACTGAAGGGAACATCATTCTCCACCAGGGTGACACTCACTTCACTACACATGGCTCAGCATCACAATCTATTCTAAACCCTCAATCTATACTCTAAACTCTGTAAAAACAACACGACCGATGATTGAACAAGATCCAGTCATACAGTCTACGCTGACTGTGACAATTAGACCTTCTGATTAGCCGAGAGTCTGCATTCCTTGTACACTCGACTGTAGATCTCTCTACCAATCATAGTGAAGATCTGACTCGACTCCACCAATCAGGCAAGAGACATGGACTGCGGTCCAGTTTGTTTTTATTATGCCCTTCCCTCACTAACTTCCCCCGTCTCATTCACTCGGATGTGCGTCATTGCTTGGCTTACGCCCCTACTGGCGGAGCCTTTGCAATGGGCTGAATTGGAACGTCCTAAGCCCTTGATCACTTGGAATACACTATGGAGTTGATTTGTTATTTTTTCCTCTTACGAAATTGTTTAATGCAGAATTATATATGTATTTATCGGTGTTTGGGTTGTTTTAAATATTAAAAAAAATAATTAATATATCAGAGTTGTTTGTGGTGGGGTATATTAAACGCCATATGAGGTGACATCACAATCGTATTGCATTGTGGTATATGGAGCTGCCTGAAGTGTACATATGTCAAAATTGAGGGAGCGAGGGTCTGTCCATATAAACTTCCCTCGTCCACTTCACGAAGTGGAACGCATTTCAAAATAGCAGCAGGGATTCCTCAGAGCAGGGGTCTCCGAAATCGGCCCTGAAGGGCCACTGTCCTGCAGAGTTTAGCTCCAACCCCAAATAAACACACCTGAACCAGCTAATCATATTAGGGCCTAGTAAGACACTTATTAGCTGGTTCAGGTGTGTTTATTTGGGGTTGGAGCTAAACTCTGCAGGACAGTGGCCCTCCAGGACCGAGTTTGGAGACCCCCTACCCCAGAGGGAGTGCGTGTCTAAAAGTGGAGAGGAACGCAGGCGTGTTTTGCATGTTAAGTGGTGCAGTTACAGTATCTACCAGCAGGGGCAAACGGGACTAAGACATTATATACTCACCTAAAGGATTATTAGGAACACCATACTAATACTGTGTTTGACCCCCTTTCGCCTTCAGAACTGCCTTAATTCTACGTGGCATTGATTCAACAAGGTGCTGAAAGCATTCTTTAGAAATGTTGGCCCATATTGATAGGATCGCATCTTGCAGTTGATGGAGATTTGTGGGATGCACATCCAGGGCACGAAGCTCCCGTTCCACCACATCCCAAAGATGCTCTATTGGGTTGAGATCTGGTGACTGTGGGGGCCATTTTAGTCCAGTGAACTCATTGTCATGTTCAAGAAACCAATTTGAAATGATTGGAGCTTTGTGACGGTGCATTATCCTGCTGGAAGTAGCCATCAGAGGATGGGGACATGGTGGTCATAAAGGGATGGACATGGTCAGAAACAATGCTCAGGTAGGCCGTGGCATTTAAACGATGCCCAATTGGCACTAAGGGGCCTAAAGTGTGCCAAGAAAACATCCCCCACACCATTACACCACCACCACCAGCCTGCACAGTGGTAACAAGGCATGATGGATCCATGTTCTCATTCTGTTTACGCCAAATTCTGACTCTACCATCTGAATGTCTCAACACAAATCGAGACTCATCAGACCAGGCAACATTTTTCCAGTCTTCAACGGTCCAATTTTGGTGAGCTTGTGCAAATTGTAGCCTCTTTTCCCTATTTGTAGTGGAGATGAGTGGTACCCGGTGGGGTCTTCTGCTGTTGTAGCCCATCCGCCTCAAGGTTGTGCGTGTTGTGGCTTCACAAATGCTTTTCTGCATACCTCGGTTGTAACGAGTGGTTATTTCAGTCAAAGTTGCTCTTCTATCAGCTTGAATCAGTCGGCCCATTCTCCTCTGACCTCTAGCATCAACAAGGCATTTTCGCCCACAGGACTGCCGCATACTGGATGTTTTTCCCTTTTCACACCATTCTTTGTAAACCCTAGAAATGGTTGTGTGTGAAAATCCCAGTAACTGAGCAGATTGGGAAATACTCAGACCGGCCCGTCTGGCACCAACAACCATGCCACGCTCAAAATTGCTTAAATCAACTTTCTTTCTCATTCTGACATTCAGTTTGGAGTTCAGGAGATTGTCTTGACCAGGACCACACCCCTAAATGCATTGAAGCAACTGCCATGTGATTGGTTGATTAGATAATTGCATTAATGAGAAATTGAACAGGTGTTCCTAATAATCCTTTAGGTGAGTGTATATCAATATTCCAATGAAATATTAGATATTATTATGAAAATGTTGCCAATTATTACTCCCATTATTACATTTCTTTTTTCATTACATGTTGCACCAAAAACACATGAATATGCAAATTAGATCCAGTTTATAGATACATTGCATTGAATGGGACTACACATGTATGTCCATTTTACCCACATATTGCATAAAGTAAAATGTTATCTCAATTTAAAAAATCATGAAACCTAAAAATAATTATTACATAAAACAGTACATAAAAAAATCCCATTGTCATTTAATTTCAAACAACTGAGTCCTGGTGTCCACTACAGTGGACATAACATAACATATGAATAAAATCTTTTTTCAAAAATATCCATTTATCCATTTGTTTATTATGCTCTAAACAATGTAATAACATGCAACAAATACTAACAACATTTTGGGTCTCAGGAGGATATATAATTACATTCTCCATTTGATGCAACTGTGTGTCTAATTAATTTTCATTTCACAAAAACAATAAATTCAATTGGCTCTCGTAGACTATGTAGACCAACAGTGAATTATCTACAGATATTTTAACCAGTAGTGCAGATCATTACACTGTCTATCTGATATATTAATGCAACGTCTATATGAATTCACAAAAACCACGCAATTAGTCAACGTCTATGTACAAACTTATTGCTTTATTGCTGAGTTTCGAGCCTCGATTTAAAGGGATAGTTCACCCAAAAATGAAAATTGTGTCATCATTTACTCTCCCTCAAGTTGTTCCAGACCTGTATGAGTTTCTTTGTTCTGCTGAACACAAAAGATGATATTTTGAAGAATGTTTTTCTAACAGAGCAGATAGAGCAACCATTTTTTTCTATCTGCTTTGTAACAAACATTCTTCAAAATATCATCTTTTGTGTTCAAGAAAGAAATGTATACAGGTTTTGAACAACTTGAGGGTAAGTATGACAGAATTTTCATTTTTGGGTGTACTGTCCCTTTAATGATGTTATATAGCCGTATATCCCCCTACTGGCCACGTCAGGAACAACACAGGCATTAAACTGCCCCAGCTCTCGGACTCACTGCTTTCGCACACAAAAGTTTGTCATTAAAGCCCAAGGTTTCACACGCAGTTTAGAAATTTAAGTTATTAGCATCACTACACAGCAATATGTGTTCTATGAGTAGTGATAACGTCGAAACCCCAAAATAATAGCAGTGGGAAGTTCGGATCATTTTACTGACTCGGATCTTTGAGTCTCGTTCAGCAAAATGAAGTAATCTTTTTTCGAGTCATTTCAAATCATTTCGTTCATTTCAGAAAAAATATAATTAAAATGACATGTTAAATAGCCCAACCCATCTACTTATGAAAATGTTGATTACATTTGTAAAACTAAATAAAAATAAACTAAAGGGTACTGCAACCAAAGCCAAATGATAAGAAACTGAAACGTTTAATAAATTGATTAGTTGTTGGGTCAGGCTATTGCAGTCTGACTGTGCGTTCACACCGCCGCCGGCGAGAGCGTCACACATCGCTCTGGCCGCCCTGCCATCGATGCTGTAGAAGATTCGTGGACGCGCTGCCACTCTGACGTAGATCGAATGCTTGGTCTTTTTTGAAACGGCATTTAAAGGGGCTGCAAAGCAAACAATCATGTTGATCGGCGTTTGTGCAGACTAACCACAGGTAGGGTATAACTGTATAATATAACCTCATGAAATCATTTAAATGTGAAAGTTTAAAAAAATCTGATCGATGGAAAGAACTTATAGTTACAGGTTTGCTAACGAAATAAACCAATTAAAAGCCATTTGTGTGGTGGATAAATAATGTTGCGCGTCTTCTTATCAAACCCTTCGCACCAGCAGTGATCAACCTCTCCTCTATTTTGCTTGGGAACTAATGTGGTCGGAACCAAAGTTTACAGCACTGCGTTCTCTAGAATCATCTCAAGCGGAGCACTACTACATTCCCATTGGTTGCCGCTGGCTGCCGCCGAACCGCGTCATAGCTCATTACCATAAAGTTGACCTGACTTCAACTCTCCTCGACGCCCAAATCGTCCAAGATGCGCCGCGCCGCTCTCGCCGGAGCTCGCCGCCGGGCTCCCATTGAGAATGAATGACTTCCGGCCACTTTGACGCTCTCGCCGGCGGCGGTGTGAACGCACAGTAACTCTGTTAGTTCACCTCACCTCCTGATCCAAGAAATTCTTTCTTTTGCAACTTCATATTTATCACGTTTGTTCTCCGCCTCTCGTGTCTTCGAACTCCTCGAGACGTTAGTTGTTGCTTGTCGACTCGTCTGTGTCTGACTCTGATCTGGGGCTGGGCCGGGCCATTTGACACAGGTCCGGGAACAGAATGATTAGTTCATCTTTTGAGTCTCGAGTCTCGGGTTTGAGTCTTTCGTTCTTCCTGTCAGTCCCATAGAGTCTATGCTGTCAGTAGCGGAAACAGAAAAGATTAGTTCTTTCGAGTCTCGGGTTTGAGTCTTTCGTTCTTCCTGTCAGTCCCATAGAGTCTATGCTGTCAGTAACGGAAACAGAAAAGATTAGTTCTTACGAGTCTCGGGTTTGAGTCTTTCGTTCTTCCTGTCAGTCCCATAGAGTCTATGCTGTCAGTAACGGAAACAGAAAAGATTAGTTCTTTCGAGTCTCGGGTTTGACGTTTGAGTCATTCGTTCTTTTGCCACGTGATTTGTCACTGTATTGAACACTAGTTCACAACCTTTTTATTAACAAGCACGTAGTTATTTTTTATATAATATATATATATATATTTTTTTTTATATATAATTCTCAGTTAATATCAGACATAAACAAATATGGGAAATATATTGACTATTCAGGTCTAACATCACAAATTCAAGTCAATTAGACTATCACTCATTTTTAATCATATAGCACAAACACACACATATACATATATATATATATGTATGTGTGTGTGTGTGTGTGTGTGTGTGTGTGTGTGTGTGTGTGTGTGTGTGTAATATGTTTTTGTATAGGTGCTATAGGCCTATAAGCTATGTTACAAAGGTTTAGGTAACATTTTTAAACTGATTTTTATTCATTAATAACACAAGGACAAAAAAATAATAATATAACTCAATAGAGAAAAATAAAATACAGTTGATTCAAAACGAGTAATAGTCTAATTGACTTGAAGTGATGTTAGACTTGAATAGTCAATATATTTCCCACATTTGTATATGTGTGATATTAACTAAGAATTATATATATAAAAAAATACAAATAAAAATAACTACGTGCTTGTTAGTAAAAAAGGTTGTGAACTAGTGTTCAATACGGTGACAAATCACGTGGCAAAGGAACGAATGACTCAAACGTCAAACCCGAGACTCGTAAGAACTAATCTTTTCTGTTTCCGCTACTGACAGCATAGACTCTATGGGACTGACAGGAAGAACGAAAGACTCAAACCCGAACTCGAGACTCGAAAGATGAACTAATCATTTTTGTTCTTTCCAGTATAGATTCAACGCAATGCGCAAGCGGCACAAAATGAACAAATCACCCTCGGAGACAACTCGGTAGTCCCGATTCATATTAAAGATTCGTTCATGCTGAACGAACCGATCATGAACGACACATCACTTCACAGTAATCATAAGCTAAACGATTCAATCTCTACTTCGTCTCAAGAATAAATCATCTCTTATTTTAAACTCTTTAGGGGGTGCACCGTTCCCGGAGGTACTGCAATACCGGGTCGATGCGTGGAGTGGACGGAGCAAGCCCCTATTCCATCTCCCTGTTCCAAAAATCAATTTAATATATGGTGCCCGGGTAGGGCACGTATCAGATATTAAACTGATAAGAACAGATACTACACTTGATCTTAGCCAAAAGGCCGAGAAGCGATGCCCACAAATGGTCACCAGTAGCAACTGCATTCTTGGAGACAGTAAATCCGATGATGGTGAGCTTAATTCTTTTTTTTCCCCTTCTTTTTTTTTTACTCACAGTCCTTGTTTAGAATGTAATAAACATTACTCAAGTAAGGCTTGTAGGTTCAATCGAGATTCCCACATTTGGAGTCGATTCTACGGTCGTGAAATGTCTACAATGAACGTAGACAATAAGACCTTGTCATTGGCCGAGAGTCTACAGTCGCTGATCGTAGACTGCCAATCATAGACCAGAGACGCTACACGCGCTATTTTTCTGTGGACTGGGCTCTCTGATTGGCTGGGAGTCTACACTCACCGTGGACTCAGACTGTAGACCATAGATATGTATACGTAGATGCCCCATTAGCGACTTTTTCTATGAGCCGCTATACGTTAGGCGTCTGCCATTTTCGAATGGTCAAAACTGGTCGTGGACGCGCTTTGTAAATATATTCAAATGTTGCTGTCTGCAACCGTAGTTATACACACAAGCATGTATGAAATTAATATCTGTACATCAATAGACTGAAGCAGATGAGTTAGGATTTCGTTTATCATTAATGGTAGATAATTCTACATAATATGCTAAATATATTGGTTAAAGATCTTTACATTTTCTTAATCTTAATGACCGTCAGAGAACCCTACAGACACATTGCTCAGCTTTTAACGAACGCAGTGAACTCATTATAAACAAGTTTATTGGAAAGAAATCATAAACCATCAGCCATCAAAGTAAATACATTATAAAAATAGTAATAAGTTAGCTAGTAATGTGTTAAATAAACATCAATATAGCCTATTTATTCAACCCATGTTTTAACTTACAGAGGCTGTTGTTTTTAATGCGAGTGATGATTGACAGCATCTGAAGTGTTGACCGTTCTAAAATGGCGGCGCGTCGACGTGCCTGGAGAGGTCGAATGGGATCCTACATATACATATCTATGCTGTAGACTCCCAATCGCAGAACAGAGACGTTACAAACTACCCGCCCCTGTTCAGCGCTGCTCTCGTTCAGTTGTGTTGTCTTCCTGTTTGTATCTCCACAGTATTTTACGAATTTATGAATGAACCGCTCGTTTTAAAATCATGCGGTTGTGAGTTTCTTTTATTGTAGAAATGTGACTGATGGAGTGAACCGAGCATAACTACTGGCATTTGTTATGAGATCCGCTTTAAATATCACAATGTTCATGGTAACTTTCGTTAACTCTACAATAAGTAAATCCACTTCACCGGCGATAGAAATACACAGAGCTGCCAGTGGCGTGTGGAGAATAAGGTCTACTGACAATGTTGATCATACACATCTGTGATGTTGATTCTACAATAATCAGAAGCGAACCGTGACTCTTGAACTTTGGCCCACTCACACCCTTCCCTCATCGAGAAAGAGCAAACTCAGCCCGTCCTACCGTGTCGTCTTCTATAATACTGCAGGTTATAAGAATGCCAGAAAACACAGTAATAAAATGCAAATCATAAGAATTTGCATCATCACTCAATCGGTGTCATTTCAGCGGAATATGGTGACAACTGTAATACTTTGACAATAAGGTAAAGCCTTTCTGTCGCGATGGCAATATCAGCTCCTTTGTTTATAAAACCGTACATTAAAGCTGAAATCCAACCTGAATGATGACAGCACAGAATAACGTAGCCTACTAGTGATCATCAAATCCTTTTAACGGTTTATTTTACATTCTGTACTTGGTACATAACACACACAGTTTCTGCCAGTCTCGTGTTAATTTTAAGTAGCCTACATATAGAGCAGTACTGCATCCTTCATATCTCAGAAGACTCTTTAGTTTTATCAGATACAAAACGATTTACCGATTCTTTCCGAAAACAGCCGAGCTCGTGGCGGCGTGCAGTGGTTTGGGCTAAAGAGCAACAAGCGCACACACACACACACACACACACACACACACACACACACACACACACACACACACACACACACACACACACACACACACACACACACACACACACACACACACACACACACACACACACACACACACACACACACACACACACACACATCATTACTTTATCCCTGGATAACTTTTGATTCACGTGTTTACACGGCGCCAGGACATACAGAACGAGGGGGCCTGGATGTGTCCTTGGGGGGCCTACCTCTCCCACCCTCAATAATAATAATAATAATAATAATAATAATAATAATCCCAATTTTTTAATAGGCTAATAAAAAAAACCCATGCCATCATATCCCCGACGCGACGACAGAGACACGCTTCAGCATTCTCATAAATAATACGGGTCAGCACGGACTAAAGTCAATCATATTAGTAGGCTAATAAAGACAAAAAAAAACTAAAACACATCCTACCTTAAGCTGCAGTCGACGAGAACCATTTCCTTAACTCCAATATAGCTTTTTGAATGACCGAGCACGTTAAGTGTTTTGGACAAAATCAGCTTTGCAACTTTGCACTCGCGAGTCGCGACATGCGATTAACTGAATCACGTTATTGGTAGAAGCTGGTATGTAATTGGCTGATTATGACTGTACGTCATGACGTTAAGTATTTAATTTTTTTTCAGTCAACTTCTACTTTATTCATAATCGGTATTCATCATGGTAAAACTAAATAAATGTACAAAATAGTTAAAAAATAAAAAATAATAACTAATATATATATTATATATATATATATATATATATATATATATATATATATATATATATATATATATATATATATATATATATATATATATATATATATATATATATATATATTAGTTAATTATAATATGTCAGGAAGAATGAATGATGTTCACTCCGCGTTGCATTCATAGACAGTAGAAGAAATGGACACAGCGACCCCATAGGCTTCGCCGGGGAAAAGTGAAGTCAATTAGATATACTAATATATACTTATATATAGAATACTTATTTTCCACCATAATTTGCAAATAAATTCTTTAAAAATCAGACAGTGCTTTTCTGGATTTTTTTTTTCTCATTCTGTCTCTCATAGTTGAAGTGTTGCTATGATGAAAATCAGGCCTTTTTAAGTGGGAGAACTTGCACAAATGGTGGCAACTTAATACTTTTTTGCCCCACTACAAGCTAGCTCAATAGGTCGAGCTGTTCATTCATAATTCTTTAAGATCTCTGCAGTGGAAATATGGAAATCGCTGTAAAAACAGGAAGATCATTTAGGTAGTAGCATATTTACGGAGCCCTGCACATGACATGCAGGGAAAAAACTAGTGGGCTAAATTGTGTGCACGATTTATAAATCGAGGGAACTAAATAGTAAATTTTGCACACAATTTACTTGCACATCATGTGCGGGGCTCCGTACATATTAACTAACACATTGCTTTAATTTATTTTACAAACAAATCTAAATTAGTATTTCAAATAATATCTATGCATTCCATAATGGCATAGTTTTGCCTTGCGATTATGTAATGATGTCACAACGTCATTCAGCAACTTTTAGCAACAAATCAATCTGCCTTTAGCAACTTCCCCTGAAAATTAGTGGGCAACAGTGCCTCTCGTACCTAATGCTGCCTTCATGTGCTATCGGAATTATTGAAAATACTAGTTTCCTAGTTAAAAAAAATGGACATGAAAGTCAAAAATTGAACGCAATGAGCTCGTAATCAAAACTTCAGAAGTGGGAAGTTTCTGATAGCATGTGAAGGCAGCATCATTGCTCACATATTACCATGAACAACTTTTGTAAAAATCCATCATCACATCATGACTAGCTAAGAAACTTGTGTCAAAATAACAAAGTGTAACTGAATGCACAGCTTTTTATGTTATAAGATGTGATTTATTTATGTGTTTTCATCCCACACATGACTGATTATACAATTCATTTTACGAGTTTACACGTACATGAAACCAGTGTAGTAATTTATGCGTATTTGACATGCTCAAAATTATTGAAAGATTGGAAAAAGAAGGCCAAAATATACTGGTTTAAATTGACTAATCAAACAAACAAATAGAGCCGAGGTCATGTATCCCAAATGGTAGAAGATGGCACTAGCAACGCCAAGGTCATGGGTTTTAGTCCCATTGAACACACATAAAATGTTTAGTTTGAATGTTCTGTAAATTGCTTTGGACAAAAGCGTCTGTCACCTGAATGTAAATTAATCTGCTGCCCTCTACTGGTAGATTAGAGACTCATGTCTCTCCTCTTTCTCTCTTGGCTCTTTGCGATGTCTCTCTCCATACACCTGTGTGAGAGCAGCGCAGTCTAGACTGGCCATCGGTTTAGTAGAGCCGGCCTTGCGGGGACTGAATGTCTCCGTCCACGTTATAGAGATGCCTGGAGCAATCAGACCGAAAAATACATCACACACATGATGTCAGAATGTCACAAAACATGCAGTACAGACTTACATTCATGCATTTGGTAGATGCCTTTATCCTAAACAACTTGCATTGCAAAGGTATACATTTGATTAGTTCATGCATTCCCTGGGGATCAAACCCATGACTTTGGTGTTGCAATTAAGGATGTGAATCTCACAAAAAACATTCACTCACGTTATTCTAATGTGGTCATTTTAACTTAGATTTTATTTCACTTGTATGTATTGCATTTCAAATATATGTAATATGTACAGATATGTACAATTTCGATGTAAAGATTTCGGTCTGACAGTGTTCACCTGTAGTGCTTGAGTTTGAAGGCCATGATTCCAGGACCCTCCATACATTGATCCACGTTCTCCAAATTGAACTTAAACAGATTTATGAACTCGACAGATACATACATTTCCTCACTCCCTCTTGGTAAACCGGTCACCTAAAGAGGGACTCCACAGAGCCAAGAGAGAGAAAGAGGAGAGACATGAGTCTCTAATCTACCAGTAGAGGGCTGCAGATTCATTTACATTCAGGTGACAGACGCTTTTGTCCAAAGCAATTTATCAGTATTTTATCAGTATGTGTGTTCAATGGGAATAAAACCCATGACCTTGGCGTTGCTAGTGCCATCTTCTACCATTTGGGCTACATGACCTCGGCTCTATTTGTTTGTTTGATTAGTCAATTTAAACCAGAACATTTTGGCCTTCTTTTTCCAATCTTTCAATCATTTTGAGAGGTATATGAGAGGTAACAGTGCAATGTCTGACCTTCACTATGAGTTTGGGGTTGTGCATTGTGATGGCTTCCATCGCTGTTATGATCTGTCCCGTCTCTTTAATCTTTCCTGTAGCGATGACGTGGATGTTTCCTTGTTCCACCAGTTTGTGCATGTAGTCCTCACCGCGCACCAACATCATCTCCTCCTTACCTATCGCCAGCATGGGGAGAATTTAATGTATGATGACTTTAAATAGAAGAATATAGCTTCAACAACATCCTATTTTACACTATCCCCTACGTGTACTCACTCCGCAGTGGCTCTAGTTTCACTCAGGACTCCGGTATAATACACCACAGTCCCAGTAATGTACACGTCCACAGTGTAGCGCTGGTCGCTGCGGTTGTTAAATTGCAGTATCACGTCAAAGTTGTCTCCTACTCGAACTTCCAGACTAGGGATATCCACATCCACAACGCTCTGAGGAAGAGAAGCTTTCTCCATCTGACAGCCGGATTCCTCCGCCTTCTCCAGCACACGGCGTTCCTCTGGGCTTCCTGAAACTAGAGATGGGAATGAGGGAATGATTAGAACAGAAGATGGGTCTCGGTCTGCTTCCAAACAAACTCTGGTGTTGTTCAAATTAAATATAAACGCAAACCGGACCAAAGATATGTAAAAGAACCCAAAACGGGGCATGATGTCACAAGATGTGACCCTGAAAAGGACAGAATTCTCACACACATGTTTTTTCATAGTCGGGATACTTTCAAAGCGGACAGGCGATGGAGGAGTGTTCAAGACAGTAGACGGAGGTTTCTAACAGACTGGTGACGGTGGTGGATGTGCCTGGATGGGAGGGAGGGCGGACAAGAGGGAACAACTCCAGAGAGTGAAGCGAGAGATTGGAGTGAGCGTGAGGCTGTGTCCTCCCGGACCTCATGCGTTTCTTTTGACGTTGAGAGTGGACACGCTCATCCAAGCCCAGGCGGTGCGAGAGCACTTGGAGTTTCTGGGGGAGACGGTTTGGAGACATACGTTTTTTCTGTTCACAAGGGGCGACCAGCAACGAGAGGGAGTCACGATTGAGCAGCACATCCAAGGAGGAGGAAAGGAACTTCGCTGGCTGGTGGATCGATGTTCAAATAGGTTCCACATCATCAGCAGCTATTCTTAAGACACAAATAACGGAACAAAAATTTCACCTGAAGGTCAAGGAGTTTAGCGAGAAGCTTCAACGGCAGGAAGAAGAACTGAAGAAGATGAAGGAACGAGAGGTCAGGAGCATTCGCTGGTTCTTCGAAAGACGTAAAAAGGACAAAGTACAATCTCCCGAGAAGGCCGAGAGGAAAGAGGCACCGTACAGGGGTGAAGATGACGAGGGAAGTGTGATGGGCGAGCTGGAGGAGAGGTTGGCATGGTTAACAGAAGACAAGGAGCAAGAGATCAAGCAAAGTCATGGTGACTTACCATCAGGGACTGAAAGAGAAAGAGCAACTCCTAATGAGATTAGAGGAACGGGAGCGTGAGGGGGAAGAAGTTCAAATGAAACTGCTGGAACTGGAGCTCTTGGGTGCCGTGAAAGAGCAAGAGAGAAAAGAGAGAGAGAGGCCGAAATTCAGCAAGATGAACGAGATGAATGAAAAAAAAAAATGTTGGACGCTGAAAAAGAGATGGATGGCTCACAATGTAGTTATGAAGAAGAGGGAAGGCAGCAAAAGCAAGAGATGGAGAGCAAACTGAATGAGAAGAAGAATGAAATTGAAAACATCTTAAGAGAAATCAAGGAGGGTGAAACTGAAGGCGGAAACAAATGAGAGATTCAGGGAAAAGGTTGAGAAGAGAGAGAAAGGGGTGGACAAGCTAAAGATAGAGAGATGATGACAAAAGAGATGGAGCAGCTACGAATGTCCTTTCAAGAGCAAGTGAAAACAACAGAAGCTGAGAGAGTAATGCATGGAGACGGTGTGGAGAAATACAACACGCTCATAGATAAACTTGTAGGGAAAGAAGAAGAAATAGAGATAATGATGAGAGAGAAGGAAAAAGAACTGAATCCAAATGCTGAAACGCAAGAGAAGCTTCAGACGAAATAATCAAATTGAGACAAAGAGATCAGGAGAAGGACAGACATTGAAGCATAACATTACAGAAAAAACTGAGGGATACAGAAAAGTTAAAAGAGACTGTTTAGACAAATACTGAAAAATACACAGCTGAACGTAAAGTTTTGGAGAAAGAGTTGAAAGCAAAAGAAGACGAAATAGACAAATTAAAACAAAGAAACCTAAAGAAAGACAAAGACATTGGCAAACTAAAGCAAGGCATTAGTGAAAAACAGAGGGATATTGAAAAGTTAACAGAATGTTTACGCACATAGTGAAGAAAATTAAGACAAAGACCAAGAGAAAGAACGAGAAATTGACACACTTAGGCAAAACATTAGCGAAAAACAGTGAAATGTTAAGAGACTGTATGGAGGCACAAATTGAAGAAAGCGCAGCTCAACTGAAGTGTTTAGAGGAAGAGCTGAAAATAAAAGAAGAGGAAATAACCAAATTAAGACAAAGAGACCTGGAGAAAGACAATGAAATTCACACACTTAAGAAGAATATTATCGGCCATCAGAAGGACGCTGAACATTTGAAAGACAGCATTCAGTTCAATATTGAAGAAAGTGCTGCTCAATTGAAGCGTTTAGAGGACAAACTCAAAATAAAAGACGAGGAAATAATCCAATTAAGATCAAGAGACCTGGAGAAAGACAGAGAAGTGAACACACTACAGGAAAACATTGGCGAAAATCAAAAAGACATTAAAAAGTTAAGAGAGAGTTTTCAAGCCCATATTGAGGAAAGTGCAGCTCAACTAAAACATTTAGAGGATGAGCAAACAAAAGAAGAAGAAATAACCGAATTAATTGAGAGAGATATGGAAAAAGATACGCAGCTGCAAACAATCAATGAAAAGCATATAAGAGACAGAAAAGTTGAAAAACAGCATTCAAGCAAATACTGAACAAGATCTGCTCAACTAAAACTTCAAGAGGAGGAGTTTGACGTAAAGATGGAGGTCTACAAAAGAAATAATACGGTGATGGAAAAGGAGATACCATTTTACTTTATGCAATATATGGGTAGAATGGCCTTAAATGTGTAGTCTCACTCAATACAATATCTATACACTGTATCTAATTTGTCATATATTAATGTGTTCTTGGGGCAACGTAATGTAAAAAGACATGAGGGAGTAATATGGGCAACATTTTCATAATAATATATAATATTTCATAGGAATATTGATATAGCCTACAATATCTTTCTCTATTCACTTGTTTCTCCCAAAGTGCCTGATACACACGCGATAAGTCGTTTCTAGTCATGAAACCCATAACATTTCCCTGAGATGTTGATTTATGACAAACAATTTGAAAATTTGTCAGATTCAGAATTCAAAAGATTGCTAAATTTGATCTCTAATTTAATGCCAGTCATTTTTAAAGACCCAGGAGAAGTTGTTGTCATTGCGGTGAAACCTCCAAATATTAGTTTGGCCTATCTCTGAAATTGTGTGCCAATTGAACATGTATGGTTTCAGAAAAATTTGCTAAAATATAATGTCCATTACAGTGGACACAAATCTGTTCCTGGGTCCCAGGAGGATTAGCCAACAGCAAATATGCAAGTTTAATGTAGGCCTAATTCACACTCTTACCAGACGGTGGCGCACTTGTATCAAAAATAGTTCCGCTGGGCCGTTTCACAAACAATACTGTTTTTCCACACAATTCCCTATAATCTTTAGCAAATCCATTAAAAAATATGAGGAAGACGACGATATTTCTCTCTTTTTAATACCATACAATGAGGAAAAGTATAGGCTATGATTCATTACGCCTCACGTAGGCCTACACAATCATTTTTATGTGTAACGATCATTTTAGTCTATGGATAAAGACATTTTTATTATAATGTGTTGCGAGATTGGAACGATATAAAGACGACAAATTAGTTACATTTAACACCGATTGAAGCATATGCAGGGATTCACCGGAACATAAACAAAATGTATTTTCCATTAGTGCCTCAGTGAAGCGGCGTCTTGCTGTGCTTCCGCTGCGATCATGACAGGCAAATTATACCTTTAAAATTGGGAGTCTGTTTCGTCTGAAAGAGAACCCCTTTCCATCGAGTGAAAAACACACATTTAAAATGAAATTCTCCTTTATGGCCCACACACAGAAAACCCAAACGCTTACATATAATCTGAGGTAATTGCGCGATGGCGTCGGATAGTATTCCTCCGCCTCGCTATTACGCTAGTCAAACAGATGAAATGTTGAAAAGTATTTCCTCTCACAACGTTTCGTTTATATGTGTCTGAAATCTGAATGGGTCTATTTCCTTGTCTTTTGAAAGAATCTATAATTTATCACTTATGACATCAAGTAGCCTAGAGATTTTATTTTATAAGACCACATTGTTAGATTTTTAGGAAAACACTTCAATTAGACGAAAATAATATGCAATCTAACTGAAAGTGTGTCTGAGTGCATTAATCGACTCCTTTCATTTGCCCATTAATTGTTATTTTGGGGGTTTTCTAGTCATTATCTGCACTATAGCATTTTAAGGTAATGAACATGGCCATGCTAACATCATTTCATCAGCATAAACTTCATATTTCAGTCTCCTCTTAAACTACTAGGCAGACGTGCATTCATTGGCATGCTTATTGTAGCCTATGTGTAGTAAATCCTTCTATCTCTAATGGATGATAAAACCTCTTGACAATTCTAATTAGCCTAAATTCACAGCAATTACCATATGTGCCCATTTCTCTTTTGGTCAGATCAGATCAAGCAATGTTGAGGTTTTTATATGAGGATGTAAAACACTCACTCCATTCATGTTTCCCCTTATAATTACACTGTTTTAGTTGGACTGCATGAAACTTTTCCCAATTAAGGTTGATTGATTCTTCCAGTTTCCCAACATGCAAAGTCACAGGTCAAAGTGGGTTGTCATTTGTCTCCTAATGGTAGGAAAGGGCAAGGCTAATACAGTGACTCCAGGAGACTCAATACAGACCATGCAACTGAGTTTAACATACAAATACAAATGCCGATCAAATAGTGCACTTTTAAACTTTCTGGGTCTAAGCAGGGTAAAGACCATAGCATAGAAGAGAAAATGTCCATAATTGTCTTTTCAAAATAAGAAAGAAAAAAAAAAGAAGAAAAAAAGTTATTGTAATTTAAAAAAAAAACATTTTATTATAATATATTTTTTCTTTTTTCTAATATATAATTTTCTAATTTATAATTTTTTTTATCATTTATTATTTCAGATAAACGCTGTTATTTTGAACTATATTGATCAAAGATAAATAAATAAATGCATGACAGTTTCGACAGCAAATAAAAAGCAGCTTAGCTGTTTTTAACATTAAAGATCATTAATAATCAGAAGTTTCATGAGATGCAAATCATCATATTAGAATGATTTCTGAAGGATCATGTAACACTGAAGACTGGAGTAATGATGCTGAAAATGCAGCTTTGATCACAGGAATAAATTATTTATTTTGTTTTTATTTTACAAAATATTCAAATAGAAAAGAGTTATTTTAAATTGTAATATTTCACAGCATAACTGTTATGCGGTATTTTGATCAAATAAATGCAGCCTTGCTGAGCAGCAGAACGGCAGTGTAAACATACATACAAAAAGAAAATATAAAAAAACTCAGCTATAGCTTTGTGAAATTCATGCAAAGGGTTCATTATTGTCCACAGTAGCAATAAATATGATTTCTGTCTAGTTTTTTGTCTTGTTTGTCATGTAAGAAGTTTTGATTAAAAATGCCTTTTTTGTAGTCACTTGTTTGGCACAGGCCCATCGACTGTTGAGAGACCCTGACCCTCCAGATGCCCTTTAAAATGCCCCCTTTGGTGCTTGTATTTCCCTGTTTTCAAGAACTTCAGATGCTGTCTGCAGCACAGTGTGCAGCGAACTTATAAAGGTCAACCTGATGTGGGCAGACATATCAATTCTGATGGACCATGAGGAGAACACTCTAAATAAAGTCTTTTCGTAAATGCTGATCCAGATGCAGTTTTTCTTTAACCAAAATCTACCATCACACTTGGAGAGAACTACAAAACTGACCTCAGATCGTCAAATTTGTGAGAAAAGGCCAACCTTTAGCCACATTTACATATGGACCATGAAGCAAAGACAATTTTATGCAATTTTCTTTCATTGTATCTTGAAAAGTTTCTGACTGCTGGTAAAGCGCATATTGCATCTCGACCTGGACAACAATGTGGGCAAATGATTCTATGGCTCATCAAATGTCACTTTATTCACACTTCACAGAACAGTGAACATCATAAAAATGCATGAAAAAGTTGGATAAACGTTCCAAATTCAAGTCCCAAAACATCAAGTCAGTCTACAGAATAACATTAACTTTTTATTAAAAAGCAATATTTGTCTGTGAAAGTGAGTTTCAGGGGCTTTAAAAAATGCAGTGAAAAAAGATGGCGAAGATGGATGAGGCCGATGTGCCAATGATATGTATATGTAAAATGTTTAAATACATGTGTTACGTGGACTGAAGATGAAGACAGACTGACAGAAGGCAGGATTAAAAAGTGTATTATTATTTGTAAAAACCTTATATATGAATTCTAAAATGGTCAATAAGTCATTTTTAATCAAAAGACTCGAAAGTTTTTTTTTAAATATTCAGATTCCATGATTTAAAGGATTTGTTTGTTTTTTGTTGCACACAAAAGTTTCACCACGTATACTTGTCCCATTAACCTCCCGCAAAGTTTCAAGCTGTTGGCAACATAAATGATATTAATCAGACTGTTTAGAGCTGGCAGATCACCTTGGATCAAGTCGTTTGTGTAGTATTTCAACCGCAGAACACACATTTTGTCCCATTTTTTGTTGATGATCCTGCATTAACCCTTAGAGTGTAAGTAAAATGCAAGTGAAATTATTATCACATAGAAGTTACATTACATATTGTTTCAATATATTTACATTTAGGAAAGCTGTAGCTTCTCAAAAAAAAAAAAAAAAAATTCTAATGCTCAGTGTGTAAACCTAAATAAATGACCCAATTTCATATCAGATTCAGATAATTTATATAGATTAAACCATGGTCTGTCTGAATACTCAGTTCCAAGTCACCGTTTGATCACCGTTCTATATATAATGCGCTGTTTTCATTGAAAAGTTTCAAGTTTAAGTTGTCAATGCTGGCAAATGTCCACAGTATAAACGGGATAACCCACGGCTAGCTGTGCGTTAAACGTTTTTAATGCACTTAGCATTGGGCGGTTCTTTGCCTCCACATCTTGCATTAAAATTGTTCAATGCACAGCTAATAGCGCCGTAAATCGTTGCGTACGGCCGACTGTCGGAAGCTAGTTATTTTAGTTTATAACATTTTAAATAGGCTATGGATATTTATTTTATACAAACGCATTACTTCACTTCAGAAGGCCTTTATTAACCCCCTGGAGCCGTGTGGATATCTTTTATGATGGATGGATGCACATTTTGGGCTTCAAAATCCTATCCTACTTCCATTATAAAGCTTGGAAGAGCCAGGGTATTTTTTAATATCTCTGACTGTATTCATCTGAAAGAAGAAAGTCATATAGGCTACACCTAGGATGGCTTGAGGGTGAGAAAGTCATTGGGTATAATTTTCATTTTTGGGTGAACTAACCCTTTAATGTCTCACCGGTGAATGCCTTTTACAGCCATTCTTATTAATATCCAAAGGGCCAGATTTACTAAACAGGGCAAATTAGCGTGTGAGCGCAATTCCATAAATGCACCGATGGGAGAGGACAGTTCTGCGTGTGATCTACTGACACCGTGCAAATGAACCAAGATACAGTCGGATCATTTCCATAATAACCCATGCAATCTACCCATTAGCGTCTGGTTTAAGACACTTTTTTTGGGGTGGCGAATAATGGAGCAAATAGCAGTAAATTGACAAGTGCAAACCTTAGTAAACCACCTTGCATGATTCATTTAAAGGGGTCATGAATTGAGAAATCAACCTTCCCTTGAGCTTTTGATATGTAAAAGGTCATGGTAATAGAATATCCTGTAAGGTTCAGAGCTGAAAACTTCCTTGTTAGACAAAGAAAAGCTTTTATTGACACCAGGCCCAGAAAACGCTTGATCTCAGAATATGCCACACCTTGTCCTGTGGTAGGGTTGCCACCTTCAGTGTGGCAAAATAAGGGACACCCATTCACGACCCAACCTCACCCCCCCCCCACACCACAAAAAAAACCATTGCATAAAGGACAGAAATAAAGATTACGTCATAAAATGATTGACAACTTGACAGCTCAATAATAAACCATAAGAAAACATGAGATCAAACTTGCAACAGAACACATTTTATATTATTTTACATTATTTTTTTATTTATTTAAAAAAAAAAACTCTTTAGTAGCCTATTTGGTGCACTTTAAAGGGATAGTTCACCAAAAATGAAAATTCTGTCATTTTCTCTCCCTCATGATGTCCAAACCTGTCCGAGGTTCTTTGTTCTGCAGAACACATAAGAAGATATTTTGAAGAAAGTTTGTAACCAGGCTGCTTTGGGGGCACCGTTGACTTCTCCCTGTGTGTTCAACATAACAAAGAAATGTATACATGTTTGTAATAACTTGAGGGTGAGTAAATGACAGAATTTTCATTTTTGGGTGAACTGTCCCTTTAAGCAGTCATTCCGAACCAGTAATCACTTTTTTTATTTAAAAAAATTCAATTATTTTTTATTAAATTATATTTATACTTAAATTATGACTATATTATCATGTAATTATTTGTCCCATTTTTATCTAAATATTTTTTTAAATGTCAAACTTTATATGACAGGATTATTTATTATGATTAATATAGCTTAGCTTAATTATAAATTAATAATAACAATTATTAAGCTACAATCTATTAATTAACCTGTCTAAAAAAATAATTATTCTGTCTGCCAAGCTCTGATAATGTATTGAATATTATATTAATATATTATCCATTAAAAAACTATAGGCCTATACCTTTAGAAGCACGGATGTGTGTGTCACCGCTGCTTCTTAGTCAGACAGTCTGAGCAACTGAAATGTTTCTCATAAAGTGTGCAGTTCATCACGAGTTACTGGACAGACCCATTGATACCTTTTTGATATTCTGCTCTAGGCCTATATCTGGAGATCCTCTTGCGCTCAATCGGTGGACGCGACGCAAGCTCGACATGTTTTTAAAAAACCGCGCAAGTTTACAGGCACACGCCACAGCGCATGTTCTCGAGACTCCGCCGCTATGGCAACAAAGCCGCTAAAACGCAACCACGCACAAATGAGCTCCTGTACTACTTATTGTGAAATTGATTTCTTTAAATTTGCTATCAGTATTCTCCACACTGCAAAATCCGTATGTGTTTATTGAACTATGTATGGACCTGTGAAAAATACGGGACAAATCGCGTCCCGTATTGGTTTGATACGGGACGCGTCATTTTGCTTGTAAATACGGGACGATTCCGTATTTTACGGGACGGGTGGCAACCCTATCCTGTGGTGAAGCACCACCTCAACAGAAGAAGAACAACGCCTGATTCTGTAGCCCCGCCCACCAACTCGTGCCACTGACATGACATAGGCCTACATAAAGCTGAACTAAGCAATAAACATACCGCATAAGCTTCATTCGGACTCCAATATTATGAATTCATGGATGAACTTTATTTTTAATGAATATCCAGCTCACGTGGGGAAGACATTGTGCATTTGTTCCTTCATTTCACCACGGATTCATTTGTAAACAAGAGATTTGCAGGCAGGATGAGATTACATGAATGAATGAAGCAACACTAATGTGAGTAATTAAAAAAAAATGTGATAGTATTAAAATGTTACAGATTATTTGATATAGATCGTATTGATTATGTGTATGTGTATAGCTGGACATACCTTAGCACGCTGTCAAATACTGGAGAATCCTTTATTTGTGGTGTTATTGGTTCATTGCTATTGAGGATCAGACTCGGACATATATGGGCCAGGGCTCGCAAAGCCCAACGTCCCGGGGCTATCATAAATAGTGAAATAACATTCCTTTCTTGATGTGCGTTGTTCACTCTCTTGACTTGATATTTGAAGGAAAAATACAATCGCGGAAGTTTTCAACATGCTGATTTGTCTGCCTCTGCAGTGTATGTACGATTTGTGGTTACATCCACTGATTGAGTTGCCGTTTTCCCACACACTTTCAAAACAATTCCCACATGTACTGACCATAGGGGAGCTGAAGCTCATTAAATATGCAAATCTTTTCCAATCCTAGCCTTGGGCGTTTACTTCCAAGTCTTCAGTGCGGCACGCCCATAAAAACCCAGCGTTTTTCAGATAGCCTCAAAACCAGGGCAGAAAATAGCCTATTACTTATTCATTATGATGTTTTTCAATATAAAAACCACGCAAATGTCATTAGCTGACCTCAGACAACAGTATATTTTTAAAAAAGCCAGTTCATGACACCTATAAATACTCTCATCCCATAAATTTTGCGTCTGAAAGGGAAACTCATACAAATAAATATGTAATAAGTTCAGCCGCAAAAATACCCCTGTCCACGCCTTTTCAATGCCAATTTATCACTGCCTGATTTTAGTCATTTTAGTCGTGATTTTAAATCCTGACAGGAGTTTTTAATGCCAAAAGAGGGTTTGTGCTGGCACACGCTGTTAGTAGCCTAAAGGCCAGATTTACTAACAGCTTGCACCAGCGCAAACCCTCCATTATTTACCACCCAAAAAGCGTGTCTTAAACGTTAACAGGTAGACACCAGCCGTGTCTGCGTTGATTAATTTGCACGTTGTCGGTAGATCACTTGCTGAAATTTACACTCCCATCGGCGCTTTTATGGAATTGCACTCTCACGGTAATTTGCACTGTTTAGTAAATCTGGCCCCATATCTGGCCCAAATTGTTTATATTTTTAGAATGTACATTATCTTTACCCTCAACCGATTGAAATGTCCAACACTGCATGTATGCTGAAATATTGTGTAAAATTTAAAAAAAAAAAAATTGTGTTTTGTTTTATTGTATTTAACTGTTGAAGGTTCTTTTTGATATTTGGCATTTACATTTATGCATTTGACAGATGCTTTTATCCAAAGCTCATTGAATGTATACGTTTGATCCGTTCATGCATTCCCTAGGAATCGAACCTATGACCTTAGTGTTGCTAGCACCATGCTTTACTGTATGAGTTACAGGAATGCCAACTTCTTGAAAAAAGTTAACTTATTAAGACGGAGATAAACTTATTAACTTATTAAGAAATCTTTTAACCTGTTTTCTTTTCAATACCGTGATTAAAAGCTTCGTCAATTTTCATGATATGGAAATTTGATACCGTCACATGCCTAGACATGACAAATAAAACATCATGTTTTAAAGAAGAGTAGCAGAAATAACAGATGATGGGCACAAAACGGTTAAAAAAAACCCTAAATCCTTTACAATAACACCCATCAACAGTGTAGTGTGTAAACCCAGAATACCTCAATTTAAATAGATTTGTGTATGTGAGGGTTTCACTGATGTTTAGATGATCATAAGCAATAAATAAACATAATTGGGATGGTTTTATGCTGTCTGCGGTCAATAATTGATTGTACAAAAACCAACATGGTTGTCCCAAACCATCTCAGTGTAACTGCTTTAATTTAACTGTTCAATGAGATTTAATAATAGTAATAATACAATGATTTCTTTGTAAAGAGTTTACAGGACTGTAAACAATTGGATAACCTGAATTGCTTGATTTCAAAATTTTGGTTTAAATCACAAAGTTACATTTCAGGGTCAAATTGAACATAAATAGCACTTTTTGTGTGTATCAGGTCTGGTATAAGGACAGTTTTTGCTCATGTGGCCAAAATGTCCACCCAATAGAGAAAGGCTTTGCTCAGCAAGAAAATTAGAGAGAACATTTCTTGTAACACAGGGTTTATTTATTAAATTGTCAATTTTTTAATTACATGTCATTTTCAACACATTGTTACAGAATCTGTTTTTAGAGATTATTTTCAAGTGATTACACAAAGTATGAAGCTATATGAACATTCGTCTATTTTTATCATATAAGATTATTTGAAAGAAATTTATCTTTAATATATATATATTCCCCCTGAACATCTCCCGAAAATTACAATTAGGCCTAAATGTAAAGCAACAGATACATGATTGACAAAAATTAGAAGTAATCAAATAACTTGTGTGTTACATATACAATCTGTCTTGACATCACAGAGCAGATTCTTTAGTGTTCACTTTGATTTCAGTGTAAGTGACGCCTTTGTATGTGCCTTTGGTTTCATACTCTAAGACGCTGCCGTTCTTGCAGGTGATCTTCACTGTGCCAGTGTAAGGCATGTCGAAGGTGGCTCGGCCAATGGTGACGTGAACATCCACCTTCTTCCCTGGTGGCACTTCTACATCGGTAGACACCGTTTCTTTTCTCTCTTCTGTCCGTGACTGACTGTAAGAGCTTTCAAATCCAACGCTGACACTGTATCCTGTAGTAACTTCTGCAACCTCTGGAACCCCAGCCTTCACTTCCATACTAAATGTTGCTGTTAAACTTGCACTCACAGACCATGAAGATTGGAGGGTTATTGTCTTTGAGGTTTCAACTTTTTGTTTTTGAGTGATGGAGGAGTTGTTCCTGAAAGTGATGGATTTGATTTCTTCTACTGCCACCTTTGGTATCAGTTGGTTGATAGTGGGATAGTTGACATCGGTGAGAACTGTTGATTGAACGGCATTGAGAAACTTGAATCCCATGCTGTCGATGTCTGCCCCACATTTTCCTTCAACGCCCAAACAATATCCAGAGCCGACATCTATGGGATATTCTGTTTTTAAACCCCAGCTTGTCATCTTTGCAAAAAATTCTGTCCCCCGACTGGTCTTGAATTTGATGGCTCCAAGACGTGATCCTGCTCCGTTCCCCCACAGGGACAGTGAAGTGAAACACTCACCAGGCTGGAACTTGTACTCTTGATACGGTCCGGAGCCTTCACCAAAGGTTTGAACTCTCCCATCTGAAAGCCAAACCTTGACAGCCTTCACCTGCCACCCTCCCACCCAGACCCCGATCTTCTCTAAACTGGCACCGTTATTCTGACCAGTACATGAGAATGGACCACCTCCGTTTCCACCAATTAGCTCTAGAGTTGTTGGGTAAGACATCGTTGAATTAAATCAATCTGAAAATAAAATCCCAGATCAGAATTAGCATCAGCGATATGCTTTATTGCAGTTTTCCCCAACCCACACAACAACAGTACACATTGGATTTATTTCTTAACTGCCCATCCATTTCAGATTTTGGAGTATCTACTAATAAGCTGACTTGAATCAGGCGTGTCTGAATAGGCAAACATGCAAAATGCGCATGCCGCCAGGAACAGGGTTGGGAAACACTAGCCGCTTTTCCACTGTCAGGTCAAGCGGTTGTAAGAATGGTTACTCGAACTTGGTACGGCACGATTACAAACCGTTCTTGTCCCTGAATTCTCGATTTCTGTGTGTGAGTACAGTGAAACCAAAATTATTCAGACACCAGATATAATTTTTTATATGTTTTTACTAGTGGGTGCAGGACACTATAGTTCGTTTATTTAAGTGAGGATAGCAAAATAAAGTAAACTGTGACATATTATACCCAAAAATGATGCACCGAACGCACTGCATCGGGGTCTGTTCAAATTCGATGGGTTCAGGAGAGGCAAGAGAGACACGGCATCCCGCTGTGACTTAAACCGCTGGTAACCTCTGCAAAGGAAATGCCCCTGATCCAGATTTATAATTATTTTCATAAATCTAACCCCGAATCTCTCCCTAAACCTACCCATAACATTTTAAACCTAACTTTAACATATTTAGATTTTTTTCAGAATGCTGTTGCTAGACAACCAATTAAAAACAATGGGTAAATTTTGGCCTATGCACATAAAAGATGACCTTTGCGTATAAAGAGCATGAAAAATCAAAACATGAACTCGTGCTATAGACGCAGTGCCAGAAAATCAGGATGGATAATCTCATGCAAAGTATTAGAAACTGTTAGCTAGCTTTAAGTCAAGTGCCTTTGAGAAAAAAAGTGTACTTACACGGATGACTGCAGTCTGAAATTCTTCTCAAGAGCAATTCGTCTGGTCGAAGCTGGAAAAGTGAGATGTGTTTGGTCAGGCTGCTGCTTAAATAGAGCTCCAAAGGGGACAGGAAGTACCTAAAACACACCCCGAGTCAGTGTAATCAGCTCCCTCCACCTCACAAACAATTAAACACAATATTTTTAAAGAGGCATGTGGAAGACTGGAGTTTTTTATTGATAAAAATGCAAAATGCACAAGCAAGTTTCTTTTTTTTTTTTCATTCTGCAGCGTAAAAAAAAAAATGGTATGCTGCCACTATTACAGCTGCAAATGCATATTCTTCAAATTCACACATATAGGTGTGGCAACCGTTCTGTATAATATGGTCCTATATTTAAGACATCAAAGTAACGTGCCGTAGTCCTTTTAAAACCATACAGAATGCAGTTTGTCCCGTTTCAGGCCTGATTCCACGGGGTGCTAGAGAGTGCTAAAACAAGACCACCCTTGAAACTGTAATACTAGTATTTTGGTTCAACATACTATTTGGCAAATGCTCCAATGATTGTTTGTGTTTGCACTCTAAAGAGCGCCAAATGTGTGTTTTTGCAGCGGTGAGCAATGTTGCCAATCATAGACATGTGCGTTGATTTCTTGAACACAATGGCCAATCAGACGTGTTTAAGACGTGTTTAAGGTAGTCAGAATCCACTCACCACTCAAAGTGGTTTTTGGTCATTGCTGACTCAAGGTACTGCACACTTGCAAATCCTCACACGGTGTAAAAAAGAGGATCATTGTGCAGTGTAGACAGCCTCATTGGAACTTTGTGAGATTGCGATGAACTAAAGTGGGATTGCATGCTTTCTAGGCAATCTATAATAAACTTGAAATTTGAAAAAAAAAAAACATTCATTCGTCTTTTGTATTCAAGTCTGGATCATTTTATTAGTTTTGATGACATTGTATGTAACTTCATCAGGGTGTTATTGGGTGGTGGTGGGGCGGGAGTGGCACTAGATAGAACGAAGGAAAGATAATTTAGATAACTAATACATGAAAAGTGCGATTGTTGAAAACAATTCTAAAAACGCAAAATAATTAAATCCATCCATCCATCCATCCATCTTCTTCCGCTTATCCGGGGCCGGGTCGCAGGGGGCAGCAGTCTAAGCAGAGATGCCCAGACTTCCCTCTCCCTAGACACTTCCTCTAGCTCTTCCGGGGGGACACCGAGGCGTTCCAAGGCCAGCCGGGAGACATAGTCCCTCCAGCGTGTCCTTGGTCTTCCCCGGGGCCTCCTCCCGGTTGGACATGCCCGAAACACCTTCCCGGGAAGGCGTTCAGGAGGCATCCGGAACAGATGCCCGAGCCACCTCAGCTGTCCCCTCTCGATGTGGAGGAGCAGCGGCTCTACTCCGAGTTCCTCCCGAGTGACTGAGCTTCTCACCCTATCTCTAAGGGAGCGCCCAGCCACCCTGCGGAGAAAGCTCATTTCGGCCGCCTGTATCCGGGATCTTGTCCTTTCGGTCATGACCCAAAGCTCATGACCATAGGTGAGAGTAGGAACGTAGATTGACCGGTAAATCGAGAGCTTCGCCTTACGGCTTAGCTCTTTCTTCACCACGACAGACCGGTACATCGACCGCATTACTGCAGAAGCTGCACCGATCCGTCTGTCAATCTCCCGTTCCATCCTCCCCGCACTCGTGAACAAGACCCCTAGATACTTGAACTCCTCCACTTGAGGCAGGAACTCTCCACCAACCTGAAGTGGGCAAGCCACCCTTTTCCGACTGAGGACCATGGCCTCGGATTTGGAGGTGCTGATCCCCATCCCAGCCGTTTCACACTCGGCTGCAAACCGTCCCAGTGCATGCTGAAGGTCCTGGTTAGAAGGGGCCAACACGACAACGTCATCCGCAAAGAGCAGAGACGAAACCGTGTGGTCCCCAAACCTGACACTCTCCGGCCCTTGGCTGCGCCTAGAAATTCTGTCCATAAAAATTATGAACAGAACCGGCGACAAAGGGCAGCCCTGCCGGAGTCCAACATGCACCGGGAACAAGTCTGACTTACTGCCAGCAATGCGGCCCAAACTCCTGCTTCGGTCATACAGGGACCGGACAGCCCTCAGCAAAGGACCCCGGACCCCATATTCCCCCAGCACCCTCCACAGGACGCCGCGAGGGACACAGTCGAATGCCTTCTCCAAATCCACAAAACAAATGTGGACTGGTTGGGCAAACTCCCATGAACCCTCCAGCACCCTGTAGAGGGTATAGAGCTGGTCCAGTGTTCCTCGACCAGAACGAAAACCACACTGTTCCTCCTGAATCCGAGGTTCAACTATCGGCCGAATTCTCCTCTCCAGTACCCTGGCATAGACTTTCCCGGGGAGGCTGAGAAGTGTGATCCCCCTATAGTTGGAACACACCCTCCGGTCCCCCTTTTTAAAAAGAGGAACCACCACCCCGGTCTGCCATCCCAGAGGCACTGTCCCCGACCGCCACGCGATGCTGCAGAGGCGTGTCAGCCAAGACAGCCCCACAACATCCAGAGACTTGAGGTACTCAGGGCGGATCTCATCCACCCCCGGTGCCTTGCCACCGAGGAGTTTCTTGACCACCTCGGTGACTTCAGCTTGGGTGATGGACGAGTCCTCCTCTGAGCCCCCAGCCTCTGCTTCCTCAATGGAAGACGTGACGGCGGGATTGAGGAGATCCTCGAAGTATTCCTTTCACTGTCCGACAACATCCCCAGTTGAGGTCAACAGCCGCCCATCGCTACTGTAAACAGCGTTGGTAGGGCACTGCTTCCCCCTCCTGAGGCGCCGGACGGTTTGCCAGAATCTCTTCGAGGCCAGCCGATAGTCCTTTTCCATGGCCTCACCGAACTCCTCCCAGGCCCGAGTTTTTGCCTCCACAACCACCCGGGCTGCAGTCCGTTTAGCCTGCCGGTACCTGTCAGCTGCCTCAGGAGTCCCACAAGCCAGCCAGGCCCGATAGGACTCCTTCTTCAGCTTGACGGCATCCCTTACTTCCGGTGTCCACCACCGGGTTCGGGGATTGCCGCCTCGACAGGCACCGGAGACCTTGCGTCCACAGCTCCGAGCAGCCGCTTTGACAATGGAGGTGGAGAACATGGTCCACTCGGACTCAATATCTCCAGCCTCCCTCGGGATCCGGTCGAAGCTCTGCCGGAGGCAGGAGTTGAAGATCTCTCTGACAGGAGACTCGGGCAAACGTTCCCAGCAGACCCTCACAGTACGTTTGGGTCTACCGAGTCCATCCAGCTTCCTCCCCCGCCATCGGATCCAACTCACCACCAGGTGGTGATCAGTTGACAGCTCCGCCCCTCTCTTCACCCGAGTGTCCAAGACATACGGCCGCAGGTCAGATGAAACGACCACGAAGTCGATCATTGACCTACGACCTAGGGTGTCCTGGTGCCATGTGCACTGATGGACACCCTTATGCTTGAACATGGTGTTCGTTATGGACAAACTGTAACTAGCACAGAAGTCCAATAACTGAACACCACTCGGGTTCAGATCAGGGGGGCCGTTCCTCCCAATCACGCCCCTCCAGGTTTCACTGTCATTGCCCACGTGGGCGTTGAAGTCCCCCAGTAGAACGACGGAGTCCCCAGTCGGAGCACTCTCCAGCACCCCTCCCAGGGACACCAAGAAGGTCGGGTACTCTGCACTGCTGTTTGGCCCGTAGGCACACACAACAGTGAGAGACCTATCCCCGAGCCGAAGCCGCAGGGAAACGACCCTCTCGTTCACCGGGGTAAACTCCAACACATGGCGGCAGAGCTGGGGGGCTATAAGCAAACCCACACCAGCCCGCCGACTCTCACCATGGGCAACTCCAGAGTGGTGAAGAGTCCATCCCCTCTCGAGAAGTGTGGTTCCAGAGCCCAAGCCGTGCGTGGAGGTGATTCCGACTATCTCTAGTCGGAACATCTCAACCTCACGCACAAGCTCAGGCTCTTTCCCCGCCAGCGAGGTGACATTCCATGTCCCAAGAGCCAGTTTCCGTGTCCAGGGATCGGGTCGTCTAGGCCCCCGCCTTCGACTGCTGTCCGATTCGCTTTGCACCGGCCCCTTACGGTCCCTCCCGTGAGTGGTGGGCCCACGGGAAGGTGTCCCCACGTCGCTCCTTTGGGCTGAGCCCGGCCGGACCCCGTGGGGGAAGGCCCGGCCACCAGGCGCTCGCATACGAGCCCCAACCCCAGGCCTGGCTCCAGGGTGGGGCCCCCGGCTGCGCCATACCGGGCGACGTCACGGTCCTCCTTTTTTTTGGCATCATAAGGGTTTTTGAACTGCTCTTAGTCTGACCCGTCACCTAGGACCTGTTTGCCTTGGGAGACCCTACCAGGGGCATATAGCCCCGGACAACGTAGCTCCTAGGGTCATTCGGGTACTCAAACCCCTCCACCACGTTAAGGTGGCAGTTCATGGAGGAGATCATTCAATTCAATTCACTCTCAATCAATTCACCCTAAAGCAATACCCTAATCTGCAATATAACACTTTGCATATGAAAATAAGTTTTTCAACACACATTAATAACAGACTAGTAACATTGTCTATTCTTGAAATACTGATCAACAAATTATCAATCATTTACAATACTGTAAAATTGCTTAACTTGGGTGCTTTATTTGATAAATAAGCCAATGTTTATACTGTACATTTATCAATGTGTTTCTAATTCAGTGAAATGTTGTGTTCAAGCTGTTGCAATTTTTTAATTTTGTGTGTCTGCTGCCAGGGCCACTGCCGGATCCCTCAGTGCTTTCTTCAGGAGCTGCTCTGAGCCAGATTACACTCAAGCCATTGATGGCAAACCTGCTTACTGGCATCCCAAACATGTCGTTTTGGACCAGTCCCCCGTGGGGGTTTGCTCTCCTATCAGTGTCCTCTTGACACACCTTTAGCACTAACAAATCACCCTGATGCACCCACCTTTCCAGTCTTGCCTCTTACTAACCCAACAACCTCTGCTTTGTTCCAAATCTTCGTCAAAGTCTTCACCTTGATTCCTTACATTTTACACATGATTTAGCAACAGAAATAGAGTACGACACTAGAACACAATCTAAATGTACATTATGTGAATAAGATCCGCAATAAGCGCAGGGCTGTTGTTGATATAATCGCCTACGGCTGTTGCCGCGTGAGTTACATCACCAAGTCAGGGGCATCTGCAGTAGAGGTCTACACGGAGGAACCAAGACCCGGGCCCGACCTGGGACCCGTACAGGTTCAGGTCTACAGTTTAAATGGTCAGCCGGTTCCGCGTCGGGTCCCAATCTATCAGTTTGGGTCCCGGATCTGTTTAACGTTCGACCAGATCAGACACCCGACCAATGCAATACCATAATATTAATTTCTCCTTATATAGACTACCCAATTACTAGTTCTGATCAAGTGGTTTATTTTATTTATGATTGATATATATTAATTTATGACTGCTATCTTTCCAGATATCCCTAGATGCAAGAGAGAAACCTGTTAGCCTTTTTTAGCCTGCAACTTTTGCTGCAGCTGTACAGCTGGTATGGCATTGTGCACCCATTAGTTGCCATGCTATACCAGACAGCACACTACAAACAACTGGGAACTGACTGTGTTCCTCCACTACATGCACAAGTTCTTTACAGAAGTGGCATAGGTCAAGAACAGAAGTAAGTAGAAAGACTTTTGATTAGTGTAAATAATTTGACTTTTTATTTGTACATGCATGATATCCTTGCTAATTGTTATAGGGTATCTGACCCGAGCCTGTTGACAAGCTTGTTGTTATTGCACCTAAGTTATCTGTCAAGTCAACACACAAAGAAGTGGCATTTCACCCCCACTTTACAGAGCCCACACAGGTATGATAAGAGGAAAATTTCTATCGATGTACTCAATGGGATACAAACTTTTTATGAAAATACATTCTCAACACAATGTATTTTTCATTATTCTTGCGCTTGTTTCTAATTCAGTGAAATGTTGTGTTCAAGCTGTTGCAATTTTTTTATTTTGTGTGTCTGCTGCCAGGGCCACTGCCGGATCCCTCAGTGCTTTCTTCAGGAGCTGCTCTGAGCCAGATTACACTCAAGCCATTGATGGCAAACCTGTTTACTGGCATCCCAAACATGTCGTTTTGGACCAGTCCCCCGTGGGGGTTTGCTCTCCTATCAGTGTCCTCTTGACACACCTTTAGCACTAACAAATCACCCTGATGCACCCACCTTTCCAGTCTTGCCTCTTACTAACCCAACAACCTCTGCTTTGTTCCAAATCTTCGTCAAAGTCTTCACCTTGATTCCTTAAATCTTACACATGATTTAGCAACAGATATAGAGTACGACACTATAACACAATCTAAATGTACATTATGGAGAACAGTTAAAGGGTAACTTCAGTGAATTAGCATTAAGCTTTGTATCAGTAGAAACTCAGTAGTATATTTTAATTATGGTACTTTCCCCCCTAATATCCCTCTGAGACGAGAGAATTATGCATTTTATGTCTAGAAAAAATCCTCAGATGACGCAAATATCGTAATTTTGCGTTATCGGAGGATTTTTTGGCCAGAGGCTAAAGACTAGTTGTTCCACATGTTATCAACCCGCCCATAGGAGAGTAGGGTGACCACCATCAAACAAACCAAATGTGGGACGATTACTAAATTTGCGTGGGACAATGTGGGACATGTTACCAACACTAAAACATAACCTGAAACTGTTGTATAATCTTAAATTCAACATCACTGCCCAAAGGCAGCAGGCATCATGCAGATAAGATAACTAGCTACTTTTGAAACAGTTCTGACCAAGTGCAACTAAAATCCAACTAAATAAATAATGAAACAAATAAAACAACATTAAATTAGTTAATCTTATATATTAATTTATATATATATACAGAACTATCCATTCGTTTTCTGACAGGGAACACATGGAACGAATCAACGCTCCACATTTTGATTGACAGCCGTCACAACCTACTAGTGACCGTGTTTACTCCTTTCCTTTCAACCATTGGATATGGTTTAAAAAAACGGCTTTTGTATATTTGTGTAAGGCGGGATGTTACTTCTGACGAAGCGCTGTTAAATATAGGTGAAAAACGATGCAGCGAAAATAATAAATAAAATGCTTTCTTAAAAAGGCAAAAGAACGCATGCATGTTTTCTCATTATGATCATTAAAAATCAATAGACTGGTGAAAATGCGGGACATTTTCTCAATATGCGACATGCGGGACAAGGGGTGAAAATGCTGTGCGGTACAACGCAAAGCGGGACGGGTGGTCACCCTATAGGAGAGAGATCTCACGCACAGAATGTAAATGCGCTCGGCTCGGCCTCGGGCATTCATAACGAAGCGCTGCGGAGCAAAGTGAGTGTTTCAACTTTTCAATCAATTCCTATGAAAGTTTAGCTTCCATATGCGATCAGAAAACGCGCCAGACTGGACACGCGCTGAGAATGACAGCCGCGCTTAACGTTACCTCAGCTCAGCTCAGCTCTTACTTCCCTCTCGTGCTCCTGCTGCGTTTGTCCTGTGACTTTCGTTCGGCTCACTCACACTTTATTGAAAAGACACGTTCAGTTTTTAATTGTAGTGTTTATTCTCTAACTGAACGAAATTATTGTATTATTATGAAGATCAAAACGACACTGGGGGCGGAGTAGGGAGTGGCCTCGTAGGGCAGCGAAGCAAGTGCATTCTGGGAGTTGTTGTCTTTCATCCACATGAGACAAAAATACATTTTCTGTCTTTTCTCAGTCTAGAAGGCACCAAATTCAAAAATAATTTCACCTTTCTACTACATAAATGACACCATTTAAATACACATTCATCTTCCCAGCACTGAAGTGCCCCTTTAAGAAGCCAATGGTCACTGCTAGTTTTTTTTAGAGAAGCCTGCCATGTCACCACCACCAAAAGCGCCGCCTCTCTTGCAATGAGAATGATGACTGGTGCAAAGCAAATGACTGCCATGAAACGAGGACTGGAGCTAGAACCAGTTATTCTTCAGCACTATTCACCAGGTGAATGTCCTTCTTTGTGGCTTTGTAGTGCGTAGTCGTAGCCTGACAAGCCAGACCCACATCAAGATGTTGGGTCTGGAAACTCACCATTGGCAGGGCTCAATGCGAGGGGCGGGATAAACGGTTGTCTTTCAAATTCCCTCTGCACGCAATTGGATAGCGCCATGAGAGCCACAACCAACCAGAGCAAAGAAGAAGGTGAAGCCGAGCTAACGTTAGTTGATAGACTTTCGCCGTATCCGGTCGGCAAAACTTCGAACATCTTTTCTTAAGAATGACTTCAGTGCCGTTCTTTGTTCTTTTCTCAAATAAAAGCTTAACTCCAACTCTCCCAGAGTTGCGGCCAAAGCTGATTCAAAAGACCGCTGTTCGCAAGCTTCTGTGTTTACGAGTAGCACGCAGAACCTCCGCAACTCTGCCGTGACGTGCCGTCATTATGTTAATCCCGCCCACCGACTCTACACACGCTGTGATTGGCCTGACCAGAGTTTGGTTTTTCCAGCTCTCAGCTCTACCGAGAGTTGCTAGACTACACTCATGGCAAAATAAATTCTGCCGCTAGGGTGCGTCTAGATTTCTAGGCTAGCGTAGTCGGGTTTTTGATCCAAAAGGAAACTCCACCTTTCGGACTAGTTGTGGCCAAATGCACAACAAAAACAAATGCTCGAGAAGTGCAACATTTAAACATAGTGGATGGTAGCCCTAAGCGCTTACACAGCATAAATATTACTGGCAAGGTCAGTTAGCCATCTCAGGTTTGTCTTGGTGTGACTCTGTCACAGAAACAGAGCTCTTAATTGAGTGAATCTGGAGAAGCAATGAGTTCATTACTGAAATGAAAAACAAACCTTTATTACTATAATGAGTACAGTACATGACAGCATATCTCAGTGTAACATGCTGCACCAAACCTGTCACACTGTTTGTTTATAGTTCACCATCTTTATTTATGTATCATTTCACAGTTTGTAATGTACAAAGAAATGTAATCAATTATATGTTAATATTATTATTTTTTTTTACTTTTTTGCTTTTAACTTTGTGTCGATGTGTAATGTGTGAATAGTACTCCTATACATGTGTTATACTAAATTATATATATATATATATATATATATATATATATATATATATATATATATATATATATATATATATATATATATATATAAAACAACAATGATTTAATAATGTTAGGAGTTCTGAGGATCTAAAATGAAAAGATTACTTTTGATAAAATAAAATCATTAAATATTTCTAATTTATGCTTTTATTGATTGTCAGATTTAACATTTGAAATGCTTACATGATGAAGTAATTCACATCTGTTAATTCACAGATTATGTTAGGATGATTTCAGAGTACATGAAGCTATATTAATATTGTACTGGAATCAGAAAATATTGCTGGGAAAAGACAATGCTGCGTACACATATTCCCTGTTTAAAATCACTGAGCAAAGATCCAAAGAAAAAGAAGTCCAAACAAAACACAATCAAAGTTGATACATTGCTAGTACAAATCAGATAAAGACCAGCCAAGAACAATCTGTCTTAACATCCCAGAGCAGATTCTTTAGTGTTCACGTTGATATCAGTGTAAGTGACGCCTTTGTATGTGCCTTTGGTTTCATACTCTAACACACTGCCGTTCTTGCAGGTGATCTTCACTGTGCCAGTGTAAGGCAGGTCAAAGGTGGCTCTGCCAATGGTGATGTCAACATCCACCTTCTTCCTTGGTGGCACTTCTACAGTGGTGGTCAGAGTTTCGGTTCTCTCATCGGTCTGCTCCAGGCTGTAAGTGCTTTCTTCTCCAACGCTAACACTGAATCCCGTAGAAGCTTCTAGAATCACTGGAATCCCAGCCTTCACTTCCAGATCAAATGTTGCCGTAAGGCTCCCAGTCATTGACCATGAAGCTGTTGTGGTCACTTTCTTTGAGGTTTCGATTATTTGCTGTTGCTTAGTGGAGGTTTCGTTCTGGTAAGTGGCAGATTTGAGCTCTTCTACTGCCACCTTTGGTATCAGTTGGTTGATAGTGGGATAGTTGACATCGGTGAGAACTGTTGATTGAACGGCATTGAGAAACTTGAATCCCACGCTGTCGATGTCTGCCCCACATTTTCCTTCAACGCCCAAACAATATCCAGAGCCGACATCGATTGGGATTTCTGTTGGTAGTTCACAATCTGTCATTTCTGCAAAAAACTCTCCACCCTGGTTGGTCTTGAATTTGATGGCTCCAAGACGACTTCCCTCTCCGTTCCCCCACAGGGACAGTGAAGTGAAATACTCGCCAAGTTTGAACGCGTACTCTTGATACGGTCCGGCGGGTTTTCCAAAGGTTTCACTTCTGCCATCCGAAAGCCAAACCTTGACAGCCTTCACCTGCCATCCTCCCACCCAGACTCCGATCTTCTCTAAACTGGTGCCGTTATTCTGATCAGTCAATGAAAATGGAGCACCTCCTTTACCACCAATTGTTTGCAGAGTTGAGCAGGACATCTTTAAAGCAGATCTGAAAATGACATCACAGAGTAACATACAAATTTACATCAGAACTCTAAATCAAATACATAACTTAAAGGGATAGTTCACCCAAAAATGAAATGATTTATTCACCCTCAAGTCATCCGAGGTGTATATGACATTCTTCTTTCAGACGAATACAATCTCTGAGTTATATTAAAAATGTTCTGGCTAATCCAAGCATTATAATAGCAGTAATAGTTGCTCTGTTTTTGAAGTCCATAAAAAAAATCCATCTATCCGTCAAATAACGTGCTCCACGTGGCTCTGGGGTGTTAATAAAGGCCTTCTGAACGAATCGATGCGTTTGTGTAAGGAAAATATCCATATTTAAAAATGTCTTTCATTTTTTTCTATGGCTCTGCATCAGCCGTCCCCGCGCCATCACTTCCGTGTCAAAATACATGCAAAATACCGGCGCGATCATATACTGTATATATATACAGAGATACCTCATTAGTGCCTGCGCGGATCGGTCGAATGAGGCATCTATGTATATATATCTTTGATCACGCCAGTATTTTGACCTTATTCGCCGGAAGTTCGGTGCACGTGTGTACAGTTCCGAATGCAATCTTTAACAGTTAACAGTCGGCTTGTTTTAAGCGCGGAACACACTTCAATCTGAGTTCCCACACAAACATATTAAGTATTCTGTCCATTTTATCATAAAATTCAAACGATAAATGCTACTTTGACGCTCTTTAATGTGGATCACTGTATAGGCGCGTCAGTTGAAGCCGCGGTGCGCGAGTGAACGCGATCATCTCTTCCTAAAGAATAAACATTAATATCTCTTAAGGTATGTTGAGGATACATTACAACTTGCTGAAATGTATCATATGTAGTGTAATCGCTCAATCAGTGTTTCGACCGCAGAAAGACGTCAATAAAACAGCTTGTAAACAATGTCATGTAGCATCACATTTACCTCAGGAGTCATCCAGTGTCCACAGCTGTGGAAACTTTTAGTTAAAATTGAATTAATTTAAGGACAGACACTTTTTGCAGTAAACCACTGTTGAATAAAAATAAATGAAGTTTGTAAAATTGCTGCACCGAACCCGTACCGAACCGTGACTTTGTACCGTTACACCCCTAATATATTGTATAGTTCTGTAATAAACTCTAACGCTAAAGTATCAAACTACATGAGCTACAACAATGGAAATATACTTACATAAGTGTAACTGTAATCTGGTGAACTTCTTCTCAAGATCAGCTCGTCTGGTGAAAGTCAGAAAGGTGAGATGTATTAGCTTGGGCTGCTTCTTAAATAGAGCTGGAGAAACACACCCAGAGACCCTGAGTCAGAGTCATCTGCAATGAGGTTTAAAGTGCAATGTAACTGGAATTATACTTACATACTTGAAAGTTTGGTCATAAAGGTAGTGAACATGCTTTTCTACAATACTCATTCCTGACCCAGAGAAAACGTTTAGACTCCTGTTCATTGTATTCCATATACAATGTATTTGTGATGTTTAATTACTGAAAAACGTATAATGTTGAGCTACAGTGTATAGGCTACCTTACATCTGTATACCTTCCCAGCAAGCAATTTTAAAAGTTTAAAAGACGTCTAATAGCCGTCCAAACACAGCCCTGATGTCTAGGCTAAAACAAGGGAAAATTTGGGCTGTCACTGAAAATTTAATAGACGTCTAACAAAAGCCCAAGAAATGTCAAAGAAATGAAACCAAACACCTTGTAATCACTGTTGACTTTGCTTACATGATGGAATATCATACATCTCACAAGTTATTTTGGACATGTAACCAACTTCAAGGTTATTGTGGCTAGAAGTGGTATAGTACTCATAGCCGGACTATAGTCTATAGTTGACCAAGAAACCGTGAAATGATAGCTATATGGAAGAAATTTGAATTAATATGTTATGTTTTATTAATATGCTTATGGAACATTGTTATGGTTGCATGTTTGTAATGGAATTTCTAATATATTTTAAATATTGATTACAAACCATGCAAATATAACAGATATTGCTTGCTGGGTTATTTAAGAGATGTATACTGTAAATGCACTGTACAGTGATTTGGATTAAAGCATTCGCCAAAAAAAGCTTTGTGGCTGGGTAAATGCCATATGGTAGATTATTACAACTTTGTGTTTTTATTCAAACCATGGTGCCTTAAGAAGTATAAGGTGAATTTGTCTAATTATTAGAAGATTTAGCTCTATTAAGAGCCTTTTAACTGAAATAGTTAAATAGTTTACTGCTCCTTTTGATGAACTTTGAGCCTGGCTTAATTCAAATAATGTCTGACCCACTGAATGCCTTGCGATATAGATTTGGTTGTGTTAGGGAGTGAAAAGGTGCTGACTGACTTTCTGGTCATGAATCAACACTCTTGCATTTACTAAAGCATTTATGGGATGAGTAACAGTAAAACTAAATGAATGGCTATGACCTGAAAAGACAAGTTGCATGGAGATCTAAAATGTCAATGTTCACACGAGTGTTCACAAAAAGCTGATCAATGTATTCATACAGAGATATGGACATGGATTAAAAATCAGTTAAATTTATCAGTTTGAAGAAGAAATGTATGAAATTAGATAAAGATTGCAAGATAAAGATTAGTTTGACAGGAATGAATGCTGAGGTTTTGAGGCACACAGATTCATAATGCCCCCCTGAGAAAATGTAGATTTCTCTGATCCACGTATATCCTCTCTCCTCATCCCATCACTCTTTCTTTATCTCTCAGTCTCCTAATCTTGCCCTGTCCCCTCCTAACCCTGAGCTTTGACTGAGAGTCTTTTCATTTCAGTGTCAGTGAATAAAGTAAACAAAGGGTCAACTGATATTAGAGAAGTGGACCTGTTAACAGTGTGAAGTCTTGAATAATAGCGACCCGCTATCTGTTATGGTCCAGAGCAATGCCACGTATGACACTCTTCTCTGATAACTATTGCTTAGTCATCTGAGGCTGTGGTTGTGTGTAAAGGAATACAGATGATGCAATCCTCTCCTCCTTTGGTTTTGATACGGAAGGAGTGGTCGCATGAGATGATGTCAAATAGGCATGCTCCTTGGCGCTTCAGTCTGCCACCAGAGTCAGTCTCTTTTCCTAGGATATAGAGCTGACGGATGAGAAGTATAATGGGCAGGTTGCATAGTGTCCCAATTTCTCATTCGGTTTCCCACCCCAATTATTCGTTGGGGTTTTACTTTGTCTTAGGGTGTGTGTAGCACACGTAGCCTGTGGCGTAGCCTGACGCGCACCTCTCCAAAATGTATGAACATGTCAATTTGACGTGGACCGCAAGCGCTGTGATTGGTCTGCTAGAAGCGGACCAATCATAAAAGAGGGAGCGCTGTGATCTGTCTGCATGTGTAATTGTATAAATGAAAAAGATATAAATGAAGACCGTAGGTCCGACGCAGAAGTATAAATCAGCCTTCACGCTCTCCTGTGGATGGGTTGCTTTAATGCTTTAAAAAGATGAAGATCATTGTAACCCACAAGTAATGACTCAAGTATTACCAAATCCATTAAAAAAATGACTATATCCAAAACCTTACAATGACTTCAGTAATTACTAGAGTTATCATGAGCTTCACTTTAAAATACTGATCCAAATAGTTCCTTTAGAAGGATGTAGTAACACTTGAGTCATTACTATCCAAAACCTTACAAAAACCTCAAAAGCTCACAATGACTTAGGGAGTTATCATGTTTTTTTTACTTTAGAATACTGCCCATACAGACGACGAGCAACGGCTGCATTATGCATTATTCACATTAATTATGAATCTGAATATAGTTATTAGTAGTCCTCTGGGAGGTATGACAAAATATGACTTACTGATTAGCTAATAGTGAATTATCACATTCAACGAAGCACTATTACTTACTAATTTGTTAATCAGAGTTTCTTGTTAGTTAATAGTAGTTACAAGAGTGTTAATAATTACTCATTTGTTCCTGTGTTGTTATTAATGAAAAAAAAGTATTCTAAAGTATTGCCAACCCGACAAGCTATGTGCTCACACACCAAACATGACAAAAACAACTCGTAACCGCACACTTACAATGACAACACAGTAGAGTCAGGCTCTGTCACCAAACAAGAATAAACAAGACCGGTGTGAAGTGACAGAACCCTGACACTATCAGATATATGAGGATTAAATTAAAGGGGTCATAACACACACAGTTTCTACCAATCTCATGTTAATCTTGAGCACATTTAGAGTAGTGTTGCATACTTCATATCTTTAGGAGTCTTTAGTTTTATCATATTTATAAAAGACAGATACGCTGTACTGATTCTTTCCGAAAACAGCCGAGCTCGTGGAGGCGTGCAGTGGGCGGAGCTAAAGAGTCAAGAGCACACACACGCAGACACACACACACACACACACACACACACACACACACACACACACACACACACACACACACACACACACACACACACACACACACACACACACACACACACACACACACACACACACACACACACACACAATACATCAATGAAATAGAATTAGACACCCCCTTTAATGAATTAATACATAGCCACAAAATGATACGAGTCGTAAAGATTAATACAATTTTTAAAAGTAATAAAAATAAAATATATTAATACAACTAATTTTAATAAAAGAATGTGGCCAAAAGTAAGTTTTAAACAAATTTGAATATACCAGGTTGGTCATGAAGAGACAATGCTACTTTTATTGTTGAGCTAACATTCCCTGTACTTCATGTGGTAAAACAGGGCACTAGCAAAACTAAATTCATGGGTTTAGTTCCTAACTAAGGAACACACAAAACTGATAAGATGTATAAATGACTTAAATGCACTGTACAGGGATTTGGATTAAATGTCTGTCAAATGCATCAATGTACTGTAGTAAAAGAAAAGAGTTGACAAAAGCAGTTACACAAATGAAGAGAGAATTTTCTAAAAGAATCACTTTTGAATTAAGAGTTGATATGAAGAAGAAAAAAAATATTTTATGAGAGATTGAAACATTTATCAAAATATGACCAATGATATGATAAAGATGCATGTTTTTCAGGAGTGTTTGAGGCACACCCAGATTCATCAGCCCTCCACCTTAAAGATACGTTGAATTTACTTAATTATTTTATGTCAACAGGTTCCACATAATTGGGTTATGTTGAATTTAATTAACATTGTTTATTTCAGTAAACTTAAAAGGGCTATATGCAACTTTTTCCCCAAAATAAACGTAACAATAGCCTTTTTATTTTACCATTTATGACTCAAACATCTCCTGACGAGCAAACTGACACCTTGGTACTCTCACAGTGGGTGCACCTATAAGCCTGTATCCTATTTTTCCTATTTTCTGGCGGGTCGTCTTTTCCCGCGCTGTCTGCGGATGTGACGTCACCACCGCTGCGAGAGCGAGCAGACAATAAGAGCAGTTCTGTTCCTAGCCCTAGCACCAATTTTGGTGCTTCAGTGGTTCTTCACTGGTTCTTTGACTAAGGTGCTATATAGCACCGCTTCCATATACAGAACATGTTAAGATATGGTGCTATATAGCACCAAAAGGGGTTCCTCTATGATTACGACGAAGAACCATTTTTGGTGCCATATAGAACCTTTTTTTTTTAATTTAGAGTGTAACGGGGAGTATGCCATTTATATTATCATTATATATTTTGCCACAAGCTCCACAAGCAGGGTGAATTGCCCGCATCACATTATTGGCGTAAATCACTAATTTCTGTTATTGGATGACCTACTCAATAAAGGTGCAACACGTGAAACATAATCAACAGCATAGCGGAGAAAAAAGAAAGAAAGAGGAGAGCGTCAGCAGCTGAATTTCGGGGCGCTCTGTCGGGTTTGTCTTGACAAAGTCGGACCAACCAGATCTAAAAGCGGCTGAATTTGCTGCCGTGGCAGACAAAAATGATTTTGAATTACAGCTTCTGACATGGTAGCCAGGGGACTAAAGTTTTCACGGATGAAATAGTGCACATAGAAATGGCTCCGCGATTTGATTTAGCACAATATTCGCCGTATCGCTGCCATAGTTTGACCAAACTCCCTTCCACAATCATTCCCTTTAAATAGACTCCATAATGGTTTGCCAGCTGATGTACCTTTGGTTAATATAATTAAAAATCTAACAGCCATCAGTGTAATGACAATTGTATTCTTTGCAAGAAAACACTTCAATTAGCAGAATTATATTGGTATAGACTGAGATGTAAAGAAACAGTGGTGGCCAATCGGAATGAACTGTCAATAGTGATAAGGTATAGCTAAGAGTGCTCCATGCAGACCAACCTTACAAAAGTATGACTTACAGAAGGTATTCTTAACTAAGATCATTTCGGGAAACACGTATTAATGTTAAGATACACCTTAACTTAAGAACGACGTAGAGTTAAGAAGGTTTTGGGAAATCAAGCCCAAAACACTAACATAACAAAATCTTTTAAATACCAACCATTAGGCATTAAAAAGTCTCTCCATTTTCTCATCTTGTTAAAAACGCATCAAATGGCACTTTATTTAAACATGTACTCTCCAAATTCAGCCCCTTTGCAAAGCATGATGGGAAGTGAAAGTCTTGTTTGATTGGGTTACCTTATTGAAACGTGTTATTTCAAAATGAAAACATCAAGTTATGTCAAAGAGTCATGGTTTTAAGTCAGTATAACATGAATCAATTACATTTGAACCAGAAACCTGATATAATTGTGTTAAATCAAGATGAATTGCTTAAATAAAGTGAACAGCATCATAAAATATTTTTTTGAGTGCTGTTCAGATATGCTGGGGTCAAAAGTTCAAGTGTTACACATCCTAACGGCCATTTGCTTTAACAATTGCAGATGTGAATATTGTACTGATGTGAAAAATCGATCTTGAAACTTTCCTCAAAAGCCTGATGGATCATATTTGGTACTTACATTTTATCATGATTTCTCTCTCTCTCTCTAAAAAAAAAGTATGGATAATCAAGTTTCTCCAGTCCAGTGAGTGTTCATCCTGAAATATTACCAACAATAAATAAAATAAAATAAACAATAAAGATTTCACAGCAAAAAGACTAAAAGTCCTTTTACTTTCTGAAAACATTATCAGACGCCAGAAAGCCTGGCATTTCTCAGCAGATTTAATCACGTTGTTCATTCAGAGGCCTTAGAAATATCCAAGGGCAAAAATGCAAATCATGACAAACAAAAAAGAAATCATCCAAACATCTATTTCTTTTTGCTGTAAAATCCTTTTTGTATTTGATAATTATTTCCTTTCTGCTCATCACAAAACTGCATAAAGAATCTACATTTGAGTTCCACAAGGGGGAAAAAAACTGCTTTGGAATGAAAGAATTATGACAGAAATTTCATAAACTGGTGCACTTACCTTTTTAATTGGTTCTTTTATTCAACTATAGTCCAGTGAGCACTAGGTGGCACTGTTCTCTTCATTTAGTTTGGTCTCTGTCACTCCCTCTCTATCTCTCCTCCCAATTATCCCTCTTTTCTGTCAGTCGCTGAGGCATCATCTGCTGTGGGTTAAAACACAGTAAGGTCATCTTTGAATGCGTGCCTGCGTATAACTCACAGGTCTCAGGTGAGGTGCCCAAAACAACCAGAATCACGTGACCTCTAAGTGACTTCGACATGGCAGTGTGTCTGTGGGACGTGAACACACTCGCCTCGGGGCCTGTAAACAACGCGGGAAAATAGCGAGTGGCGCGAATTCGGGTTAAATGCGACGTTCTGTCATCACTTGAAAATAACAGATGTGTCTGATGTTTTCCCCTATTTGCTAATTTATATTCGGTTTATCTGCAATATCATTATGGCTTTGATTTACTCATCTTAAACAATCCATAGTCGAATTCAATGCATTAGCACAGAAGTCAAAAGTTCAACTGCACCTGTAGCCCCCTAGTGAGCTTAATATGCAAATAATCATGACGCATTTAATTATGGTTTTGGAGTGCACACAAATACAAATGTTCTCCATCTGTTTGTTTAATATATCATTAGCCTTCTTGATCATTCTGACTGGAAATTGTCCAGAGATGCAGCTTATTCTGCTCAAACGAGCTGAATAGGCTACTAAATCAACTTGTAAACCACTGAGAACATTCTGCATCCTAAAACGACGATTTAACGATTCGTTGTGAGTGTTTATGTTTAGACTACATGTTTATATTAGTAGCCTATCTATGAAGGCCGGTTATTGCATCACATTCAGCATTCAAGGCACGTTTACTCGGTGCGTTTGATGGCAGGTGTGACTGGTCTCTCTAAAAATCCCAGTCTAGCACTGTCTAACACCATATACCGCACGGAAATGCATTTTTGACGAGCGGAGGGTAACGGAGACGGAACGCCCTCCATTTTGGTTTTATCTCAATTACCTGCATGAAATTTTGATGCTGGCGTTGAGAGTGCATGGCGCAAATTCGGTTTCTATGGAGCAGATTAAAGGTTGATCATGTATATATAATGAGGTCTCGCCTGAAAGGGTATGGAGGTGGGAACCGTGTTCACTTGAGACAAAACCCAGAGAGTCGGTGCTCTGCTGCTGGGTCTGGAACAACTTATAAAGACGTTATTTCGTTATGCTTAGTCCCAGAGACCCCCGTGCTTTAGAGGGGACATCATTTTGAAATTAAACTATTCGCTTGCTTTCATTTTTATAGACTGTGTTTCTTTGACCCCTTTAAAAATGGCCTCTTCTGCCTTAAAAAAAAGTTCTAAGAACGTTTGGCTAACGTTTCCATTGAACGTTATTTTTACGAACGTTAAAACATCCTTTTTAAAATGTTTTGGGTACGTTTATTTCTTGGTTATGCGAACGTTACGGAGAATAATCATTTTTATCATTTTGCATGGGAATGTTAGGCTACTTTCGAACGTTCTGAAACACATTTATTGAAACATTCCATGAATGATGTAGATGTTTTTGTGCTTACGTTTTAAGAACAGTGGGCTATTAAAAACAGATAAATCTGAATGAACATTCTATTAATGGAACGTTTATTCATAACTTTTATGAGAATGTTAGAGGAGCGAGCGAGAACGTTCCCTGTGATTGTCTTAGTAATAGATTGATTCTGAATATGAAAATAAATGAAAAACTTAAACAAAAAAATTAAATTAGATTTTTTCTTTCTTTTTTGTGGGGTTTGGGTTGATTCCAAACAGACACTGGCAGGGGAAGAAGTTAATGAGTATGAAAATGATCCATCAACAAAGGTAGAGCATAAAAATTGCATTAGACTTGCAGCGGGATGGTGGAGACAGGACAGCGAAGAGCCAAAGCAAATGTGCCTGAGGTGGAAGAGAGGAATAAAAGAGTTGCACTGGGAGCTCATTGGCTCTGTGGAGGCCTGTGACGGTGCTTCTACTGAACGTCTGCTCAGATTGCGTTTGTTTTGATGTATCAGTGGCAGCGGTTTCACGTGTGCCCGCCTGGGCAGAGGAGCTCGACCCGGGCACAAAATGTCTCCTGGCAGTGCCCGCTGCGCGGTAGATTTCACAACGCAAGCTCAGAGTGAAAACGGACTAATTACACAGAGACAGAACAGGCACGGACCAAATAGAGTTAAGGAGCATGCAGTGTTTTTAAAAAATTAAGATAAGATTTAAATGTGCTTATGTGCATGGTCTTTTACAACCATGGAAATGTCATAGCGAACGCAAAAATGGTAATTGCATGGCCATTTCAGAAAGGATTTAGGCCATAACAATAACCCAAAAAATTGTTTGCCGACAACCAAACTGATATTACGGTCAGCGACTATCGTATCAGTGCGTCTGAACAAGATGAAAATACGCATATGACTCGCAGCAATAAAAACAAAACCTGCGAAGAGGATGCGCGCACAAAGATGCCCTATCCATTACTGCAATTTTCTCGCAGGGTGAATAGTTCACATCGCATCACATCTGCTGCTGTTGCCATAGAAACCAAGCTACTAGAAGCAGGTTGACATTCTGCTGTAGGTTAATGCGTCCTGACCGACACCGGGCTGCAGTGAACTCTCGCACCTGTCCTCCGTTTGCCAAACTTTGCGCATTGTTCCACTCTCATTGGCGATATTCTCATTCTAAAACAATGGTTAATTTTTTTCATGTTACTGCTAACTAGAGAATAATGCGTGACGGTGATTGCTTTTGATAGATATTATAGCCTATGTAACAAAAAAACAAAACAAATTAAGACTGAGTTTGAGTGTCATTAATTTAGTGAGATAAAATTGTTAAAATAGATTAAGACGCAATGTGCAAATGGAGTCCCCTTATGGAGTTTTTAAGCCAAAAATAGTTAGTGGGAATAAAAACATTGACTGGTGTGGACGGTGACCTAATTATATTGCGCATCAGTTCATCGCAGTGTAAATAAAGTGGCTGTTTTATTTAGAATAAATTCTCAAAACTCTTATGAATTTTGCAATGATCATTTGGCCCAAAGTTCTGGAAACGTAGCGTCTATTTGACATAAATAAATGGTCTTCCTTGTGTCGCACACACTAACAAATAACATTGCTTGATTTCAAATGTTAAGTGTGACTACGCATTTCTTAAAAAGCTAACAAAACAAAAAAATATGTGTTGAAAAGACGTAGGCCTATAGGCCTAATAAAATATAATTTTCATAAACAAAATAGTTCTAATTCGTTATTAATTAAACCGTGAAAAATACAATGTATATTGTGCAAATGAATGTGCAACTCTATTTTAAAGGTGACCTTCTGGACAGTTTTTGTTATCCTATTTAAATCTAAATAAGGACTGCGTTAAAATAGCCTATCTTCTAATTCCTTTGTCAGCGTAGCTGTTAATTATTCATGAAATCTCAGATGTAGAAAAAGAGGAGATTTTATAGACTGACTGAGAGGCTTTGGGTTTCCAGAAAGCGTCCAGTCGCTCCTCACAGAATCACACGCGAAGCTGGAAGAAAATGAGGTAAAGATGAGCAGTAATGTGTGGGTTTTTTAAATAGAAAAAAAATCTACAAATACGTGCGCATAGAATACGGGATTTAAATGTTTATTTTCTTTTTTATTGCCGTTTGGAATGTAATTTTACGAGGGTTATTTGTTATAATAATAGCTAATATTTATTTAGACTTGATTTTGTATTGTTTTTATAATAGACACATCTATTCTTCAAATAAACGCGTGTAGTTTGTTTTTGTATACATTTGCATTTGTCTTTATATTTTATGTTAATTCTGAGTGTGCCACTTCGAGCTTCTCCTCTGTCAGTAAGCGAGCGGAATGTAGGACCACGAGCGCGCGGAGCGCTTCATCTCCCCGCGTGCGGTGCATTCACAGTTCACGGGCGCCTCGACGCTAACGCGATGAGACAGGGGAACCTTTACAGCAACAAACGGGAGTATAGTATCAGGGAAGGCTGACCGAGCCGTGAACCGCGGCCCTAACACGGAGCAAATTAACATCAACAGAAATAGCACTGCGTTTTCAGATCGCTTATGTGCGAAGCAGCAAATGCAGCCCGCGGTGTCAGGTCCTCTTTGCGCGGGGATGCATAGCAAATCCCTCCGCTTACCTGATCAGGTGGACCCGGGGTCACGGCATTAGCCCTGGAGGATCCGGACGGATAGAACCAGAACCATGTCTGTGCGTGTGTGTGTGGTCCAGGTAAACCCTAGCCTACGTTATATGGGAACAAAATGTCCCCACAAAGATGGCAATATCCGAAATCCCTATACTTGTGGGGAATTTTTTTTGTCCCCTTAAGGAAAACTCATAGGCGTGATGTTTTTTGTTTAGGGGTAGAGTTAGTGTAAGGGGAGATAGGCCTATACTATAAAATGGATTATGTCTATGGAAAGTCCCTAAATGAAAACGCGAGTGTGTGAACAACATTTCAGTTTTATGTCTGTTCCATGTCTGAAACCTAAAAAATACACATATAACTTGCACAGTTGGACCAAACCTGTACTGATGACAACTTGTTTGCAGAAGCATTGCTGTAATAAAGAAGTTTAATGCTCCTTTTCACATGATGCCCAACATGACCAGGAACGAGTATTAAGAAAATGATTTCTTGATTTCCATATTTGAGGACATCAGTAAAGCTTTTATGTACAATTCATTCTTCATGCTTTTTATTGCAAACTGCCCATGACATGTAGAGAGAGAAAATACAGACACATCTACAGACGCACACATGGCAGGTGGTTCAAGCGGCATCAAAGAAAAACTACATGTTCGACCTCTTGATTTTAAGAGACAGGGACACTAGATCACAAGCCAGTGCGATGAAATACAGTGTGTGACATTTCAGCTAAGAGAGAGCGACCAGAGGGCCGGTAATGAAATAGAGATAGCGACAGGGAGAGAGGCAGATGCTTTGAAGAAAAGCACTCCGTTAAGTGAAGGCAGAGCAGTGTGACGGGTTGGGGAGGATCTTAAAAGCCTCTGCTGACTCCTGCGAGGTGAGATGTCAGTGCGCGTTTGAGCGGAGCACATCTTACCCTCCTGAACTCACAGGCCTCTGACTCGGGACAGCTAAACCTTCAACAGTTCACATCTATACTGGCAGAAAACTTTGCTTACAGATGAAAACTCCTTTGTAGGCCTATAAACTGGGATAGCCTTAAAGGTTCAATGGGATTCTATAGAGAACTCAATTTAAAATAACCCCTTATGCCAAAATGATTCTTCATAAAGAGAAATGTATTAAATGATGGTGTAATGTCATGGTTAACAGGTTATTTTATTTATTTCTATTGCATGTTTACACGCTGTTTAATTCATACAGTTTAATAAGAATTAATTAATGAATTAACACAAAAGTTAAAAATCAATCCATGAAATGATTCCACGATGGAACATCTAAAAGGTTCTATATATGAAGCATCCGACAGAACCCTTTAAAGATTCTATAACCAAGGAGTATTTTATCTATTAATTTCTCCAAAGGGATTAAAAAAAAAGTATTTGTTAAAGCATTGTAAGCTATAAACCAATCCATCTAGCCATGAGCTGAATTACACACTTTGATTTGTAGCAAAAAAAGTGTTTGAAAATCGGAAAAAAATACAAAGGTTCAAGGCTGTACTTAAAGCTGCACTATGTAACTTTTCCTTCCACTATTTTGACATTGTAACATCCTGGATATGACCAGGATGGATTAATCCTGAGTAAAGTTATGTACTCATGTTCACATCAAGCAACAATTGCATTTACATACTATCATTCCCGGTTCCAAAATGGAGATTTCACAGTGATGAGCATTTAATAGAAGAGCAATTTTGGGCTGAAAAGTTCTTAAAGGGATAGTTCACCCAAAAATGTCATTTGCTAGATTGCAAGATATTTTAAAGAATGTTGGTAACCAAACCGTTTCTGGCCCACGTTGACTTTTCATATTATGGAAGTCAGGCCAGAAACTTGAGGGTGAGTAAATTATGGCAGATTTTTTATTTTGTGGTGAACTATCGTTTTAAGAACTGTTCACTCAAAGGTCCTCTGGGAACGCTGAGACGTCGCTGTGAAAACTCAATTTTGGAACCTTTAGTTTTTTTTAAAGAGTTTAAAGGTGCACTATGTAACTTTTCCGTCCACTAGAAGTCGCCAGAAACTATAAAACCAGAAACGCTATAAAACCAGAAACCGAGGGAAACGCAGATATGATGCCATCGACAGGCGACTCCCTCACACGTCCCGGTTCCTTGGGTAAAAGAGCAATTTCTCACGATTTACAAATAGTTGGAAACATTTGGGATACTGTAAGTACTCAACTGAACAAAATATATAACACTGGCCTAAGTCCTTGCTGAACATTGTTGATATTTGAAATCAACCCAAACAAACACACCCCTCCCTTCATTGCTCCGCCTCCAAAGCTCACTCTCCAATCCGATCGCTGGAATGCGAGGTGCACTAACAAGGACACAAAACAGTAAACACCGCATTCTCTAGCAGTCATCTAGCCTGACGTCGTCATACTCAGATTAGAATATGAGGCTGCGTCCCAATTCGCCTACTTATACTACGTCCTAAAAGTATGTACTCTTTTTTTGAAGAAAAAGTACATACTTTTGAGTGTGTAGCAGAAGACTATGCAAGCTTTGGGACATACTACTTCGTCATCTTTAACGGACTCTGTAGCTTAGTTACGTGCGTCCGTCACCGTTTAAACTGCCCTGTCAATCATCGTCACAGTTCAAATCCTCCACATTCAGTTTAATTTCCTACCGTATCGGAGAGAAATGTAGTCGCTCGTTGATCTGCCATTTGTGGGTCTTTAATGCAGAGACTCCTCTCATGTGTTTGCAAAGTTAATGGCCAAACATATCATTACAAAAGTTCTCAATGCTGCTGAAGGAGAAATATAATGTGGCTAACATTGAATAAATATCTTTTCGTCAGGTTAAATACTGATAATTGCTAACTCAAACCACTTTATCTAATCCTTTCCACTTAACCGTCAGACTCGCGTAACCGTTATGTTTGTAGTTTTTTTTTAACACTTTTTATCCGCGTTTGTAGTTCTAATCGAATCCTCGTCCATCTCGCAATGGGTTGTGGGCAATATCAGCCGTTAGAGTGCGCATCGATCTGCACTTTGAAATATGACCGGAAATAGTAAACCATCCGGGAATCTTTGGAATACTCTTTTCAACATACTAACATTTGGGACATACTAATTCTTTTTTCAAATACTATTTAGTACGGATAGTATGCGAATTGGGACGTAGCGTGAGTCTGATACTGCTCCACTGGGCTGTGATTATGGGGTGTTTCAACCGGACCAGGAGACCTAGACCAACAACCAATCAGAGCAACGGAGCGACACATAGTTGTCAACAGAACTCAACTGCACACACGCAGGAAGAAGTAGAAGAAGAAGAAGTGTAAAAAATCTTGGTTCTCCGTTTAGTAAATTAATTCAACCCAAGCGCTCTTTGGTGATGTGATGATTACGTTACTGTTGATCATCTGTCCATCATCGTATTAAAGCATTTGATTGGTCCGAACAGCTCTGGTTCGAGCATAGTTGCTCCACAACGGATCAAGTCCAGACCGAACTTCCCGACCTCAAATGTTGTGGGCGGGGCTAAGATCGGCTAGCATCCAGCAGGCTAGCAGTCATCAGCCTGAACAGCTGACCTCCGTTACACAGGCAATGCAAGAGTGGATGTCAATTTATCGTAACAGAAGCACAACAAAATAATGCTTCACGAATAATAAAGTGAAGATGATGAACGAAGACAAGGAAGCAAAGAAAATGAACATACAGTACACAAGAATAAATACAAGCAAGAGTTTGTTGTTAGTTGCCAACAGCACAGCAGCTCCAGACAAACAATGACACTCAAAACCAGTGTTCCTCACGTGTGGAGCAGAAACAACACACCTCCTCGGCTGTTTTCAGGCCTTCCCGCTTTGCTCTCGCCAGCGCTGGAAAGCTTTTCTCTTTTTGTAATGTCTCTCATGCATCTATCTTTCTACAGTCTTTCTTCAAATCTCCCTCTTGCTCTTTCTCTCTCCTCCACCGCCCCCTAATGCTGATTGCTTACATGTTTGTTGTTGTGTCTGGTTATGGTCCGACCAACTTTCAAACAGCGTTTTTCAAATATTGCTTACCCCACCTTTAATGGCTTTAGTGAGGGAAAGAACTACAATCCCATGAAGCATTGCGAACAGTATAATCAAGTTTTAAACTATACATACATATATATATTTATATATATACGTTTATTGCAAATATTGAGAGTGTAGAGAGAACACTTGATTACAACGTTTGCTGTCTTCATGGGAGTGGGTGGAGCTTACAAGATCTTTTGCTGCTTGATTTGACACTCTGATTGGTGGAATCCTCTGTACGGCATTATGGGTAATGTAGTTTTTCCACCACAAAAAAAACTAAGCTAAAATAATGCAGGCTGACAGTTTCAACAGAAGCAAATACTATAAAATAACAACCTCGTAGCTCAAAGTAGGTCTTTCTTTAAAGGTTTATAAGTTACTGTTAAAATATCTTTTTTTTATGTTTTATTATATGAAATTATGGAGTTTTTACTTCCGGAACCTGACTGCTGCATTATATGCATTATCCCGAATGATGCACTTTATACATTATGCACTTATATATAGTCTACTTATGCACCTGCTTATACTTATGCATGTTCTCAATCATGTAGTGTATGAATTTTATAAGGTTATTTTGTCATTCATATTTTCGGTGTGAACACACAGACTCACACTATTTATATACTACAAAACAGCATGGAATATGGTGCATAAGTATGCCAACTGGGATGTATCTTTACTTTCTTCAAGTATGGCTTTAGCAATTGCACTGCAAAATCCTATTGAAGGAGGAACTGAGTCTCATGTAGGGACCAGAATATCATCACTTTTGACATGAGTCAGTAAGCAACACCCTAACAACTGCTTAGCAATGCACTGGAAACCACCCAGAACACTTTAGCAACCATATAGCGACACTCCTGACAACCATCCAATGCTTGGGTTTGCAGCCTATCATATATAGGCCTATTTCTTAAATGTTTTCTATTCATTTTACGGTTAGATTATGTGTTCATTATTTATTTTTTAATTACATTTGTCCTTTGGGACAAACTGAGGTGTCACTTTTGCAGTTGTTGACTTGTCACATCACAGCCTGTGGGCTTATTATTAGACACTGAAAATACTGTCTGGAGCCAAAAACCTCAAGCCTTTTCTCCATAGAAGTGTCTCTTGGGTTTTATTCACAATCATTATGGGATGGTGGTTGAGATTTTTTCTTTCAAATTATCTTCACATGTTGGTGTGCATCACTGTGGTTCTTGTGCTTTTATTATTATTATTTTTGATGCAATGTGTGCTCGTCTGACTTTAGGTGAAGTGTGTAATTTCTGCAATAAATGAAGAGAGTTTTCAAAATAATGGACAAAAATGTGCTAGTGGTACAAATACATCAGTGTTTTAATATGGCGCAGAGTCATATAGCACTTAAACTATTGGGGGAATCAATCTATGAATGACTTAGTTACAGTATCTATCCACATTAACAGATCATAAGAGCCTATTTTAACTTACACACTTCACCTCTAAAGGAAATCGATCTGTTCATAAACTCCCTTTTTATCACTGGGGACTTTTTGTCCATCTCTTTCAAAGCGCAAGGTCATCTATAAAGAAGCAGAAAGAGAAACGGAGAAAATGAAGTTCTTTTAAAGCAATGGCTGAGTGAAATGCTCTCTGGACGTTTTTCACACATCCCTGCTGTCCGTCAGATTAGCACCTCCCCAAAGATCCATTACTGGAGCGTTTTGACAATCTCCAGGGAAGCCCCAGAAAGAGGGACAAAGGAAAAGCTACTGTATACTTGACTGAAAGGGCACAGCCTGAACATGACACACATAGGCTATGTGATGTCTGTGTGTATCTGCTCAATCTGTAAAAAAAAAACGAACAAAAAAACAACAACACATTTTTAGTTAAAGGAGCTGTATGTAGGACTGTGGCCAAAACTGGTACTGCAATCACTTTCAAATGACTGTAGAGCGGTGTATCCCCTCTCCCCCTCCCCTGACTCGAGGTTGCCAGATAGGCTGCAGGATCCAGCAGGAACGTAGGCTGCTACACGGAGCTTTCAATGGCAAGTGACGAGTCGTACACAGTAAGATTTTTTTTCTTTCTGTTAATTATGTTTATGCTTCAAGAGCGATGTTTTGTGAAGTAATTATGAATCGCAAAAATGTATTAATGACGATTAGCCAAATATAATCGTAAATATGAACGCTCGTATGTGACAGTGCATTCCCACATGAAAAAATACTATAGTAAAATTACAGCAAAGCTAAATAACATTAGCAATGGTCATACAGGTCAACTTGCAGCATGTTTTGTCCACTATATATGCGAAGAACGAATGAGGAATAATTTTTACCGAGGTAACGTTAGGCTACTGTCTCAAATACGTTTTCACATTGCCATAATAGGCGTGCTAATGTTGTTTTCCTCAGCGTCCCAGCATAATGACAGAGAAACGGGCTCTGATAATGCATTACTAATGTTAGCAATGACGACTCGCCGTTTTTATTTACCAAACAATTCCTTAACGTTACCTTTTCAATTCAATGACCCACCTCCTCCATCTGCGCTAACCTAACGTTACTTTGCACGAACATGCATATCTTTGTTCGACTGTCATAAATATTTGAAATGTCCATTTACATTAAGTACAAGTTAGCCAAACATATGAACCTTACCTGTCCAGGAGAAAATTAGCAACGTTGGCATCAGTCTTCAAATTATTCTTAGTTTTTAGCCGTCTCCATCTTTCAAAGGCATCTCTTATACAAATCCTTGTTTTATTTCGGACACTGTCACAACGTTTTTCTGATTCATAACGAGGTCGTTTAGGTTTCGTAAAGTTAGACATTGTTTATCCAAAAAGTTTATAGCTGCAGCTGTGGTAACTAGAGCAGAGCTGGCAACCCGAATGCAGAAACACTACTGACTTCGTGATTGGTAGAGGGTGGAGGGTGGTGCTTCAGGCCAAAACACAACATGTCAACATCAACATCAGTTGAGGGCAGCAACTTCACTTTTAAAATGACAATATCTTGGCTGGACAACCGTTGTCAGTGATATAAGTATTTGAAATTAACATGATTTCTTAATGTCTAGTGACATATCAGGGCCATTTTATGATTAATTGAAATACATTTCTTACATACAGTTCCTTTAAAGGTGCAGTAAGCGATTTCTGAGAAACACTGTTGATATCTGAAATCATCCCAAACAAACACACCCCTCCCTTCATTGCTCCGCCCCCAAAATGGACGATAACACAATGCAAGAGTGGATGTCTCTTTATCATAGCTGAAGCGAAGCAAGATAAAGCTTGGTGAAAATTTAACATAGATGACGAACGAACGTCAAGAACAAACAATTAACATCCAGTACACAAGAGTAACTACAAGCTAGAGTTGGTTGTTAGTCGCCAGCAGCTCCAGACAAACAATGACACTTAAAACTGGCCTGTTAGAGCTCACATTACAACAACAGCATATCTTGGTTCTGTGAAACAGCAAAACCAATGTTCCTCACGTGTGGAGCAGAAACAACACAACCTCTGCGTCCGTTTTCAGGCCTTCCCGCTTCAGTCTCTCCAGCGCTGGAAAGCTTTTCTAATATTAACGCGGGTCCTAAAGCTCTTGCCTGATCATAACCCAGTGATATTCCTCTGAGCTTTTCTCTTTTGTAATGTCTCTCAGACATCTCTCTTTCTACAGTCTTTCTTCAAATCTCCCTCTTGTTCACGCTCTCTCCTCCCCCATCACGAGTAAACACGCCCCCTACTGCTGATTGGCTCACTCTCTCCTCCCCCATCATGAGTGGACACGCCCCCTACTGCTGATTGGCTCACTCTCTCCTCCATCATGAGTGGACACGCCCCCTACTGCTGATTGGCTTACTCTCTCCTCCCCCATCATGAGTGGACACGCCCCCTACCGCTGATTGGCTCACTCTCTCTTCCCCCATCATGAGTGGACACGCCCCCTACTGCTGATTGGCTCACTCTCTCCTCCCCCATCACGAGTAAACACGCCCCCTACTGCTGATTGGCTCACTCTCTCCTCCCCCATCATGAGTGGACACGCCCCCTACTGCTGATTGGCTCACTCTCTCCTCCATCATGAGTGGACACGCCCCCTACTGCTGATTGGCTCACTCTCTCCTCCCCCATCATGAGTGGACACGCCCCCTACCGCTGATTGGCTCACTCTCTCTTCCCCCATCATGAGTGGACACGCCCCCTACTGCTGATTGGCTCACTCTCTCCTCCATCATGAGTGGACACGCCCCCTACTGCTGATTGGCTCACTCTCTCCTCCCCCATCATGAGTGGACACGCCCCCTACTGCTGATTGGCTCACTCTCTCCTCAATCATGAGTGGACACACCCCCTACTGCTGATTGGCTCACTCTCTCTCCTCCCCCATCATGAGTAAACACGCCCCCTACTGCTGATTGGCTCAATCTCTCCTCCATCATGAGTGGACACACCCCCTACTGCTGATTGGCTCAATCTCTCCTCCATCATGAGTGGACACACCCCCTACTGCTGATTGGCTCACTCTCTCCTCCATCATGAGTGGACACGCCCCCTACTGCTGATTGGCTCAATCTCTCCTCCATCATGAGTGGACACACCCCCTACTGCTGATTGGCTCACTCTCTCCTCCCCCATCATGAGTGGACACGCCCCCTACTGCTGATTGGCTCACTCTCTCCTCCCCCATCATGAGTGGACACGCCCCCTACTGCTGATTGGCTCACTCTCTCCTCCATCATGAGTGGACACACCCCCTACTGCTGATTGGCTCACTCTCTCCTCCATCATGAGTGGACACACCCCCTACTGCTGATTGGCTCACTCTCTCCTCCATCATGAGTGGACACGCCCCCTACTGCTGATTGGCTCACTCTCTCCTCCCCCATCATGAGTGGACACTGTTTTCAAAATTGATAATAATCATAAATGTTTCATGAGCTGCAAATCATCATATCAGAATGATTTCTGAAGGTTCATATGACACTGAAGACTGGAGTAATGATGCTGAAAATTCAGCTTTGTTCACAGGAATAAATGACACTTTAAAATATAACATAATAGACTGTAATAATTTCACTTTTGGGCCCAAACAAGGGACGCCAATTATGTAGTGATTTTACCTTCGTCCATCCAAGGACGTTAGGTAAGGTAGTGATTGGTACTCACGTCACCGATGACGTTGTGATTTCTGGATCACACGTCACTTAAGGTGTGGTTATGAGTACATCAGATGACCACCTTCCCCCTCTCTTAGTTTGGGACACTAGTCAAGGTCTTTTACCTTGGCTCTATGAGAACACTCCACACAGGAGGCTGTTCAATCATTTTAGATTGAATGTAAAGTGGGGAGAGTTGGTCAGCTGATTTATCTGAAAGATTGGTGAGATTTCTAACTTGTAGAGCCTTTTCTGTATTATCAGCACAAGTAAGACACAATTGTAATAAAACAGATTTTATTAACAAAAGATAAACAAGAATAACTAACACAACTACTAAATGAATACAATGAATGATAAAGGAATAAAGTGCATAAGATACATAAAATACATGTGATTAAGTTGAGTGTGGCTATGGAAGAGTTGCGTTATCTTATGGAAAGATAAACTGTTGTTTCTCTGAAACTAAGGTGAAGAACCTTATTATGAATCAAACAAATAAACGAAAGATTATTTGTTGTTAACTAGCATCAGTTAAATTACCTCTAATGTAAATTAGAAAATCATATACTGATAATATACAACAATGCCAAGGTCTCTGGAAAGAGGTTTGGTTAAGTGATATTTACGTTCCACTTGGTTGAGTGAGCAGTCCGATGGAGGTGACTTCTTCCACTGGTTGTGCTGGGTGACAATGCAGTGGGAAAGGAGCTGGAATCCGTTTCAACAGTCTTGAACACGAAGATCTGTGGGACGCTGATCTCCTGGAGCACCAAAGGGTCCTAAAATCTGAAACACGCAGATGAGGTCCTGAAGTAGGTGCAGAAGGTCCTTAATCTGGAACACGCAGACGAAGGAACCTCGAAGTGAAGGTTTGCTCTCCTGAGCTTAACCTTGTTGCAAATGTCTCTGTGTGTCTTCTGACTCTGTGGGTCAGGCACTCAGGGTCAATCCGCTTTGGTCTCTCTGGCATGGAGACTCGGGACGTACTGTAGTCTCGCTGGACTAAAACTCTGAACGTAGTGGTTGTTAATGTCTCTTTCCTCACAGGCTGGAGGCTCAGAACGTGGTTGTATCTGTTGCTGCCTCACAAGCTGTAGATTCAGATCCTTGGATCTTTTGTTGTCTCTCTGGATTAACCAGAGGCTCAGAACTTGGTGAACTGTTACTTAGTCTCATCCTTGCTGGGGAGACTCAGAACTTGTTGCTCTTTCACAATCTCTCTCAAGGAGAAATTCAGAACTTGTTGCTCTGTCACAATCTCTCTCAAGGAGAAATTCAGAACTTGTTGCTCTGTCACAATCTCTCTCAAGGAGAAATTCAGAACTTGTTGCTCTGTCACAATCTCTCTCAAGGAGAAATTCAGAACGTGGTGAACTGTTTCAGTCTCATCCTTGCTGGACAGACTCAGAACTTGTTGCTCTGTCACAATCTCTCTCAAGTAGAAATTCAGAACAAGGTGTGTCTGTTGAAAGGGTACCTTTATCCTTTTCCGAATAGGAGGAGATTGCAATTTGGCGCTTCTCCATTCCAGTGTTGCGATTGGCTGCTGGCATCAGAGGGGGTCCACAGTGAGACTCACCCTCCTTTCTCCTGTGGAACTCATTTGCATACTGTACACAGTTAGAAGTCTTTAAAGTGTCTTTAAAGTTTACCAATGCATTTCTCACTTTCCAAACCACCATCAGAATACCCTTGGCAATATTCTAAACAAATAGAAACCAAATATGATGGGAAAAGATTGAACTGTTCATTCATTAACAGCTGATTCTGTGTAAGATGTTGCATTACAAATAGCTGTCACTGAGAATACTTATTTCTCTGAATAAGTATGAAATGGATGTGTGTAGTTTACATCAGTCTTAAGGTTTCCAAACATAGTTATGAATGGATTTAGATGAATCATTGTGGTCTTTGTTTCACCCAGTACTGCTAAGGTCCTGTGGAATTTTTATGGCAGTCATAGACCAGGACATTAGGGATGTGGGTGAAGGGCAGGTACTGCATTTGGGCCAATGAGATGTCTTGTCCTTCCTGGGCTTGGTACAAGAGCTGGTCTTTTTGGTGTCTGGATGTTGTCATAGCATCTTATCTGATGGCGTTGGACAGTTTGTTTGTCTCAGTCTACCAAGATCCAATCAAATTGTAGCAAACCTTTGTCCACTGTTATAGACAGAGCGTGGCCCGGCCATAAACTGGGCCCTGGAATGTGCTGTCCACTACAAGACAATGGCTATAATAATATTTCACAATTTTACTGTACTTTTGATCAAACAAATTAAGCCTCTGTGAGAAAAAAGACTATCTAAAAAAATATAATCTTTTCTACTTTTGAACAGTAGCATACATATTCCATTTTAATTCTACTTTAAATTTAAAATGCAGATCTGATTTCTGTTTGCAACTTGTTGATTTGGACTTGAAGAGGCTCACCTCAGTGGTGGGCATGTGGATGTGTGTGTATCTGCTCCATACAGGATTTCATCACTGAAAGGTAATCCATCTAATGTGGGACAAACAGTGTCTGATACTATCTGCAGCCGTAGAGAAAGAGAGACTGAGAAAATATGTGCGTAAATGAGCTCATTTGAACGCATGCATGCATTATTAGTCATAAACGCTAAGTGTGCCAGGTGCCAGGTACAATTATAATCTAATGGCAGTGTCTGACGTCTCCCCCACTCTCCTCTGATCCAATCAGTGTCTTCTACATCTGTTCTCCACCAATCATATCGGCGCTCCGCACATCTCAACTGACCTAGTCCAAACCCTGCGGGGGGCGGGGGGAGGTGGATTGTCAGGCCCTGTACCCCCAAATTGGGTCACCTTGGACAAGAAAACACCTTTTACAAAACATGCTACAAATAACTAAATAAAATAAAATTGAATGTTCACTCAAAAATAAAAAAGAGTTCATAATTTTAATGGTCAACTATTCACTTTTTAAAATGCAAAATACCACGGCTGTGTCCAACACCGCTCCCTGTTTACTATATGGACTACATTGGGTGTCAGACATTTTGTAGTGGTGCCCAAATACTTAATTCTCTACATTCGTTCACTTTTTCTGATTCTGATTTTGAGTGTACGTTGATGTACACTTGCCAACAATCTGTTTGCCAAATTACATTAGAGTATCTAAAGACACATTCAGTTTACAAATGGCCGCGCCACATGAAAAATAGGGTGGATAGGGAATAGTTCGAGTAAGCATTTTCTGACACAGCTTATGCCTGAAATCTTGGCCCCATCTGTCAGCATCAGTCTTGCAGCTAAAGCAGATGTACTGGAGTAAATAATTCAGTACATAATTAGATGAGTGTTTGGCCTGATCTTCCACAGGGACGAATGTGACTGTGGATCCCTTCTCTCTGGATTAGACTGAGACTGTGAGTGTTGGAACGGATTTTCGCTTCCTGGTTTTTGTTTCTTTCAGCCAATAGCCTTGATGAGTAATCTCCAATATATATATATATATATATATATATATATATATATATATATATATATATATATATATATATATATATATATATATATATATATATATATATATATATATATATACAACCCCAAATCAGAAAAAGTTGGGACAGTATGGTAGAAGTGATTTCTAAATTTACTTTGACTTCATTGCAGACAATATGAACACAAAATATTTCATGTTTTGTCTGGTCAACTTCATGTCATTTGTAAATATGCATCCTTTCCTGTCATTCAGACCTGCAACACATTTCAAAAGAAGTTGGGACAGTAAAGCATTTACCACTTTGTAATGTTGCCATTCCTTTTCACAACACTTAAAAGATGTTTAGGGACTGAAGACACCAAGTGATGAAGTGTTTCAGGTGTAATTTTGTCCCATTCTTCCTGCAAACAAGTCTTAAGGTGGGCAACAGTACGAGGTCTTCGTTGTTGCATTTTGCGCTTCAAAATGCGCCACACATTCTCTATTGGAGAAAGGTCGGGACTGCAGGCAGGCCAGTCAAGTACCCGTACCCTCTTCCTCCACAGCCAGGACTGTGTAATGTGTGCAGAATGTGGTTTTGCATTGTCTTGTTGAAATATGCATGGACGTCCCTGGAAAAGATGTCTTCTTGAAGGCAGCATATTATGCTCCAAAATCTCTATGTACTTTTCAGCATTAATGGTGCCTTCACAGAAGTGCAAGTTACCTTTGCCAAGGGCACTGACACAACCCCATACCATGACAGACCCTGGCTTTTGGACTTGTTGCTGGTAACAGTCTGGATGATCCTTTTCTTCTTTGGTCCGGAGCACACAGCGTCCATTCCTCCCAAAAAATACCTCAAATACTGATTCATCTGACCACAGTACACGTTTCCACTGTGTGATGGTCCATCCCAGATGCCTCCGAGCCCAGAGAAGTCGACGGCGCTTCTGGACACAGTTAACATAGGGCTTCCTTTTGGCACAGTACAGTTTTAAGTGGCATTTGTGGATGTAACTACGTATTGTGGTACTTGACAAAGGTTTGCCAAAGTAGTCCTGAGCCCATGTGGTGATATCGCTTATAGATGAATGACGATTCTTGATGCAGTGCCGCCTGAGGGATCGGAGATCACGGTTGTTCAGCTTAGGCTTGCGCCCTTGTCCTTTACGCACTGAAATTCCTCCAGATTCCTTGAATCTTTTAATTATGTTATGCACTGTTGAATGTGAAATATTCAAATCTCTTCCTATCTTTCTTTGAGGATAATTTTCTCACGTATTTGTTGGCAAACTGCCGATCCTCGGCCCATCTTTGCTCCTAAAGTTTTAGACCTTTCTTGAATGCTGCTTTTGTACCAAATCATAATTACAATCACCTGTTGACATCACCTGTTTCAAATCACATCAATTTTTAACCATTTTACCTCATTACTAGCCCTAAATTGCTCCTGTCCCAACTTTTTTTGAAATGTGTTGCAGGTCTGAATGACAGGAAAGGATGCATATTTACAAATAACATGAAGTTGACCAGACAAAACATGAAATATTTTGTGTTCATATTGTCTGCAATGAAATACAAGTAAAAGTAAATTTAGAAATCACTTTTTTTTTTTTTTTTTTTTCGTCTTCCATACTGTCCCAACTTTTTCTGATTTGGGGTTGTATATATATATATATATATATATATATACACACCGATCAGGCATAACATTATAACACTGATTAACTCTTCATCGTGGCACCTGTTAGTGGGTGGGATATATTAGGCAGCAAGTGAACATTTTGTCCTCAAAGTTGGTGTGTTAGAAGCAGGAGAAATCCAAACCTGCAGCTCTTGTGGGGTGTTCCCGGTCTGCAGAAGGAACAGTGGTGAACCGGCGACAGGGTCATGGGCGGCCAAGGCTCATGGATGCACGTGTGGAGCGAAGGCTGGCCCGTGTGGTCCGATCAAACAGACGAGCTACTGGAGCTCAAATTGCTCAAGAAGTTAATGCTGGTTCTGATAGAAAGGTGTCAGAATACACAGTCCATTGCAGTTTGTTGTGTATGGGGCGGCATAGCCGCAGTCCAGTCAGGGAGCCCATGCTGACCCCTGTCCACCGCCGAAAGCACCAACAGTGGCACGTGAGCATCAGAACTGGACCACGGAGCAATTGAATAAGGTGACCCGGTGAATAACGTTTTCTTTTACATCACATGGATGGCCAGGAGAGTGTGCGTCGCTTACGGGGAACACATGGCACCAGGCCTCTTTCAGCAGATAATGCGCCGCCACAAAGCAAAAATGGTTCAGGAATGGTTTGAGGAGCACAACAATGAGTTTGAGGTGTTGACTCGGCCTCCAAATTCCCCAGATCTCAATCCAATCGAGCATCTGTGGGATGTGCTGAACAAACAAGTCCGATCCAAGGAGGCCCCACCTCGAAACTTGGTGCCAGATACCACAGCACACCTTTAGGGGTCTAGTGGAGTCCATGCCTCGACGGGTCAGGGCTGTTTGGGCAGGAAAAGGAAGACCAGCACAATATTAGCAAGGTGGTCATAATGTTAAACCTGATTGGTGTATGTATATGTATTAGGGCTGTCAAACTGAGTAATCGCATAAAAGTATATATATATATATATATAATACATGAACAAATATATATTTACCGATTTTATATAATCATTCATCTATACATACCATATATATGTATATGTTTTTACATTATCAATAATGTACATACACATTTTCAAATTTGATGTTATATTTAGCTGCTATGTCCTTCACCTAGTCTGGCAATTCTTTAAAGTTATTTTCTGAGATTGAATTGTAATGAATTGCAATTCAATAAATTAATTTGTGAATCACGTTATTTAAATGGTATGTTCTATATGAGAATAAACCGTCTTGATAGCAGCTATCCATCAATCAACTGAAAATCCCACTGTAAATTTGTCATGTAGAGTCAATAGATCAGCATGTTTCTGTCACTGTCGATTACACATTCCCATTGATTGGCTCACGGCACGATGTCCATGGCGTTTCCTGTTGGTTGACCTCAGGGTGACCCTACGATTCATGCTCTCTGACCTGAGCGGTGGCCTCAGCGCTAATGCTGTGTGACTGCGGTGACAGTGTTCACACGTCTAAAGCCGATCGTTCCTGGTGAGGGCCGGACAGTAATCTGGACTGGCTGCTGAGTGTTTGGTTGGGCAGGAGTGTGATTTGTTTGTCACAGGTGTTATTTTAATCTCTGCTTCCTGTCGCCGCCGCCGTTCACTGCTTTGTTTTTTCTTTTATTGGCTATGCATTAACTCTACAGTATCTCTGACACACACATTGGCTATCATACTAGTTTAGTATATAGTTCACTCTTAAAAAACAAATGTTCTTCATTGGCATTGATGGCACCATGAACCTTTAACATCCACAGAATCTTTCCATTCCACAAAATCCAAACTGGTCGTATCCTTCCCTGATTCGTCGAGCTCCTACCATATGACCATTACGCTACCAGAACACAACAATAACAGACCAGAGGCGTCTCTCGCCACGGCTCTTTAACAGACCAGCCTTGAAGGCCGTGTAAACAATAACATGGAGACGGACCTGCAAACTTTGCTGACTTTGTTGTCCTTTTTAGCAGCCATTGTGCAGCAGGAACAAGAGCTATTATTAGAGCAAACGGCAACTGTGTACACTTGTACATGCATGCTCAGTGTGAATGAATGATCATGTGACATGCATTTTTGGGGATCGTTTTCATATGAAAACGCTGTGTTAAAACGAAAACGCACTAGTGTAAACAGGGCCTAAGAGAAAAATGGTTCATTGAAAGGTTCTTTGGGGAACCAAAAATGGTTCTTTTAAAAACACCTTTTGGAACATTTCTTTTCAGACACCCCAGGTAAATAGGGCAAAAACTAGTCACCATACTTCCCCGGTTGATTATATTACAAATTGCAAACATTTTTTGTATTACAAGTTTTCCAAAATGTTATGTTTAAATGTGTAAATGATGCATTATCTAATCAAATATGCACTCATTTGCATACATTTCTAGAACAAACATTTGAACATTGGATAAAGCCAGGCTCAAAATTCTTGTTTCTTGTTCTTTTTTGTGTGTGTGTGTTGTTGTTGACATATTAGAGCCAAAGGTTTTTACTAAGGGGATTTTGGATATCTCTTATCGCTCCATAAATCAGAAAATAGTCAACAGCCAGAATTATTATTTTTTTTAAACATTTTTTTAGGAATAAAATGCGTAAAATCAGGTAAATTATATATGAACAAACCCCTCTGTAAAAACCTTCTGAATATAGATACACTATATTGCCAAAAGTATTGGGACACCCCTCCAAATCATTGAATTCAGGTGTTCCAATCACTTCCATGCCAAAGGTGTATAAATCAAGCACTAGGTATGCAGACGCTTCTACAAACATTTGTGAAAGAATCTATTCGTGAAATTTCCTCACTACTAAATATTCCACGCTCAACTGTTAGTGGTGTTATAACAAAGTGGAAGCGATTGGGAACAACAGCAACTCAGCCAAGAAGTGGTAGACCACTTAAAATCACAGAGCGGGGTCAGCGCATGCTGAGGGTCACAGTGCGCAGAACTTTCTGCAGAGTCAACAGCTACAGTTCGTGTGGCCTTCAGATTAGCTCAAGAACTGTGTGTAGAGCTTCATGGAATGGGTTTTCATGGCCGAGCAGCTCATCCAAGCCTTACATCACCAAGTGCAATGCAAAGCGTGGGATGCAGTGGGGTAAAGCATGCCGCCACTGGACTCTAGAGCGGTGGAGACGTGTTCTCTGGAGTGACCAATCACGCTTCTCTGTCTGGCAATCCGATGGACGAGTCTGGGTTTGGCGGTTGCCAGGAGAACGGTACTTGCCTGACTGCATTGTGCCGACTGTAAAGTTTGGTGGAGGGGGGATTATGGTGTGGGGGTGTTTTTCAGGGGTTGGGCTTGGCACCTTAGTTCCAGTGAAAGGAACTCAATGCTTCAGTATACCAAGACATTTTGGACAATTTCATGCTCCCAACTTTGTGGGAACAGTTTGGGGACGGCCTTTCCTGTTTCATCATGACTGCACACCCGTGACCAAAGCGTCGGTCCATAAAGACGTGGATGAGTGAGTTTGGTGTGGAGGAACTTGACTGGCCTGCACAGTTGAGTCCTGACCTCAACCCGATAGAACACCTTTGGGATGAATTAGAGCAGAGACTGAGAGCCAGGCCTTCTCGTCCAACATCAGTGCCTGACCTCACAAATGCGCTTCTAGAAGAATGGTCAAAAATTCCATAAACACACTCCTAAACCTGAGGAAAGCCTTCCCAGAAGAGTTGAAGCTGTTAGAGCTGCAAAGGGTGGACCAACTCCATATTAAACCCTACGGATTAACAATGGGATGTCATTAAAGTTCATGTGCGCATGTAAAGGCAGGCGTCCCAAAACTTTTGGCAATATAGTGTAGGAATAAAACTGTAAAGTTTGGTGTAGTACGTGCTACTGAAGCAGAGATTTCGGACTGCAGGAGAAAAAAACTAATTTTGAGAAAACAGCATTTAAAGATATGTACTGTAATTGAAATCTACAGACACAAATAGATTACAGTGCTATAAAAGATACACTTGAAAGTCTATTTTGGATGCTTTATATCCACTAGTCTGAAAAAAAAAAAAAACACTATAACAAGCCAAAAAGCCCAAAATCTACAGATTTTTCCCCGTTTTTGCCTAGAGTCTCACCTTAAGAGCGCTTGCCTACTGTTTCTTTAAATATCCATCAAAAAGAAGGCATTAATCACTGAACACTAACTACTAAAAGTGGAAAAGTACGCCAGGCAGTGTCTACACTCTTAAGAATAAAGGTTCTTCATTGGCATCTACAATGAAGAACCTTTAACATCCATGGAATCTTTCCATTCCACAGAATGTTCTTTAGAGTGAACAAAAGGTTCTTTAGATTTCTAGAATGTTCTTCAATGTTATTTTAGGAACTCTTAACTGAAAGGTTCTTTTGAGGAACCAAAACGGGTTTTATATGGCATAGCTGTAGTGTGTTTTTAGATATATATGAAGATCAGGAACACACACACACACAAACACACACCCTTCTAACATCCTTGACACGCCCAAAAATAAATCTCAAGAGACAACCTGCCGTGGGCGACTTCACACTCACCTTCTTTCTTCTTCTCAGAGGCATCTGCTCCAAAATGTTGTGACACACACCATGTACCAACACATGCTCAGATCAGTCTGGATAAAGCTAGGAACACACACACATTTGCCCGCTTATTTTTGCATAACCTCAAATCACAAAACATCCAAATATTTCAATGCCACGTATTTTAGCAACATTTTAATTCGACGAAAACATGTCAATTTGTTCCCACAAAAGCATGTGAGAGCAAGCATGCACTTTCACCTGTATACATCAGCCAATGTCACAATGTCATCAGATGAAAACGGTCATCTTTAGTGCTCGTGCCTAAAGCTTTAGTAATGAGTTGGGATACAGGGATAAATAAAATAAAAAACTAAATAGCAGTTTTGAAAATGTATGATTAAATAAAATTCAATGGATGTTTCCATCAGGGTCAAATTCCTCGGGGCAACGTAAGCGAAGTGCATGTTAAGGGCGCAATGCAAAACATTGTGTTGTGAGGATGGAAACGAATCTTTTCAAAGGTGTTGCTATGTTATGAGTTTTTGATGGCATGCCGAAATGCTTAAGGTTAGGGGGTTTTGTGCTAGCAAGATATATCAAACAACCACAACCTCAGATTAATCAATTATACCTGCATGTTTATGTTAAAACTGTAATCTCCATATGTGATGCATATCTAAGATTTATATATTAAAGCACGCTCTGACTTCTACAGCAAAAACGGTTGATATATGAGCTGTGAAGTTTCTTAAATCATCGTTTTTTGAGATGAAACTACCCTTCTAGGTGGATGTATTAAGCGAAAGTCACCGGTTTTACATGGTTTTGCATGAGATGAAATGGTCTAAATAATTATCATGTATATCAGCTGTTCTTAAATCACAGATCCGTTCACGATATTCTCTCTCTCTCTCTCTTTCATTATACACACGGTATAGAGTGAGAGAGATGAATCCTTTGGGATGTCATGAAATATGGGACACAGATGTTTGTCCTGACGCCTGAAAGAAACACATCAAAGATGTATCCCAGAAAACCACAGGAGAGTGAAGCGGACACTATCTCCTTTACTTTTCTTCATGACATGCATAATTCACCTACAGTAACACAATTCAGCCTTGCTGTGAAAGGAATAATACTAATTTACATCAATAATAATATTTGATCTGATATACCACAATTCCTGCACCGTCAATCAAATTATCCAATAATACATGCCTGTGATGAAAATAAAATATTTCCCGAAAGCAATGTAACAGCGAAACACCACCACAATTGTGGTGTTGAAGATGGTTGTCAGGGAGTTGTTTGGTAGTTGCTAGGGTGTTTATGTGGTTTTGGCACATCGCTACGTGGTTGCTAGAATATACACGTTATATTGCCAAAAGTATTGGGACACCCCTCCAAATCATTAAATTCGGGGGAAATTTAAATCTCTTCCATGGCCACAGGTGTATAAATCAAGTACTAGTCATCCAGACGCTTCTACACACATTTGTGTTAGAATGTGTGGCTCTCAGAACGGTACTTGCCTGACTGCATTGTGCTAAGTGTAAAGTTTGGTGGAGGGAGGATTATGGTGTGGGGGTTGTTTTTCAGGGGTTGGGCTTGGCCCCTTAGTTCCAGCGAAAGGAACTCTTACTGCTTCAGCATACCAAGACATTTTTTGACAATTTCATGCTCCCAACTTTGTGGGAACAGTTTGGGGATGACCCCTTCCTGTCCCATCATGACTGCGCTCCAGTGCACAAAGCAAGATCCATAAAGACATGGATGAGTGAGTTTGGTGTGGAGGAACGTGACTGGCCTGCACTGAGTCCTGATCTCAACCCGACAGAACACCTTTGGGATGAATTAGAAGCGCTGGAGACTAAAGTGTTCCTGATGGTTTCACACTTAATTCTTCACCTTAATTCTTAATTCCTTTGCAGTTATCATGTGTCTTTTCTTCACCACCTATTTTTGTCTGACCCGGCTGACCCAATGAGCATTTCACTGTCCAATGGTCATGCCTTAACTGCAATGTCTAGTATATTTAATAATTTTTAAATTTGAAAGTTAAATCTCTTTTTTGGCTCATTTTATCTGTAAAAGAAAACGTTCCTAATAATAATTATGCACACCTGAATATAAAGTGTTTTCCATTTACAGCCTTCATGAACAATTATATATCACTTATAAATGATTAAAAACAAAATTAATAGTTATTAAGATTAATGTGGTTTGGAATTGGTAAAATGTGCCTGACTCCTGACATCAGAGCAGCTGAAGAAGCAGTGGATTCATTTTATTTTTTTGAACAGAATGATCCAGCTTATAGAGCGATACTGGTCACAGCAGTAATGAATGAGAAAACACACACTTTATTACAGTTATTGGTTATATTGGTTACAGTTATAGCGTTAGTTCTGGCAGGGCACGTTAGTCAAGCTGGCATCAGCTGACTCTCAGCTGATCACGTCTACCTCAGAACATCAGAACACATCAGAACACGCACCAGCCGACTCCAGAACAGCTTCTTCCCACAAGCAATTAGACTCCTGAACTCTTGATCCATCAGGATCATAACACACACTGGACAGAATATCACTCAGCACAACCCACTGTCGATACACACACATTATATACACATTTATATAATTTATATTTATCATATAGCACCTATTGCACATTGGATCTCTACTGTGAATAATAATGTATACTGTACATTGTATACTATTATTATTATTATTATAGCGTAATGTATATTGTTTAATGTATGTTTTAGTGTGTATATTGTTTAAAGTATATTGTTTAAAGTATATTGTTTAAAGTATATGTATATTGTAAGTATGTGTATATTGGTTAAAGCTGTGAGAACCACACTCACATTGTGTAAATTATTTATTGTTTATTGTAGAGTTTACTGTGCTGTGAGTAATTGTGGGCGCATCAGTGTAATCTGATGCTGCTCTAAATGTTGTACATGTCATGTCGTGACTACTATGTTGCTCGGAACTGCACCAAGAATTTCACCTGCTGTTGCACTTGTGTACATGGCTGTGTGACAATAAAGTGATTTGATTTGATTTGATTTGATTTGATTTGGCCTATAGAGATACGATGCCTATCACAGCATGCATATAAGCTCCTTCAGTATCATCAGCTGCTATCGCGTTCTCCGGAGCTAATTATCATGCCGAATTTGGAGGCACGCTGTTGCATAAAACCATTCTGCTTTTATTGGTGACATGTTGTTTTCGAAGTCTGTGTGAATTGTCTGTGTGAATAAGTACACCTCAGGAAACACTATAAAATAATAGAAAAATGCCATGCCATGGGACCTTTAAGTAACCTCGTAGGTTACTTAAAGGTCCCATGGCATGGCATTTTTCTATTATTTTATAGTGTTTCCTGAGGTGTACTTATATTGTTAGTATGATTTTTACATCACAAAATGTCATAATTTAGAAATAAAATGCATTTTTTCTATACTGCTGTTTGCCCTGTGGCTGACTGCCCTGTTTCAAGAGGCTGTGAGACTTCAGTAAAAACGCCCACTGTTGTGATTGGCTGACATCTTTGCATTTGAAATGAGCGGAGGGGGCGTGGTTTAACGAGGTCTACGACGCACGAGCTGCTGCCAGAGAGACGGATGGACCTGAGTTCACTTCTCATCAGTTCTCAGCACGTCTCAGTTCAGTGAACTGTTGTAGTTACAGCATATACTTCAGGTTATTAGTTTATTTCTAGTCGGAGGGGCTGTCACTCATGTCAGAAAGTTAGTAACTTTAGTAAATTATGGATTAGCGCTGACTCGAGACGCGAACCGTTTAGAACGATTCAGTCCGATTTGGTGAACTGGTTCGGTTCACTAAAAAGAACCGATTCAAATGAATGATTCGTTCGCGAACCGTGGAAATAATCTATTTGAACATATGTTTTAATATGGGTTTTGATATAGGTTTTTAATATATGTGACATATATAAAATTGGCCGTTTTCCTATATTATATGTACATATATGCACATATGTGTACATATACACTCACCTAAAGGATTATTAGGAACACCTGTTCAATTTCTCATTAATGCAATTATCTAATCAACCAATCACATGGCAGTTAATTCAATGCATTTAGGGGTGTGGTCCTGGTCGAGACAATCTCCTGAACTCCAAACTGAATGTCAGAATGGGAAAGAAAGGGGATTTAAGCAATTTTGAGCGTGGCATGGTTGTTGGTGCCAGACGGGCCGGTCTGAGTATTTCCCATTCTGCTCAGTTACTGGGATTTTCACACACATCCATTTCTAGGGTTTACAAAGAATGGTGTGAAAAGGGAAAAACATCCAGTATGCGGCAGTCCTGTGGGCGAAAATGCCTTGTTGATACTAGAGGTCAGAGGAGAATGGGCCGACTGATTCAAGCTGATAGAAGAGCAACTTTGACTGAAATAACCACTCATTACAACCGAGGTCTGCAGCAAAGCATTTGTGAAGCCACAACACACACAACCTTGAGGCGGATGGGCTACAACAGCAGAAGACCCCACCGGGTACCACTCATCTCCACTACAAATAGGAAAAAGAGGCTACAATTTGCACAAGCTCACCAAAATTGGACAGTTGAAGACTGGAAAAATGTTGCCTGGTCTGATGAGTCTCGATTTGTGTTGAGACATTCAGATGGTTGAGTCAGAATTTGGCGTAAACAGAATGAGAACATGGATCCATCATGCCTTGTTACCACTGTGCAGGCTGGTGGTGGTGGTGTAATGGTGTGGGGGATGTTTTCTTGGCACACTTTAGGCCCCTTAGTGCCAATTGGGCATCGTTTAAATGCCACGGCCTACCTGAGCATTGTTTCTGACCATGTCCATCCCTTTATGACCACCATGTCCCCATCCTCTGATGGCCACTTCCAGCAGGATAATGCACCATGTCACAAAGCTCGAATCATTTCAAATTGGTTTCTTGAACATGACAATGAGTTCACTGGACTAAAATGGCCCCCACAGTCACCAGATCTCAACCCAATAGAGCATCTTTGGGATGTGGTGGAACGAGAGCTTCGTGCCCTGGATGTGCATCCCACAAATCTCCATCAACTGCAAGATGCTATCCTATCAATATGGGCCAACATTTCTAAAGAATGCTTTCAGCACCTTGTTGAATCAATGCCACGTAGAATTAAGGCAGTTCTGAAGGCGAAAGGGGGTCAAACACAGTATTAGTGTGTGTTCCTAATAATCCTTTAGGTGAGTGTATATGTACATATATACACGTGCATACCAGTACATATACCTATATAGGTACATATATGCATGTATATATGCACCTATATGTTCACCTATGTACTTTTCTTTGTTGTTGCAACATTTGGACTGTAATGACCTTTCAGCCATATTCATCTAGAGACTGCATTAAGACAATACAGGAAAACATTGCGTTTTGCATTGCATTTGGTGGATGTAACGGTGAATGTGTGGATGTGTATGAGCTGTATTGTGAATCTGGATGTGACTTGAAATTGGAAAAAAGGCTTGATTGACAAAATAAAAAAAACGACAAACCATTTTGTTATACATTTCCTTCTTTTCCACTATCTTCATACAAGGAAAAAAATCGACCTTGTAAATGTTTCAGGAAAACGTGTAGACATCATAGCTTTCCATCTCCTCTCACTTAATTGCCATAGTTAAATTCCATAACATGCCAATTACGTGTTCGCACATACATAAGTTCTCACATAATTTTTTTTAGTTAGTTCTTAGTTATTGCATTGATAATAGATAATATGAGCTAGGCATCATGTATGACAGTTGCCAAAGTGAGATATGAGCTACAAAATGACCAGATCCTGCCATGAGCTATATAGGAGACATATCTTGTATGTATAGGGCTTATATGTGGATATAAAGAAGCAATACAGGAGACCTATATATGGCCTGTCTATGCACATATATGCACCTCAATTTTGCCTATATGTGAAATATATATGCATATATGCAGCATATATATTATCATATAAGTGCATATAAACTGCATCTAGGTTTCATATATCCTTATATAGGTTCTTTCCATGTGGGTTGTTCGACTCTGGTTTGAACTGAACACATCTACTGACATCACATTCAGCGCGTGAGATTGTCCTGTTTTGTTGTTGCGTGAGCACTTGAAGCCCCGCCCTCTTCTTGAAAGGGGGCCGGGAACACCAGCTCATTTGCATTTAAAGGGACAGCCACAAAAACGGCACATTTTTGTTCACCCCCAAAAAGTGACTATTTTAACATGTTATAAAAAATGATCTGTGGGGTATTTTGAGCTGAAAACTTCACATACACACTCTGGGGACATCAAAGACGTGTTTTAAAATAGGCCCCCTTTAAAGAATTGACTCTCATTGCTTTTTACGTCTTCATATGTAA
>NC_137098.1:63945598-64000598 GCF_949357685.1 Gobio gobio
TTTGGACCAATAAGTAATACCTCCGTTTTATCTGAATTTAATAGCAGAAAATTATATGTCATCCAGTGTTTAATATCATCAACACACGCTGTCAGTTTAGATAATTTAGCGTTTTCATCTGGTCGTGATGAAATATATAATTGAGTGTCATCAGCATAACAGTGGAAATTAATTCCATGTTTTCTTATAATATTACCAAGTGGCAGCATATATATTGAGAATAGCAGAGGGCCTAGCACGGATCCTTGCGGCACCCCATAGTCTACTGACGTCATCTTTGATTTTTCCCCATTTAGACAGACAAAATGGTAGCGGTCTGATAAATACGATCTAAACCAGTTTAATGCCTGTCCCTGAACACCAGTGTAATTTTGAAGTCGATCTAATAGTATTTTATGATCTATAGTATCGAACGCAGCACTAAGATCGAGTAGAACTAGTATTGAGATACAGCCTTGATCAGAAGCTAGAAGTAAATCATTTGTGATTTTAACGAGTGCAGTTTCTGTGCTGTGATGCTGCCTGAATCCTGATTGAAATTTTTCATAGATATCATTTTCTTGCAAGAAAGAGGACAATTGAGCGGACACAACTTTTTCTAGTATTTTAGACATAAATGGAAGATTTGAAATTGGTCTGTAATTTGCTAGGTTATTATGATCTAATTGTGGCTTCTTAATGAGAGGTTTTATGACTGCCAACTTGAATATTCTTGGAACATGACCTAAAGATAAAGACGAGTTAATAATATTGAGAAGAGGCTCTTCCACTACAGGTAACAATTCTTTCAGTAGTTTAGTGGGTATTGGATCTAATAAACATGTTGTTGGTTTAGATGCAATGATAAGTTTATTTAGCTCTTCCTGTCCTATAGTTGTAAAGCGGTATAGTAATTCTTGAGGGGCGATAATTGCGGTTGAATCATAAGACATCATTAATGATTGTACATTTACAATTTTGTTTCTGATGCTTTCTATTTTGTCAGCGAAGAAGTTCATAAAATCATTACTACTAAACTGTGACGGAATATTTTGCTCAGGCGATGCTTGTTTATTTGTTAGTCTAGCCACAGTGTTAAATAAAAACCTTGGATTATTTTGGTTATTTTCTATTAGTTTGCGGAGATGCTCAGCTCTGGCTGCTTTTAGGGCCTTTTTATAACGTGACATACTATCTTTCCATGCGATTCTAAAGACCTCTAAATTAGTTTGTTTCCATTTACGCTCTAAGTTACGAGTTTCTCTCTTGATAACATGTGTAGCACTGTTGTACCATGGTGCTTTATTTTTCTCTCTAACCTTTTTCAATCTAATTGGTGCTACAATTTCTAATGTACTAGAGAAAATGGTGCTCATACTGCTAGTCATTTCCTCTAGTTCATCTGTTTGTTTGGGTTCACTTAGCAGCTGAGACAGATCAGGTAAGCTATTTGAGAATCTATCTATAGTGGTTGGAAGGATTGTTCTGCCTGGCCGATAACGTGGCGCAACATGACAGATTTCAGCAGTACGCAGTATGCAAGTTACCATGTAATGGTCAGTGACATCATCACTTTGTGGTATAATATCTATGTCGGTTGGGTTGGTTCCATGTGATATAATTAAATCTAGTGTGTGATTAAGACGATGAGTGGGACCAGTGACGTTTTGCTTGACCCCAAAGGAGTTTAATAGATCTGTAAACGCAGCCCCTAACGCGTCATTTGTGTTATCTACGTGTATGTTAAAATCTCCAACAATTAATGCTTTATCGACGTTGACCAATAGATCTGAGAGAAAGTCTGCAAACTCTTTTAGGAAATCAGCATAGGGCCCTGGAGGTCTATATACAGTAGCTAAGGCTAGAGATAATACAGATTTCTTTCTTACATCTAATAGCGTAACATTTAGCACTAGTACTTCAAATGAATTAAACCTGTGACCTGTTTTCTGGGTAACATTTAGAATATCTCTATAGATTGTTGCAACACCGCCGCCACGACCAATCAGACGGGGCTCATGCTTATAACAGTATCCTGGCGGAGTAGACTCATTAAGACCGAAATAATCATTTGGCTTAAGCCAGGTTTCAGTAAGGCAAAGTACATCGAAACTATTATCTGTGACCATTTCATTTACAATAACCGCCTTAGGTGTGAGCGATCTAATGTTTAGAAGACCTAGTTTTAGAAATTGTTTTTGTTCACTAATATTGCGATTTTCTGGTTTAATCACAATTAGATTTTTCCTAGATCCTACAGTAGATTTAATGTTTGACCTCACTAAACGAGGAATAGACACAGTTTCTATATAATGTTCTACATTGGTACTTATGTCAATTAAGTTAGGACAGCAAATACTGTTATTTGGACTTTGACTTACTAGTCATATGATGGTGGTGTGCAGCGCTCTGGAGATGTTGTCCGACAGAAGAGCCGCTCCGATTCTGCTGGGGTGAAGGCCATCAGGACGGAAGAGCCTAGGTCGCTCCCAAAACAGATTCCAATTATTTACAAAGAGCAGCTTCTGTTCATTACACCATGACATTAACCATTCATTTAGAGCAAATAATCTACTGAACTTTTCATGTCCTAGTCGGTACGTGGGAAGCGGTCCAGAAACGATGATCGTTGCTTCAGGCGATGTTCTGCGCACCGTCTCGATCAGGCTCCTGTAGTCCCTCTTCAGAACCTCCGTCTGCCGCAGCCTGGTGTCGTTCGTCCCCGCGTGCAGCACGACAGCTCCGATACGCTCGTCACCGTTCAGGATCTCGGGAACCTGCGCAGCGACATCGAGAACTCGAGCACCAGGAAAGCAGTGAGTGATAACCTTGCCTTTACCTGAGGTAGCGTGGACATGCCGGACGATGGAAGTACCGATGACCACAGCGTCGCGTTCCGTCTCGCGAAGAGGGGAGAAGCGGTTCCGGGTGGAGATCTCGAAGACCGGGAGGGGCGGAGAGGTCCTCGCTCTGGTCCTGGCTCGCGTCTTCCGCTGTGGAAACACCCAGGGTCCATGGCGCTGTGTCGGTGCCGGAGTGAACGAAGCCAGGGATGATGATCGCGTCCTGGGTGCTTGGGTCCTGTGCAGAGAAACACGCGGAGTAGACGAGGTCGGAGTCAAAATGTTAGTATCCACTGACTTGTGCGCATCAGCGCGTGATGTTTCAAGCGCCGTTCGCCGCTCTCTCAGCACAGCTTGTCTGTCTAGAAGGCCGCGAATCTGCCTCTCCAACGACTGCAACTCCAACTGCACCGAATGCAGCTCGAACGTGTCCTCGCCTGCACTCAAAGGTAACATTAGACACATATCCGAGTTATTCGCCATTGTAGCAGAAGTGCTACGATGGCGAATTGTAGCTATCAGTGTTTACCGGGTGTAACGTTAAACAAGTTACCACGCGTGCAAGGCTAGCGGGCTACGGCTAGTAGCGGAATTTCGGATATAAGTAGCGATATCAAAGCAATCCGATTGTTTTTTATAGAGAATCGTATCGGAGATATGTTCACACGCTGTAAATAATAGAAAGCATTCTTTTGTAAGCGAGTATTAAGGAGAAAATCAAGGATTATGAATCAATTTGACGGAGCTCAAACACAAACAACGCGCTCACAACCCGCACATGCCAAATCAATAGATCAATCTCTGCATGCAGTCACAGGGCGAGCTGAACTTTGGCAGATTTGTCTACATTGTTTTCCAGTTGTTCTTAGTTACACTGTGCACTTTGTATCTGCAATTCTGGTGTAAAAAGGCCAAACTTATTGACTTATTGACCTTTTTGACTTGGCCATGTATGCACTGCACATAGGCTATCCAACAGAAATGCAAGCATGGCTTCTGTAATTATTACAGGCATAAATGCATTTTCCATGATCTCATATTAACTGAGACTGGAATATTTGTGCTACTTTTACACTGACTGACTGAATTAAAAAAATAAATGATTAAAATTGTTAAAAACTAATGATGACCAGTTCCAGCAGACTCATTTTTTTTTTACCTAAAAAACTAAATAACCAAATGTAATCCTAAAAATGTCCATACTTGTCAACTAGCCTGAACAAAGTGCTAGCGCGCTTGAGTTTGATTGACAGGAGAAACACCATGGAAACAGACGCAGACGTCAACAAACTCAACGGCCATGAGGTGAGTTTCTGCTCGATGCTAAATCCATACACATCAATACACTTTATAGCGAAGATATCTCTGTATTAAAAAGTGATTTAATTAATAATGTTTAAATTAATATTTTGTATAGGTGTTTATGTTAATAACTTATAATATTTAATACTACTACTAATAACTTCACTGCATTTGTTTATGTTTAGTGTTGGTCGCCCGGGTGATCGCGGGTCGCTGGCTCGGTCGGAGAGTGACATGTTTCACGCCGCCGCGTGCGGAGCGCGTGAATGGTTGAGTTTGACTCTGAAGGGAGCGCGCGACCCCCTGCACACTGACAAACACGTGCGTGCTTTACATACTTATCCACAATTGTTAATTCATCTCCAACCGCTTAACATCATTCAGACATAATATATTGATCAAGTTTCTACTTACATTGACTGGTGAATGTTCCGCCGGCCAGTGGTGATGAGGTGGCTGGGTCTCCCGTCTGTCTCTCATTCCTCCTTTTTTTGGGATCGTTTTACCTTTCATGGCAGTATATTTTACATTAACTGGATATACAAAGGACCCAAAACGTATTTAGATAATAAATCCATCTAAAATGTCATAAAATAAACGGCATAATAATAAGAATAAAATGCATATACAATTTTAATAATATCCATAGTATTCATAATTAAATATCAAACCAAGTAATGTATTATTTGTGCATTTTTATTATTCGTTTATTATTATTTTACCCAGCGATGTATGAAGCTCTCACAGATGTTGTCCAAACACTTTTGTCTTCCTTTTAAACACCTGTTTATTACATCTAATGATTTAAGAGTACAGATATTGTTGTGGGCGACTGTATGATCGTGTGTGTGTGTGTGTGTGTGTATGTGTGTGTGTGTGTGTGGGCATGTTTTTGTGAAATATCAGGACACAAATGTGTATAATGACATGGGTATGACATGGGTATTACAAAAAAGAGGGTGAAATATGAGGACGGTCCCCATGTCCTCACTTTTCAAAATGCTTATAAATCACACAGAACAAGTTTTTTTTCACAGAAAGTGAACTGCACAGTCTCCTGTGATGGGTAGGTTTAGGGGCAGGGGCAGTGTGTGTGTGTGTGTGTGTGTGTGTGATGGGTAGGTTTAGGGGCAGGGGCAGTGTGTGTGTGTGTGTGTGTGTGTGTGTGTGTGTGTGATGGGTAGGTTTAGGGGCAGGGGCAGTGTGTGTGTGTGTGTGTGTGTGTGATGGGTAGGTTTAGGGGCAGGGGCAGTGTGTGTGTGTGTGTGTGTGTGTGTGTGTGTGTGTGTGTGTGTGTGTGTGTGTGTGTGTGATGGGTAGGTTTAGGGGCAGGGGCAGTGTGTGTGTGTGTGTGTGTGATGGGTAGGTTTAGGGGCAGGGGCAGTGTGTGTGTGTGTGTGTGTGATGGGTAGGTTTAGGGGCAGGGGCAGTGTGTGTGTGTGTGTGTGTGTGTGTGATGGGTAGGTTTAGGGGCAGGGGCAGTGTGTGTGTGTGTGTGTGTGTGTGTGTGTGTGTGTGTGTGTGTGTGTGATGGGTAGGTTTAGGGGCAGGGGCAGTGTGTGTGTGTGTGTGTGATGGGTAGGTTTAGGGGCAGGGGCAGTGTGTGTGTGTGTGTGTGTGATGGGTAGGTTTAGGGGCAGGGGCAGTGTGTGTGTGTGTGTGTGTGTGATGGGTAGGTTTAGGGGCAGGGGCAGTGTGTGTGTGTGTGTGTGATGGGTAGGTTTAGGGGCAGGGGCAGTGTGTGTGTGTGTGTGTGTGATGGGTAGGTTTAGGGGCAGGGGCAGTGTGTGTGTGTGTGTGTGTGTGTGTGTGTGTGTGTGTGATGGGTAGGTTTAGGGGCAGGGGCAGTGTGTGTGTGTGTGTGTGATGGGTAGGTTTAGGGGTAGGGGCAGTGTGTGTGTGTGTGTGTGTGTGTGTGTGTGTGTGTGTGTGTGTGTGTGTGTGTGTGTGTGTGTGTGTGATGGGTAGGTTTAGGGGCAGGGGCAGTGTGTGTGTGTGTGTGTGATGGGTAGGTTTAGGGGCAGGGGCAGTGTGTGTGTGTGTGTGTGTGTGTGTGTGTGTGTGTGATGGGTAGGTTTAGGGGCAGGGGCAGTGTGTGTGTGTGTGTGTGATGGGTAGGTTTAGGGGCAAGGGCAGTGTGTGTGTGTGTCTGTGTGTGATGGGTAGGTTTAGGGGCAGGGGCAGTGTGTGTGTGTGTGTGTGTGTGTGTGTGTGTGTGTGTGTGTGTGATGGGTAGGTTTAGGGGCAGGGGCAGTGTGTGTGTGTGTGTGTGTGTGTGATGGGTAGGTTTAGGGGCAGGGGCAGTGTGTGTGTGTGTGTGTGATGGGTAGGTTTAGGGGCAGGGGCAGTGTGTGTGTGTGTGTGTGTGATGGGTAGGTTTAGGGGCAGGGGCAGTGTGTGTGTGTGTGTGTGATGGGTAGGTTTAGGGGCAGGGGCAGTGTGTGTGTGTGTGTGTGATGGGTAGGTTTAGGGGCAGGGTTAGTGTGTGTGTGTGTGTGTGTGATGGGTAGGTTTAGGGGCAGGGTTAGTGTGTGTGTGTGTGTGTGTGATGGGTAGGTTTAGGGGCAGGGGCAGTATAAGGGGATAGAAAATACGGTTTGTACGGTATAAAAACCATTACGCCTATGGAATGTCCTCACATTTCACAAAAACAAACGTGTGTGTGTGTGTGTTTCAGGGTCTCACCGTGCTTCATATCGCAGCACTTCATGGACACCTGGACTGTGTGGATCTGCTGGTGGAGGCTGGTGATGGTGTGGATGTGAATGTCGGTTGTCCTCAGGGACGCAGACCCCTCCATATGGTGCTGACCGCTCAGAGCCGCCCAAACTCTCACGCCTGCCTCTTGTACCTGCTGGAACACAGAGCCGAGATCAATGTGTATGAACACCTGTGTTTTAACAGTAATCATGGATAACTCTCTAAGATTCATATTTAATAATGAACATAAGCCAAACAAACAAACAATGGCAATACATTAACGTTGGTAAACAATATAAGTATAAACTTTTTTTTTATACTTTTATCAGTCAGTTTTACTTATTAGTTACTTTGGATATACGCCGATCAGGCATAACATTATGACAACCTTCCTAATATTGTGTTGGTCCCCCTTTTGCTGCTAAAACAGCCCCGAGGCATGGACTCCACTAGACCCCTGAAGGTGTGCTGTGGTATCTGGCACCAAGATGTTAGCAGCAGATCCTTTAAATCCTGGAAGTTTTGAGGTGGGGCTCCATGGATTGGACTTGTTTGTTGAGCACATCCCACAGATGCTCGATTGGATTGAGATCTGGGAATTTGGAGGCCAAGTCAACACCTCAAACTCGTTGTTGTGCTCCTCAAACCATCCCTGAAGCATTTTTGCTTTGTGGCGGCACATTATCTGCTGAAAGAGCCACAGCCACCAGGGAATACCGTTTCCATGAAAGGGTGAACATGCAACAATGCTTAGGTAGGTGGTACATGTCAAAGTAACATCCACATGGATGGCAGACCCAAGGTTTCCCAGCAGGACATTGCCCAAAGCATCACTGCCTCCGCCGGCTCGCCTTCTTCCCATAGTGCACCTGGTGCCATGTGTTCAACAGGAAGCGACACACACACACCCGGCCATCCATGTGATGTAAAAGAAAACTTGATTCATCAGATCAGGCCGCCTTCTTCCATTGCTCCGTGGTCCAGTTCTGATGCTCACGTGCCACTGTTGGCGCTTTGGGCGGAGGTCAGGGGTCAGCATGGGCTCCCTGACTGATCTACAGCTGTGCCGCCCCATACACAACAAACTGAGATGCACTGTGTATTCTGACACCTTTCTATCAGAACCAGCATTAACTTCCTGAGCGATTTGAGCTCCAGTAGCTCGTCTGTTTGATCGGACCACACGGGCCAGCCTTCACTCCACACGTGCATCCATGAGCCTCGGCCGCCCATGACCCTGTCGCCGGTTCTCCACTGTTCCTTCCTTGGAGCACTTTTGATAGAGACTGACCACTGCAGACCGGGAACACCCCACAAGAGCTGCAGTTTTGGAGATGCTCTGACCCAGTCGTCTATCCATCACAATTTGGCCCTTGTCAAACTCACTCAAATCCTTACGCTTGCGCATTTTTCCTGCTTCTAACACACCAACTTTGAGGACAAAATGTTCACTTGCAGCCTAATATATCCCGCCCACTAACAGGTGCCGTAATGAAGAGATAATCAGTGTTATTCATGTCACCTGTCAGTGGTCGTAATGTTATGCTTGATCAGTGTAGTCACTGTTTGGATTTAAAAAGCCATATGCTTAAGAGTCTATGATTGGATCATTGATTATTATGTTTCTAGCATGTTATATGTTTGGCAACAGTTCTTCTAACCCTAAATGGAGTGTGTAGCTTTTCATTTCTAAAACAACCACGTAGGAAAGCACATCATGGCCATATTACAGGATGACAATGTCAAGATTCAGCAGGCTCCGATTTTGAACTTAAAATAGAGACTTAGGTGCGTACATTATTAGAGAAGATCTTGTTTTGACAATGCAAGAGTCCAGCACTCTGTAAAGTCTCCTCCAGCACATCCCAAAGACGTCTGGACTCAGAGGACAGAATTCAGTACAGCTGATTATTGCTATATATTTGAACTAGCTATATCCTTTATAAATATTAAAAACAAGACCCTTCTGTTGCGAGTCCCATTTCAAGTTTCAAACAGGGTAAACACAACAAAGGCAGTTTTATTTTTAAGAGTGTACTGACACATACAGACGACCTTGTCAATTGTTAGCATGATTAAGATTAGCACCGCAGCCAGGCTGTCAGAAGCATGTCATTGCGTCCGCTACCTCAGTGTTGTTGTATTCACAGCGCAACAGATGAAGGATTGACTCCACTGCATTTGGCCGCTGCAGAAGGTCTGATGGATTGCACAGAGACGCTGGTGAGAAACGGAGCAGACACACACGCTCAGGACAAGAGGGGTCACACACCGCTCGACCTCGCTCGTATCTGGGGCCACAGGGTCGTTGCCAGGTATCAGGTGCTAGTGACAATTACTGCATGTTATTAACACCTCAGTGTGTTTGTTTACATGATATTGCATATGTGCAAAAACTGATCAAGTCATAGCAACATATTATTACAAAATAATTTAAGCATTTTTTAAGTTATACGAGATTCAATTTGATTAAACATTTAAGGCAGCAACTGAAATACAAATTTCTGTCATGAAACTCTAGATGGTGCGGGCTAATAGGTCCTTCACTCAACCTGCTTGCAATCATATAATTCTATATAGGGCACAGCTGATTGGTTCCTGCTGTATCAGTAGTCAATGAGCTCGCTATTCAACCTTCAAATACTGGTCAGCATTTGCTGTGCGCCTGCACCTTCCCCCGTTCCACATGTTTAGATCTGCTACAGGTAACTCATGTACGCTATTATTGTATAGCAGTGAGTGTAGTTCTTGGCAGTATTAAATCCCTTACTTGCTCTGCAGCAGCAGCAATAACAGCAGCAGCAGCAATAACAGCAGCAATAACAGTAGCAATAACAGCAGCAGCAGCAGCAGCAATAACAGCAGCAGCAACAATAACAGCAGCAATAACAGTAGCAATAACAGCAGCAGCAGCAGCAATAACAGTAGCAATAACAGCAGCAGCAATAACAGCAGCAGCAATAACAGCAGCAGCAGCAATAACAGCAGCAGCAACAATAACAGCAGCAATAACAGCAGCAGCAGCAGCAATAACAGCAGCAGCAGCAGCAATAACAGTAGCAATAACAGCAGCAATAACAGCAGCAGCAATAACAGCAGCAGCAACAATAACAGCAGCAATAACAGTAGCAATAACAGCAGCAGCAATAACAGCAGCAGCAACAATAACAGCAGCAATAACAGTAGCAATAACAGCAGCAGCAATAACAGCAGCAGCAACAATAACAGCAGCAATAACAGTAGCAATAACAGCAGCAGCAGCAGCAACAACAGTAGCAATAACAGCAGCAGCAATAACAGCAGCAGCAACAATAACAGCAGCAATAACAGTAGCAATAACAGCAGCAGCAATAACAGCAGCAGCAACAATAACAGCAGCAATAACAGTAGCAATAACAGCAGCAGCAGCAGCAACAACAGTAGCAATAACAGCAGCAGCAATAACAGCAGCAGCAATAACAGTAGCAATAACAGCAGCAGCAATAACAGCAGCAGCAATAACAGTAGCAATAACAGCAGCAGCAACAATAACAGCAGCAATAACAGTAGCAATAACAGCAGCAGCAGCAGCAATAACAGCAGCAATAACAGCAGCAGCAATAACAGCAGCAGCAGCAATAACAGTAGCAATAACAGCAGCAGCAGCAATAACAGCAGCAGCAACAATAACAGCAGCAATAACAGTAGCAATAACAGCAGCAGCAGCAGCAGCAATAACAGTAGCAGCAATAACAGCAGCAGCAACAATAACAGCAGCAATAACAGTAGCAATAACAGCAGCAGCAGCAGCAACAATAACAGCAGCAATAACAGTAGCAATAACAGCAGCAGCAATAACAGCAGCAATAACAGTAGCAATAACAGCAGCAGCAACAATAACAGCAGCAATAACAGTAGCAATAACAGCAGCAGCAGCAGCAGCAATAACAGCAGCAATAACAGTAGCAATAACAGCAGCAGCAATAACAGCAGCAGCAACAATAACAGCAGCAATAACAGTAGCAATAACAGCAGCAGCAATAACAGCAGCAATAACAGTAGCAATAACAGCAGCAGCAACAATAACAGCAGCAATAACAGTAGCAATAACAGCAGCAGCAGCAGAAGCAATAACAGCAGCAATAACAGTAGCAATAACAGCAGCAGCAATAACAGCAGCAATAACAGTAGCAATAACAGCAGCAGCAATAACAGCAGCAGCAACAATAACAGCAGCAATAACAGTAGCAATAACAGCAGCAATAACAGTAGCAATAACAGCAGCAGCAATAACAGCAGCAGCAACAATAACAGCAGCAATAACAGCAGCAGCAGCAGCAGCAATAACAGCAGCAGCAACAATAACAGCAGCAATAACAGTAGCAATAACAGTAGCAATAACAGCAGCAGCAGCAGCAGCAATAACAGCAGCAGCAACAATAACAGCAGCAATAACAGTAGCAATAACAGCAGCAGCAATAACAGCAGCAATAACAGCAGCAGCAGCAGCAATAACAGCAGCAATAACAGTAGCAATAACAGCAGCAGCAGCAATAACAGCAGCAGCAATAACAGTAGCAATAACAGCAGCAGCAATAACAGCAGCAGCAACAATAACAGCAGCAATAACAGTAGCAATAACAGCAGCAGCAGCAGCAATAACAGCAGCAGCAACAGTAGCAATAACAGCAGCAGCAGCAGCAATAACAGCAGCAGCAACAATAACAGCAGCAATAACAGTAGCAATAACAGCAGCAGCAATAACAGCAGCAGCAACAATAACAGCAGCAGCAGCAGCAGCAATAACAGCAGCAATAACAGTAGCAATAACAGCAGCAGCAATAACAGCAGCAGCAACAACAGCAGCAATAACAGTAGCAATAACAGCAGCAGCAGCAATAACAGCAGCAGCAACAATAACAGCAGCAATAACAGTAGCAATAACAGCAGCAGCAGCAGCAGCAATAACAGCAGCAGCAACAATAACAGCAGCAATAACAGTAGCAATAACAGCAGCAGCAATAACAGCAGCAATAACAGCAGCAGCAATAACAGCAGCAATAACAGTAGCAATAACAGCAGCAGCAGCAATAACAGCAGCAATAACAGCAGCAGCAATAACAGTAGCAATAACAGCAGCAGCAACAATAACAGCAGCAATAACAGTAGCAATAACAGCAGCAGCAATAACAGCAGCAGCAACAATAACAGCAGCAATAACAGTAGCAATAACAGCAGCAGCAGCAGCAGCAGCAATAACAGCAGCAGCAACAGTAGCAATAACAGCAGCAGCAGCAGCAGCAGCAGCAGCAGCAGCAATAACAGCAGCAGCAGCAATAACAGCAGCAGCAACAATAACAGCAGCAATAACAGCAACAGCAGCAATAACAGTAGCAAAACAGCAGCAGCAGCAATAACAGCAGCAGCAGCAATAACAGCAGCAATAACAGTAGCAATACCAGCAGCAGCAGCAATAACAGCAGCAGCAACAACAACAATAACAGCAGCAGCAGCAGCAATAACAGCAGCAGCAGCAGCAGCAAAAACAGCAGCAGCAAAAACAGCAGCAGCAGCAACAATAACAGCAGCAGCAGCAATAACAGCAGCAGCAATAACAGCAGCAGCAGCAGCAGCAGCAGCAATAACAGCAGCAGCAGCAATAACAGTAGCAGCAGCAGCAGCAGCAGCAGCAGCAGCAATAACAGCAGCAGCAGCAGCAATAACAGCAGCAGCAGCAGCAATAACAGTAGCAGCAGCAGCAGCAATAACAGTAGCAGCAGCAGCAGCAGCAATAACAGCAGCAGCAACAATAACAGCAGCAATAACAGTAGCAATAACAGCAGCAGCAATAACAGCAGCAGCAGCAATAACAGCAGCAATAACAGTAGCAATAACAGCAGCAGCAGCAATAACAGCAGCAATAACAGCAGCAGCAATAACAGTAGCAATAACAGCAGCAGCAATAACAGCAGCAGCAACAATAACAGCAGCAATAACAGTAGCAATAACAGCAGCAGCAATAACAGCAGCAGCAACAATAACAGCAGCAATAACAGTAGCAATAACAGCAGCAGCAGCAGCAGCAATAACAGCAGCAGCAACAGTAGCAATAACAGCAGCAGCAGCAGCAGCAGCAATAACAGCAGCAGCAACAATAACAGCAGCAATAACAGCAGCAATAACAGCAGCAGCAACAGTAGCAATAACAGCAGCAGCAGCAGCAGCAATAACAGCAGCAATAACAGTAGCAAAACAGCAGCAGCAGCAATAACAGCAGCAGCAGCAATAACAGTAGCAATACCAGCAGCAGCAGCAATAACAGCAGCAGCAACAACAATAACAGCAGCAGCAGCAATAACAGCAGCAGCAACAATAACAGCAGCAGCAGCAGCAGCAATAACAGCAGCAGCAGCAGCAGCAGCAATAACAGTAGCAGCAGCAGCAGCAATAACAGCAGCAGCAGCAGCAATAACAGCAGCAGCAGCAGCAATAACAGCAGCAGCAGCAGCAGCAGCAATAACAGCAGCAGCAGCAGCAGCAATAACAGCAGCAGCAGCAGCAATAACAGCAGCAGCAGCAGCAATAACAGTAGCAGCAGCAGCAGCAGCAATAACAGTAGCAGCAGCAGCAATAACAGTAGCAGCAGCAGCAGCAGCAATAACCGCAGCAATAACAGCAGCAATAACAGTAGCAATAACAGCAGCAGCAATAACAGTAGCAGCAGCAGCAATAACAGCAGCAGCAGCAATAACAGCAGCAATAACAGTAGCAATAACAGCAGCAGCAGCAGCAGCAATAACAGCAGCAATAACAGTAGCAATAACAGCAGCAGCAGCAGCAATAACAGCAGCAGCAGCAGCAATAACAGTAGCAAAACAGCAGCAGCTGCAGCATCAATAACAGCAGCAGCAGCAATAACAGCAGCAATAACAGTAGCAATACCAGCAGCATTAGCATTAACAGCAGCAGCAACAACAATAACAGCAGCAGCAGCAATAACAGCAGCAGCAAAAACAGCAGATGCAGCAGCAACAATAACAGCAGCAGCAATAAAAGCAGCAGCAACAATAACAGCAGCAGCAATAACAGCAGCAGCAGCAATAACAGCAGCAGCAGCAGCAGCAATAACAGCAGCAATAACAGTAGCAGCAGCAGCAGCAGCAATAACAACAGCAGCAGCAGCAGCAATAACAACAGCAGCAGCAGCAGCAGCAATAACAGCAGCAGCAGCAATAACAGTAGCAGCAGCAGCAGCAATAACAACAGCAGCAGCAGTAGCAGCAATAACAGCAGCAGCAGCAATAACAGCAGCAGCAATAATGGCAGCAGCAATAACAGCAGCAGCAGCAATAACAGTAGCAGCAGCAATAACAGCAGCAGCAATAACAGTAGCAGCAGCAGCAGCAGCAATAACAGCAGCAGCAGCAATAACAGTAGCAGCAGCAATAACAGCAGCAGCAATAACAGCAGCAGTAATAACGGCAGCAGCAATAACAGCAGCAGCAGCAGCAATAACGGCAGCAGCAATAACAGCAGCAGCAGCAATAATAGCAGCAATAACAACAACAGCAGCAATAACAGTAGCAGCAGCAGCAGCAGCAATAACAGTAGCAGCAGCAGCAATAACAGTAGCAGCAGCAATAACAGCAGCAATAACAGCAGCAGCAGTAGCAGCAACAACAGCAGCAGCAATAACAGCAGCAGCAATAACGGCAGCAGCAATAACAGCAGCAGCAGCAGCAGCAGCAGCAATAACAGTAGCAGCAGCAGCAGCAATAACAGCAGCAACAGCAGCAGCAGCAGCAGCAGCAGCAGCAGCAATAACAGCAGCAGCAGCAGCAATAACAGCAGCAGCAGCAGCAATAACAGTAGCAGCAGCAGCAATAACAGCAGCAACAGCAGCAGCAGCAGCAGCAATAACAGCAGCAGCAGCAGCAGCAATAACAGCAGCAGCAGCAGCAATAACAGCAGCAGCAGCAGCAGCAATAACAGCAGCAGCAGCAGCAGCAGCAGCAATAACGGCAGCAGCAATAACCAGCAGCAGCAGCAATAATCAGGGCTCTAAACTGGTTCAAGGAACGAAAACGAAAACCGGAAACAAAAGAAATTAAGAGGAACAAAAACGAAATCAAAATCAATTTGAATCGTTCTGAACAGAAATGTTAATTTGAAATGGCCATTAACCGGTTAATAACGTTATTTTATCGTTCTCTTTAATATTTTAATTTGGCAGTGACCAATCATGAATTGAGTAGTACAGCATGTGACGTTGACGGATCAAGCGTGAGTGAAATGCCCGCGCACCATCATCTATGAATCTACCGGTAACGCAAGTCGGTGTAGAGTGCGCATTTTCATGCCTCAAGTACATTTCTTTCTCCGCTGAGGTCTACAATGAAAGCGCAGGTATTGGAGGACATTCTTTTCGAACGTTTAAATAAGCAGTACGGACTTAAAAGGGTTAGTTCACCCAAAAATGAAAATTCTGTCATTAATTACTTACCCTCATGTCGTTCGACACCCGTCAGACCTCCGTTCATCTTCGGAACAGAAATTAAGATATTTTAGTTGAAATCTGATGCCTCTGAAAGTCCTCCATTGGCTCAATGGTACTCTACACTCTCAAGACCCTTAAAAGGTACTAAAGACGTCGTTACAAAGTCCATCTCACTACAGTGGTTCTACAATAACTTTATGAATCGACGAGAATAGTTTTTGTGCGCAAAAAAACCCTAAATAACGACTTACATAGTGATGACGATTTCAAAACAAAGCATCATGAAGCTTCGAAGCGTTATGAATCAGTGAGTCGATTCAGCGGTTTGAATCGCCAAATTTCAGCAGTTTGTCGGTTTGACACACGATCCGAATCATCATTCGACTCACTGATTCATAACGCTTCGAAGCTTCATGAGGCCGTATTTTGAAATCGTCATCACTATGCAAGTCGTTATTTAGGGTTTTTTTGCGCACAAAAACTATTCTCGTCGATTCATAAAGTTATTGTAGAACCACTGTAGTGAGATGGACTTTGTAACGACGTCTTTAGTACCTTTTAAGGGTCTTGAGAGTGTAGAGTACCATTGAGCCAATGGAGGACTTTCAGAGCCATCAGATTTACACTAAAATATCTTCATTTGTGTTCTGAAGATGAACGGAGGTCTGACGGGTGTCGAACGATATGAGGGTAAGTAATTAATGACATCATTTTCATTTTTGGGTGAACTAACCCTTTAAGCTCAAATAGTCTGATTTAGGCTAGTTTATGGATTATGTTTAAGCCTATCCAAGTAGGTTACTAGCATCTATCAAACATTTTTCCTATAGTCTTTCAGATTGCCAATACAGGACAGGTCAATGTTTTCTATATAGACGGTTGATGCTTCGTATTAAATGGTATGTAATATTGCATTAAATGATCAAGCTTTATTAGCTGACTGAATTTGATTATGTGATGCAAGGACGTGTTGCGCAGTGTTTGCTTTGAAATTACCAGTTGACGGTGCATTAAAAGAGCAATGGTTATCCAGTTTATTTATTCTTTATTCATGCAATTTTTAAAACAAGTCGTGTTGAAAAAAAGTTATGTACAAAGAATGTTATCACTCTTCTGAAAAGAATTAGGCATAAGAGGCCACTTTAGATTGTCTAACGCTCCATTAAAACAGGTCCGCTGTTTATGCTTTGTAATTAATGCATGCATTTCTGTTGTGGTTTTAAAAATGTTATGAAATAAATATTCAAGTTTAATTACCATGTGTATTATTATTATTGAGTGAAAAATAAGTCTATTTATACATATTTGTATAGGCTAAATTAAAATAACGTTATTAACCGGTATTTTTTCAAATCAAACCGTTTTCGGAACAGTAATGTTTATTGAGGAACGCAAAAACGGAAACGCTATAATATCGATTCTGCTCGGAGTGAACCGATTGATATTTTTTTCCGTTTTTAAGCCCTGGCAGCAATAACCAGCAGCAGCAGCAATAACAGCAATAACAGCAGCAGCAGCAGCAGCAGCAGTGTAGCAGATCTATTCCACCAATACCAAATACATCAACATTGCAATGCTCATTACCATACCAAACACTACAAGAGTTCTCATGACAGAACAGTTTTTTCATTTGAAATCTGTGGTATTTTTGTTACATAATGCAAATGAACATAAATGTGTTTGTGCAACAGGTTTCTGAAAGATGCCATGTGGCAAAAAGACAAGCAGCATGAGAAGGTGAACACCAAACAGCTACATGATCTCCAGCAACTCCAGTGCTTCAGTGTGCTGGATCTGCCTCGATTGGGTCGGTCCCTAAAAAACAAAGACTCTCCCTGGACTGAGGTGGCCATGCACCTCGCCGAGGAGTTGAAGCCCGGCCACTATTAGACATGCTGTGATCTACAGAGACCAATGTCAGATTTTCAATAAATGTCAGAGGAATGCACTTTTACTTTTCAATACTATTGGTGTTGCACTAAGTAGAGATGCAGTACTTCTGTTCTGCATGGAATAGTAGTTTGTTAAAGCGCCCCTATTATGCTTCTTGGAAAATGACCTTTTATGGAGTATGTAATATTGCTGTTTGGGAAGATAAAAGGTCTACAAAATGTTATATATCAATGTGCATGTCAAATAAAGAAACTGTCTCCTAAAAAAGAGACTCGATTCTGAACTCCTGAAACAAGTTGCCAGCAATTCCAGTCTCAGTCTCACTTCCTGTTACGAACCTACATAACAAGGTAATGCATTTGCATAATGCCAGTCTATGCTCTTCATTGGCTTCCCATGAACAATGTCTACTTTGACCCTTAAACACTGTAGTTGTAGCTGAGACCGGAAGAGTTTGGTTTGTGTTGTAGACACGTCGAGAAGACGCTGGCTGTGTGCGAAATCGCCCCTTATACCCTTAAATAGGGCACTATTTTAGGGGACATCCATGTCGTCGGAAACCATAGTGGACGTAATTGAGTGCACTCATTCAATCCCACAATGCACTGCAATAATGAGTGTACAACTGATGTACGCTCAACGGCTAGAAAATACCCATAATGCACTGTGAGAGAATAAATTCCCATGTCTTGCCAGGAGATGGCGCCCGCAGCCGAATCAATCCATTAATTTTCCAAACCGCGCTGGTCCAGTGAAATATCATACAAGTATAAATGCATTCGTATCACTGTGTATCAAGCGCTGAGCAAATTCAGATATGATAATGGCTGTTTCATTTTAGACACGTGATGAGTAAACGGACCAATAACAAAACACTGGGCCGTCTGACCAATTGACCTATCGGTAAGCCCCGCCCCTCTTAGTTACTGTTGCTAACTCGGACAAACAAACGGAGTTGCTATATCTTACAATGACAGCTGTCAGTGTGAAAACCTTTTCCCAAGATGTTTTTGGACACAGATTGTAGCGTATATCCCGTCCGAATGATGGCCAAACTTAACTGATGGTTTATCAAGTTTATTGAATCGTTTTTCACTACAAAAAAAATCATCGTTAGAGCTGAACAAACAAAGCATAAGAAGTGCGCATTAACGTCTCATTCACAAACTCTCTCTCCGTTGCATTAACATACACAGCAAATTACACAAAAACACTCAAACAACTAACAGTAAACAAACATATACAGACCGTATGCCTTTTCGGGGGTGCAGTGGTAAACTTTGTATCTGCAAAACAACTCCGATAAACTGCTTATACCTTAAACATATCTAAAATGACATTAATTTACATATAACCAGTTTAATATGGAGAGGCACTGAAATGTAGACCTTCGTGTTTTTGACCTACAGTGTTAACGTTACATGACGTGAGAACAGTTAGTTATTACGGTTTGTATGTTAGCAGGGACTTTAATCATAACTTAACGAGAGTATAACAAACAGAAAATCCTCTCAGGATCCCTGGAATCAGTGTTACAGTACCTCAGGCACGACATTTTAGCATTTTTGTAGCATAAACACCATCAAACCGATGAGAGCTCCGGATTTTCCAATGTTTCTCTATGGCGCTGAAGCCTAAAGATGTCCGAGTTCCGGTCCCAGCGCAACTGATACTCAACTGCCATTGGCTCATCTGCGTTCGAGGGGAGGGGCTTACCGATAGGTCAATTGGAGCAGAGGAAGCTCATGGAAAGGAGGGATTTAGAGGCTCTTCAGATGAACCGTTTTCAGACTCTTTGAGAAAAGAGGTGATGTACATGTATAGAAAGTGAAAGAGTAGACACACATCAAGATGTTTGGTCTGGGAACTCACCATTGGCAGGGCTCAATCCGAGGGGCGGGATAAACGGTTGTCTTTCAGATTCCCTCTGCACGCAACAGGATAGCGCTACAACCAACCAGAGCAACGAAGAAGGTCAAGTTGAGAAGCTAGTTGAGAGATTAAACTTTCGCCGTATCCAGTCAGCAAAACTCCAAACACATCTTCCTTTCTTAAGAATGACTTCAGTGCCGGTCTTTGTTCTTTTCTCAAAGGGTAATCCACACTCGTAGTCAACAAACAGGCGAGAGGTCATAACAGGTAATCAGTCCAATCAGGCAAACAAGACAGGAGAGACAATCCACAAAACAGGCAAGAAATCCAAAACCAGAGATATGGGAAACCAGGGAAAACGCTCAGAAATGCAGTTTACAACAAACAAGACTTCGCAATGAATGACTGAGGCTATTATAGGGTGAAGTGAACAGGGAAATGAGACACAGCTGTAAACAGTGAGTGCTAATGAGTCCGGGCAAAGGATTATGGGAAATGAAGTCTATGAAGGAGTGACAGTCCGGGGTGGAGTGCCCTCTGCTGGTAATCACGGGCACTCACACTGGTGAAGTTAAGCCCGGCCACCGACTCTAAACACGATGTGATTGGCCTGACCAGAGTTTGGTTTTTCCAGCTTGCACGCCAACGGAGAGTTGCAAGACGACCCTGTCTGCAAATTAGATTTGCTGCCGCTAGGGTGCATCTAGATTTATAGGCTAGAAAGAGTACGCATTATGCAACAATAACGTTTTCCAACAGTAGTATGAGATCATTACATGCATGTTTAAATTCAGCATGCCACAGAAATGCAAATGGATGTTCAATACGATGCTTGTATTGTTACATCCCTAATATTTCAAAATAGTATTTTTGATCAAATAAATGCAGCCTTGGTGAGCAGAAGAGAACTTTTTGAACGGTAGTGTATAAATATTTCACATTTTACACATTACAGTAGAACAGAAATCAGTGCCTTTATTTGATCGTACAGTGGAAAGGGGAACCGAATTGGGAAAGGACCTCGAGCCAGGACTCAAATCTCACACAAGGCTGTGGCTCCGACACCTGGACGTGTTCTTGACAGGTTTCGTGAGATTCAACGGCACACTTTTCCAAAATCTGACCAGAGGCTAAAATCTGTTGAGTAGCTTTTAACTGCAACATCCCTCTATACATGAACACTCAAGCCGATGCTGACCATCATCAAGGTGTGAAAAGGGGAGCAGAAAACATCTATGAGGGCGAAAAGAATCTTCAAAATGCAGGAGTGGATGAAAGCTGAACTCTGAGCCAATGCGGTTTGGGGGCTGGAGGCGTCAAGGTCGAAGCTGCAGTGACCCGGGTCACCGGCCCGAAAACAGCTCTGCTGTCGTCATTGCATTAGATCCCAAAGGATGCTTGGCCTCACTTCTGACATACAAGAAAACAGCTGCCCTTTTACACTGACCTAGAACCAGTTTTCTGTATGTCGACTTTAACCTCAGCCATTACGAAACAAGCCATAAAATAGTCGGATAAAAAAAAAAAGGACCAGCAAAGGGCAACTTCCACCTTCCTAAGTGATTTGAGAGCTTCCTGATGTGAATGTGTGCTGACCCTTCCTCAACCTCACACTCCAAGTGTAAGATCCCGACTCCCAAATGTGTCCGTAAGGAGGAAGAGTCAGTACAGACTCTGAGTCATTCGGACATTTTATTAGAAATTCTTCACATTTAACGTTTAAACAAAATTTGCATTTTGGTCAACAGACCTATATTACACAACTCTGATTTTATATTTAATAACAATTATACATTTTCTTGGGTGAATCTCACATGTTCACGAGGACTGAAAGTCCAGATCACATTATACCCGATAATATTTTGTTTGATGAAGCCTTAGACTTTTTCTCTTTTTCTGATAAATAAGCACATTTAATAATATGCATATTTGTATGGATCTGGGGCCGTATTACAGAAACTATTAACTTTTGAATCCCATCTTATCTGTTTGGTAACCATGACAATTTCAGTGAGGAACTCATTTAGGACAAAAGCTATTACAGAATGACATTTCTTAAGAGCATAATCTTATCTTAACTAAACGTGTTACAGAAGCATTCAAACTCGACCAAAAAAATCCTAAAAGCGGTCTTAACTTTAGGACAACCCCACTGCTGTCCTAACTTCAAACCTTTTTGAAATCCAATGGTAAAAACCATAGTACATAAAGCCTTTTTCGAGATTGGCATTACATTTCTTGATTATACAAGAAGAAGAGCAACGACGTTTGATGGTGGAGAGACATTTGGAGGACCCAGAGGAGGATGTGCTGTGCTTTGATGATAAAATACTCGTAAATCATTACAGACTCCTACGACACATGATTTTGCGGTTAGTTGACGAATTGTGACCAACATTAGACGCCAACGAGCCGTCACGGAGCATTACAGGTCATTCTCCAAGTCATTAACGCCTTGTTGTTGTTTTTGCCAAAGGCAATTTATAAAACAGGCTTTAACTTTTCAACGGAGCTTATCAAAATGTCAATCTCTGCCGCACCGAAATTAAAAGCACGCCGTTGTTTCTCCATTTTGATTTTAGATTTACCTCAGAAGCAGTTTGCGCGTTGTCGATTGCTTGGTAACAGACCTGACAGTTGATTACCGAACTCGATTAAGATTTCCTAAATACAGATAAAATTAGATTTTGTGAGATAAGAATCCTAAATCAAGTTAAAGTTTGCTTCTGTAAATTAACTTATATCTTAAGTTAAGATCTAATATAGAAAGTTTCTGCAATACGCCCCCTGAACACAAAATGCCATCTTGACTGGAAAAAACATTTGAATATTGTTTGAAGGCATGTAAATTACAAAAACATTTATTTTTAAATAAAATATTACATTTGTTATTATTTCATTAGACTGAAAAAAAACCAATGCTCACTTAATAATCTGAAAAATCGATACATCTACAAATTCTTTATTTTTCCCTTGTAATTTTGGGGGTGAAACGAGACTTTCTGATTCCGAGAATCACCCACCAACATCAGATCCTTATTTGTACATGACAATGTTTACCTTTCAAAAACTCATACAACTGAATTTTATTCGATTTTTGTACAGCACACAAATTAAGCATGGCAAACACTATGGCTCTCATGATTACAGTCTATTTAAAGCAACATTTTACCCAAAAGCTAGCTTTTCTTTCATCGTCACACCACCGGATGATATAAAATGGATTTATAAAGCTCAAATGGAGCAGCAATAAGGACATAAACAGTCCTTCTTAACGTCAGATCATTCAAAAATAACATGATTAAGGTCTAACCTCGAAGCAAATACTTGTAGTGTAAGACTATGTACCGACAGTGAGCAGACGGAAGAATGAACACTGGATTCGAGGTAAAATATTCCTTTAAAATGTGAATCCAGACAAATCAATTCATTCATGAGCGAACACAAACATTGGCTTTTGAAGTGATGCAATTAGAAGAAAATCAGCAGGAGCCTCTAGCGACGCTACAGAAGCCGAAGCCCCTTCCACAATCATCCACATACAGACAAGTCAAAAGATTAAGCCTTTAAAAATCAAAGACTTCTGAAGTCCTTTCATGGCTTTAGACGCCTAAGAAAAAATGAGCTGGCGACTCTGGACATGAATCAACACACAGATAAGTTCATTCGAGGAGTTTGTGCGCGTTTGTTCTGATGTGGTCCTACAGATTCAATCTCATGATCATCATTGCAAACGAATCCCTCCCACAAAAAGATGCTGTCCAATGAAAGGGGCCGGTGGCCTGAACAAACCCTCCCAAACCCCTCCGTCCGATGCTTATTTCAACTGCTTCATCAGTACATCTTCTGTCGGCTTGGCAAAACGGCCTCCTTCAAGAAGGAGAAGATGAGCAGGATGCCCGAGCGCTTGCCCCGCTTGCCTTTAGTGAAGTAGTTTGACACCACATCATCTGAGAAAAACACAGACACAGGAAATGATGAATATAGTGGTTAGACATGAACGCTGTAAATGTCTGTCCAACACATTCAACTAACAGTGGACATTTTTATACTATATTTTAAAAACATGTGGTGATTATAATATCGTAATATACACAGTTTTGTAGAACTGAACACCCCAGGGGAAAGAATGAATACAATTTAATCTTGACTGAAAAACAATGTTTTTAAAATGAACATTTTAATATATTTTCTGAAGACATGCAAATAACAAAAGCTACCATACAAGATGCATATTTTTAATAAAACATTATTATTATTATTTTTATTTAATTAAACTAAAAAACAACGTTAAAAGTAAAACGCATATTTTAATGTTTTTCAAAGGCAAGTAAATTACAATGAAGCAAATTTATTTTTAATAAAATATTTCTTATTTTTATTTAAGTACACAAAAAAAATGTTTTAAGTAAAAAGGACGTTTTGATATTTTTCCAAAGGTACGTAAATTACATAACACATTTATTTTTAATATTTTTTAAATTAATTTTATTTAATTACACTGGAAAAAACATAAAAAAATGCACATTTGAATTTTAGTTTATTTTTAATAAAATACTACATTATTATTTTTATTTAATTACACTGAAAAAATATTTTTGACGGCATGTAAATTACAATGAAGCAAATTATTTTTTTTATAATATTGTATTTTTGTATTTATTATTTTTATTTAATTACGCTGGAAAAAAAACGTTCAAAGTAAAAGGCAAATTTGTATATTTTTTGAAGGCATGTAAATTAATGAAGCAAATTTATTTTTAATAAAATATTTATTATTTTTATTTAATTACACTGAAAAAAAGTTCAAAGTAAAATGCAAATTTTTATATTTTTGAGGGCATTTCAATTACATAAAAGGACATTTATTTTATTTTATTTTTTTAATTAATTTTATTTAATTACACTGAAAAAAAAAACAATCAAAATGCACATTGAATATTTTTCGAAGGCATGTCAATTACATAAAAGCTAATTTATTTTTATTCATTTTTTTTATAAATTTTATTTAACTACACTTAAAAAAAACATTAAAAAATGCATATTTGAATATTTTTTAAGGCATATAAATTACAGTGAAGCTAGTTTATTTTTAATAAAATATGACATTTTTATTATTTTATTTGTTCTTTTTATTTAATTACACTGAAAAAAAGTTCAAAGTAAAATGCAAATTTTTAATATTTTTGAGGGCATTTCAATTACAATAAAGCAAATTTATTTTTAATAAATATTATATTTTTATCATTTAAAAAGTACTATTTACAATTCTACCTACTCACATTATACAGTGGACTATTAAACCGTTATATGCTCTGTTTGATTCAAACAAATGTACGCTCTATATTTAACTGAAAATCTTTTGCTTTGATTCTGAATAAACCTTGCCCACTTTTTTACATTTTTGACACATTTCAGAAATTATTTATCAATCCAATTACTTTAAATGACTGTTGAAAAACAACAATTGAAAATGTATACAGGTTGTTCCTTCTGTCTGCACCGTTCTATCACTCACTCCAGTGACTGGGTTAGTACCTAGGCCTAGTTTAACGTGCCCGTGCGGTCATAAAGACAGATTTGATAAGATCAGCTTGTCTCTCACCTCCCTGCTGCACAGTGGATGGAAGGACATTCTCCCCAGCGGAGAGAGAAACGAAGAATGAGAACGGAATCACCCACAGGCATATTGTGAAGTACGCCAGAACCTGAAAACACACAGACGTACTGTATTCTTCTGAACTTTACACACACCAATCATTTCAAGGTGTCACTCTACAGCAAACTCAAAGTGTGATCAATAGATTTCTTTAAAAGGCCAATGTGGGGAAAAAAAAAATCACATCATTATACATCAGAACATATATAAGATTATATTGTTTCGGTCAGCATACCTCAGAGAAAGGATAGTACTCCTCCGCAAAATACTGGAAGGCCATATAGTGGTTTAACACAACCAGTGCTGGAAAAGAGAGCAAGAATACGTTTGAGAGGAGAACGCTGTAAAATATTATAGGCTGTAAATCCTCTGCATCACGCACCACATGACAGGATAAAGTTTGGTGAGGTCAGCATAATGTATGGAAACGTCTGCAGCAGACCAAAGTAAACCAGGTTTGTGAAGAGACCCACTCCGACCATGAGCGTTGGGAAGCCCTCAAACAGGTAGAGCCCCACCAGCACCGCTGTGGAGAACTGAGAGACGAGACGAGACGAGAGTTAGACGGGCAGGGCTTGACTTTCACTTGTTTTGCTCACCAGCCACTGTGGCTAGTGGCTTTCCAAAGTTACTAGCCACTCTGCATTTTCACTGGCCACAGTTTTAACATTGATATCATGATGGCAAAAGTGTCATATAGATATTTTTAATATCATCTCAGAATTAGGCAGCAGGTTTATCAGCTCTTTCCCCATCAGCATTTTTTGAAAAAGGTTTCACAAAGGTTCATCGCCTCCAGCATTTCTTGTATGAATATCTGAATTGCAATATATCAAAAGAAAGAACAGACCCTCTGCTTTAAAGAAGCTTGTATTCTAGCGTCATGCGTTCCTTTTTTATCAACACTTGAATGTGGGTAAGTTTCATCAAAAAGTTTAAAAAAACATTGAGCAAAAAACGGGAAAATCAAGTTGTCGTCAAAGATCAGATTAAAGGGTTAGTTCACCCAAAAATGAAAATTCTGTCATTAATTACTTCCCCTCATGTCGTTCGACACCCGTCAGACCTCCGTTCATCTTCGGAACAGAAATGAAGATATTTTAGTTGAAATCTGATGCCTCTGAAAGGCCTCCATTGGCACAATGGCACGGTTCACTCTCAAGACCCTTAAAAGGTACTAAAGACGTCGTTACAAAGTCCATCTCACTACAGTGGTTCTAAAATAACTTTGAATCTGCGACAATAGTTTTTGTGCGCAAAAAAACCCTAAATAACGACTTAGTGATGACGATTTCAAAACACGGCCTCATGAAGCTTCGAAGCGTTAAGAATCAGTGAGTCGAATGAGCAGTTTGGATCGCCAAAGTCAGCAGTTTGGCGGTTTGACACGCGATCCGAATCATGAATCGACTCACTGATTCATAACGCTTCGAAGCTTCATGAGGCCGTGTTTTGAAATCGTCATCACTATATAAGTCGTTATTTAGGTTTTTTTTGCGCACAAAAACTATTCTCGTCGCTTCATAAAGTTATTGTAGAACCACTGTAGTGAGATGGACTTTGTAACGACGTCTTTAGTACCAGGATTAAAACTTTGTCGGCTGAAGACCCAAGTTTGGTTTGAAGATGAAAAATGTGAAGATTAAATGTTTTTCCATCATCTCTGAGGCGTTAATATGTAATTTACACAAGTTTAGAAGTCTGTTAAATCCATACAAAAAGACACATTTACCCGGCCATAGACCCTCCCCTGGATGAAATCAGGACAGAAGTGGTTGAAAGTGGACAAAAGAGACGGATTAAAACACCAGCTGTAAACGGGAATGTGTCTCCCTCGTCTACTTGTGATCCGATCCACCAAAACCCATCTTAATGCCATTACGTTACATATGCATAAAGCTAATGTAACGTCATCTCACACAAAAGCATACACCCGTACTATAACAACCGATGCAAACACACCGGAGACTGACAACACCGTCTGAACAATCGGATCAGATTTCCTCTCTCACAAAATGAAAGTGTTGACAAGTCTTAAAAGGTTTGAAACGCAAACAGGATGTGTGTCCTGGTCTCTAGATACGGCTTGAGTTCCTTCGATATAAGTGTATGGACGAATCAATTAATAATGTACGTTTTATATAGTGACATAATACTCACCATAATCATATACTTTATAATGCGACTGGTGGCGACTGTGTACTCCTCTATTAACTCCGCCAGGTAATACAGGCCTGCAGCTGTGGGGACAAAAAACAAACTGAGAAAAACTATCAAAACAAAACACGGCGTTCAGATTTTAAGTGTGTAAAAGTGCAAGAGCGAAACAGTGTTTCACAGCACATATATAGAAACATTTGAAGTGTCACTGGAAGCCTATCTATCTATCTATCTATCTATCTATCTATCTATCTATCTATCTATCTATCTATCTATCTATCTATCTATCTATCTATATGTCTCTTATAAATTCAGTTCTAGAGTAAACACAGGTACAGGTGTAACTGCTGTAGTTCTCAATCAGCATCATGGACACATCTGACTGCTTTTTCTGACTGTCTCCAATCATCATCATGTGGCACACGGCAAGAATTAAATAGTAAAATAAGCCATCATATATATGCAATAGACATTCAAATTCTTCTATACATGAAATGACCTGTAACTAGAACAAGTGTCCTGTCAGAGATGTTACTTTACCCTAACGGATGTCCCATAAATGGGCGGAGCGATTAGTAATCAAAACAATCCTGTATTCTGCAACACTACAATGAGAAATGTAAAAACTATTGCCAACACAATGAGCTCATTGATTCTTTTGTGTTATGACTTTAGTCAAAGAGATAGATATGAGCCATGCTTTGTCTTAGCTCATCTCACTGTTATTCAATCCTACATCGTTATGTTTTTACCATAATGCTACTATGCATGGATAATAAACGGATCTTTTATTGTTAATAAGGCGCGGGAGCTGAGGGATTTCTTTGGTCGCGTCAGCAAAAGGAGGTAACGGCTAACAGCAGCAGCATAAAACTCACCGATAGCGAGAGTAACGAAACATATCTGTACCACCAGCGACAACCAGCTGAGTAAATAAATAAACCACATCTTTTTTAAAAGGGCTGGTCTAATAAATAAGCGACCAGTAAACAGTAAAGGAGCTGTGTGTCTCCGCTGCTAGGCTAACAACTGAAGTGGTCAAAGTTTCTTCGGCAGCTTCCTCAGACGTAGCGAGAAGCCGAAGTGGGAATCTGACCGCGAACAGCGCCGCTCAGGCTGGAGGCGGAACTGCACCTGTGGAGAACCAGGGAGCGGCAAGACATTACTGACTGTCAGAAGTCATCACAACCTGAGAAATTACAGAGCATGGAAATTATGGAGTGATTCTAAAAATATTAATTGGGGAGCTAAACCATTCAGTGCTTGGTAAGTAATAAGCAAGGTTTTAAAAATGATTTAATCTTGATAGACCAGCTCTGCTTAGGATTTTTTTTTTTTCAATTTATGAGGTGCATTTCATATATTAAATAACATTATTGTATTATTTTATAATCAAATAAAATGAAAAAATATTATACTATTTTATATTTGTTTAAAACACTCATTTCAAGCATGTTTAGAGCAAAATAAATTTAAGTTCATGAAAAATAAATTCAGTCGTGTGTGTGTGTGTATAGATAGGCAGGAGAGACGGATGATCAGAAAAAATGGCTTTCCAAAGGCCTCACACAATTTGTATTATTATTATTTTTTTCACCAGCTCTTCGCTTGTTTTTGGTCATGCATATTACATCCACATTTACGCACCTCTTCCTCACACACACGTACACACACCTAAATCAGACACCTTTCAGATTCTGTGGAAAAACATGAATTCTTTATAGTGTTTGTTAGATGGAAAGCTCTCTTGGGTGAGAGGAAACCTTACAGAATGAAATGCCTTTTAAAAGGAAAGAAGCAAAAGTGAGTGAGAGTGGAAAATAATTGTACTCCATTTAAAATGCTTTTATCCAAGAGGAGGAGTGTGAAGGTGTTAGGAGAAAAGCCTGCCCTTTTCATCGCAGGCGTTTCCAGACGGACGGATAAACTAAAGCTAAAGGCTTTGACACAGCCAGCATATACAGTGGGATATATTCTGATACTCACCTAATGTGTGTTTCATGGTTTTAATAAAAAAATAAATAAAATAAAAACAGACATTGTTTATAAGTTAACCTTCTGTTGCTCTTTGCCTAGCAGTCAAAATAATGTATGTTCAATGCTATATTTTAGTTCGATAAATGTTTTTAATATTTTGGGGGTTTTATGGTAATACATTATATTCATGGAATAGTTATAATCCATTTATTACCTGTGAATCTTGAGCATTGACCTGAAAAGGACATAGCTTGTGTTAAAAAAGTTAAAAGTTTAAAAAAGTGAAACAAAAAAAAGTTATAGAAGTTTAAGTGTTTTATTATTAAAAACCTATAATTTTTTTTAAATTGTGTATGAAATAAATATTTTCAAAAGCATGTTTTAATCTAAAACTGTGAGAAAATCAAAGCCAAAAAATTAAAGTTGTGCTCCAAATTTGAGGTTGATATCTCAAAAAATGAGCTTTCAGTAATATTGTTTGTGCGCAGTACCAAACATTTCCACTAGTTGTAATTCGCTTCCCATTAGTTTCCAATGTGTTCATTTTTGGCAGCGAACAGTACAAGAGTGACTATTTTTTTCAGGACCATTTAACCTTTTCAAATCATGTTTATGATTTGTGTGTGTGTGTGTGTGTGTTCACATAGCAAGTGTCAAAACTTTTACAAAGTTTCGTATCATTCCAACGAAGTAATAAATTCTAAATAACCAAAGCAAAAAAATGTTCATCAAAAATAAACGAACAGCACCAGAAGGTTAAAATATCATTAACAAAAATATCATATTTTGCAGCCATGGTAGCTTAAAGTCGGTTGAGGAGGCCGTTTACACAACACTGTTTTGAACTAAAAAAGGTCAACTTTATATTTGGCCATTCATTTACACGACAGCAGCGTTTTGGGAGCCTGAAAAAACAAACAGGTTTCAAAGTGTGTTTTTGAAAACGGTATCGTTATCGTCTCCGTGTAAACTACAAAAACGTGAATTTGTGACGTGTGTTACGTGTTCAGTCTATAGGCCTATGTTTCTTTCTTTAAAAAGTGACATCTCCATCTACTGGCCTGACAGAAGAATGCAACGTTTTAGTCGTTTTTGCAGACCCACGTCTTGACAACGCTGTCATATATACATCGATCAGACATAACATTATGACAGGTGAAGTGAATAACACTGATTATCTCGTCATCAGGGCACCTGTTAGTGGGTGGGATATATTAGGCAGCAAGTGAACATTTTGTCCTCAAAGTTGATGTGTTGGAAGGAGGAAAAATGGGCAAGCGTAAGGATTTAAAGTAAGCGAGTTTGACAAGGGCCAAATTGTGATGCTAGACGACTGGGTCAGAGCATCTCCAAAACTGCAGCTCTTGTGGGGTGTTCCCGGTCTGCAGTGGTCAGTCTCTATCAAAAGTGCTCCAAGGAAGGAACACTGGAGAACCGGAGACAGGGTCATGGGCGGCCGAGGCTCATTGATGCACGTGTGGAGTGAAGGCTGGCCCTTGTGGTCCGATCAAACAGACGAGCTACTGGAGCTTAAATTGCTCAAGAGGTTAATGCTGGTTCTGATAGAAAGGTGTCAGAATACACAGAGCATCGCAGTTTGTTGTGTATGGGGCGGCATAGCTGTAGACCAGTCAGGGAGCCCATGCTGACCCCTGTCCACCGCCGAAAGCACCAACAGTGGCACGTGAGCATCAGAACTGGACCACGGAGCAATGGAAGAAGGTGGCCTGGTCTGATGAATCAAGTTTTCTTGTACATCACGTGGTTGCCGGATTGCGTGTGCGTCGCTTATCTGTTGAACACATGGCACCAGGTGCACTATGGGAAGAAGGCGAGCCGGCGGAGGCAGTGATGCTTTGGGCAATGTCCTGCTGGGAAACCTTGGGTCTGCCATCCATGTGGATGTTACTTTGTCATGTACCACCTACTTAAGCATTGTTGCAGACCATGTTCACCCTTTCATGGAAACGGTATTCCCTGGTGGCTGTGGCTCTTTCAGCAGATAATGCGCCGCCACAAAGCAAAAATGCTTCAGGGATGGTTTGAGGAGCACAACAACGAGTTTGAGGTGTTGACTTGGCCTCCAAATTCCCAGATCTCAATCCAATCGAGCATCTGTGGGATGTGCTGAACAAACAAGTCCAATCCATAGAGGTCCCACCTCTCCACTTGCAGGACTTAAAGGATCTGCTGCTAACATCTTGGTGCCAGATACCACAGCACAGCTTCAGGGGTCTAGTGGAGTCCATGCCATGACGAGTCAGGGCTGTTATGGCAGCAAAAGAGGGTCATAATGTTATGCCTGATCAGTGTAACTTAGTTTTGCTTAATTCCATACATCTGACTAACCTGAACAACAAATGACCACGATTACACCAGAGTAAGGTGCAATACTGGTTATATGAATATAAAACAATGCCACGTTAAAGTAATTATAAATTTCAATGCTGTCCGATCTGTACTTCAGTGAAATAATCATTTAAATGTTCAAATACTTGTGCAAGTATTCAAGCAAGTGAAGCTTTTTAATGGAAGAATTCATGCCTCAAAAGAACAAATGTCCAACACAACAGCAAACACAGACCTAGGGCAATGAAAAGACTGAGTATGTGCAGAATGTTTTTTATTTCTTTCATAATTCATTTTTGAATGCAGGAGTCCTTGTTTTTTTATTTCATTTTATTGCGGCATTCACACCACAGTTAAGGTTAACGCTCTATTCAGCCTTGAGACCTTTACACTAAACAAATTCCAAGAGGCATCCGGCAAAAGTAAACAGGTGTTGAAGTCATACTTAGTTCAACATCGTGTTTCTCAAAAGTGCAGAAGGTCAGACTAAAAGACCCCTCAAACACAGCTCACTTTTCTTCCCATATAATGGACTCCGAAGCCTTTATGCGAGAGACTCTCTTCTCGCGGTTCTGCTGAAGTCTGCGGAGGACAGGGGCGCTTCCACTCTCCCCCGCCCAGGGCGAAGAGCTCGAGACCGACCCGCCAGCGGGGGAATCTGAGGAAACATTGACCTGAAGTTTTAGTTAAGTGGCTGTGTTATAATGCAGCTCACAACATTCATCACCGATCAATAAATGAGATTTTAAGCACTGATGTGAAGGACATGTTGCCTCAAAGTGCAACCAATTAGGCCCAGTCTTATTCTGATACAACAACCTGCCAACGTTTCCTTTTACACAACTACCATTAAAAGAAGATTCTTTTTAATCTCAAAATAATGTCTTTTTACAGTAAAGAAATATCTGGAAATTCTAAGAAAACTACCTGAGAAGCAAACTTGCATAAAACATTGTTAACTTGTTTTCAGAGCAATAAATAAGCATGAACCTCAATAAATGTGGACTTAAAGGGATAGTTCACCCAAAACTGAAAATTAGCCCATGATTTTCTCACCCTCAAGTAAGGTGTGTATGACATTCTTCTTTCAGACGAATACAATCAGAGTTATATTAAAAATCTTCCAAGCTTTATAATGGCAGCAAATAGAGGATATGATTTTGAAGCCTAAAAAGTGCATCCATCCATTATAAAAGTAATCCTTCTGAAACTAATCGATAGGTTTGTATAAGAAAAATATCCATATTTAAAACTTTTAAAACTAAAATAACTCGTTTTCGGCAGACGGCCTACACAAGTCAACTTGCGGTAAAAGAGTAATCCTTGACACGATGTCTGACGTAGTTACTTCATGAAGTTTTAAAGCTGCAGTCCGTAACTGTTTGCGCTCTAGCGGTTAATAAACAGCACTGCATGCGTCTTGCGGAAGAACAGCCGGAGCTACTTCTCTCTGTTTATGTCTATGGCTCCTCCGCTGCCGTTCCTACCAGACCGGCCTGAAATAGTCCCAATATAAACACTTATTATAGGATTCAGGGTAAGACAAAAACACGGTTTGGAAAATGGATTTGTGTTGTACATTCTCATTTTATCATTTTTGTAAATCTTGAACACAAAATTTAGTTACGGACAGCAGCTTTAAATATGGATATTTTTCTTACACAAATGCATCGATTCGCTTCAGAAGGCCTTTATTAAAGGATTAGTTCACCCCAAAATGAAAATTTCCCCAAAATGATTTTTCATCATATAGCTAATGGTTTTCAATTGCAATCAAAATGCTGAAGGTCCAAATCAATGCAGTTTCAAAAGAAGGGCTTCAGAGGCTCTGCACGATCCCAGATGAGGAATAGGGTCTTATCTAGCCAAACCATTGGTCATTCTCAAAATAAAAGTGAATATACTTTTTAACCTAAATTGCTCATTTTGCGCTGCTCTGTGACACCGGAAAGGTCATGTGAAGACTAATACAAACATCCTTTAGCGAAAAAAAAGTTAAAACAACGATATCGGACGCTTTTGAAGATGAAAATGGAGAGTTTTTGCTAAAGGCCGTTTGTATTAGTCTTCGCACGAGCACTTTGTAAACACACGGGCGGTATTTCTGCCTACGTCTAGCGTGACCTTTCGTGATTACGTCATTCTTAACACCTTGCAGAGCTGCGCAAGATGAGCAATTTCGGTTAAAAAGTATATTCATTTTTATTTTTTATTTTGAAAATGACCGATGGTTTGGCTAGATAAGACCCTATTCGTCATCTGGGATCACGCAGAGCCTCTGGAGCCCTTCCTTTGAAACTGCATTGATTTGGACCTTCAGCTGTTGGTTGCAATTGAAAACCATTAAATGATGAAAAATCCTGGAATGTTTTCTTCCCGAAAACTAAATTTATTTTCGACTGAAGAAAGAAAGACATGAACATCTTGGATGAGATGGGGGTCAGTAAATTATCAGGAAATTTTAATTTTGGGGTGAACTAATCCTTTAACCCCCTGGAGCCGTGAGGATATATTTTGTGATGGATGGATTAAAATTCAATTCCTCTAATCACTGCCATTATAAAGCTTGGAAGAGCCACGACATTATTGAATAACTAAGACTGGTTAAATAATTTTTTAAATTATTTAGTTGTTTGTAGGTATATATATAAATATATACCCCTAACACGTAACAAATGCATTTAAAATAAATAATTTAAGTACCCAATTGTAACTTCTTTTTTGAGTTTATAAGCTTTACAGCTGAGGGGATAAAAAATAAAGGAAAACAAATAGAGAAAAAAACACCTGAAAATGTACATCTACATGTATACATTCAGCAGACACTTTTATCAAAAGTGACTCACATTGCATTGAAGGCACACATTTTACATTTGATCAAATTATTATTTTTTTTTAAATCAGCAAATAGTCAGAATTAAATTGTTTTCGTTTACGGTTTGCTGATTCCCCCAGCCCAATAATAAGCTTTAGGATTGACCAGGCTTGTAAAAGCTGAAGTACATTTAAATGAAGTTGTCCGGGCCTGAGACGGAGTAAAGGAAGAGATGGTACCTTTGGGTTTAGATGGAGGAGGTGGGTCAGGGTTAGGGTCAGGGTTAGATGGGGTCCCTTTTTCATCCCCCATGGCCCGCCTCCTTCTCTGGAGCACCATCTGAAGCTCCGCCTCCCCAACATTACGGCTGAAGCGTTTTTTCGATTCCACCTTTCGAGGGCCAGGCCTCCTCATGGAAACCTGGAGAACCAGCCAATACACTTACATTAATACAATAAGCAGTAATAAGCCATCACAAGAGGTGATAATAGTGATTTTACGGCAGTTAAGAAGTCCCTAAAAATTCCCATAACTATGGTAAAATCACCAACACAATGTTTAATAAATCACAGTATTTATTAGCATGACGTTTGCTGCAAGTAAAGTTCAAGTGTTTGGGGTTAGTAAGATTTTTTTAAGGAAAAAAATACTTTTATTCCAAAAGGATGCATTAATTGATTAAAAGTGACAGTAAAGACATTTATAATGTAAAAGAGATTTTTATTTCAAATAAATTCTGTTCTTTTGAACTTTCTATTCATCTAAGAATCCTGAAAGAATGTATCACGGTTTCTACATAAATATGAAGCCGCAGAAATGTTTTCAACTTTGATAATAATCAGAAATGATCATAAATCAAATCATCATATTAGAATGATTTCTGAAGGGTCATGTGACACTGAAGACTGGAGTAATGATGCTGAACATTCAGCTTTGATCACAAGAGTAAATTACATTTTACAATATATTCAAATAGAAAACAGCTATTTTAAATAGTCAAATGTTTGTATGTGCACTTTTTAATCAATAGTCAACTTAATCCCAGATTTAATTTCCTTATCTGTAAGTATATAAACTATGTATAACCACTTAAATATGTTAAATTGTTGACCTTGCACATTTGATGCACATCACTTCAAAATTTCAGTACGATTTTTTTCTTCTATTAAGGAAGTCTTTATGCTGCATTTATTTAATCAAAAATACAGCCAAAAAATGTTTTGATAATATTAAAAATTGAAATAACTCTTTTGTTTTTTATTGTATTGTAAAATGTAATTTATTCCTGTGATGCAAAGCTGAATTTTCAGCACCATTCCTCCCGTCTTCAGAGTCACATGATCCTTCAGAAATCATTGCAATCATCCAGTAGTCAGGGTTTGAAGAGATCTTATCTTACCAGCATGCCCTGTAACTCCAGCACAGCCGATTTCCGGTTCTCAGACCTCTGCTCCTGTTATACAAATGTCAATATTTTTGATTCATAATATTTTGTCATTTCTGAACAGTTACTTTGTGAACATATAATTCACACGCAATGTAGCGTAGGCATGTGACCATATGCTTGTGTACTTCACAGACAGAGAAAATAGGAAACCTCTTCAAATGCAATAGTAATCACACTAACTGTACGTTGCAGGACGACCTGAAAGACCATGATGATGTGCAATTGTAAAAAAAAAAAACAGATCTGAAATAGTGAAGTATCGCTCACCTTCCATGCATTATCATCCTCTGATACAGCCTAAAAAGAAATCAAATGTCAAATATTTCAGTTTGTACTTTTATCAAAGGTCTTCATTGGCACTGGCACAATCAAGCACAATATTTAAGGCATGTCTATGAGTTCGATTATCTTTAAAAAGGTGTATTTCATGAAATCATTGCCCTACTGTGTGTTGTGCACACGCTCATATTTAATTTCCTTCACACGCTTGATTATTGTCATACAGACGGCGCCTCACTCCAAAGCACGGTTTATGTTCAGCAAAATAATTCAGCTGTGACGGACACACCTGTGGCGGTCTGAGAATAGGTTTAAGAACAATGCCTTTCTTGATTCTTTCCATCATTTCATCCACAGCTCTGGACTTCATGTCCTCCGTAATTGCGGGTTCTGTGAGGGAAATCAACACAGTATTCATTGAGGATGGAAGAGCAGCGTTTACTTCCCTTGATTTAACTTCAACTTCTAAATGACTGTATTATTTCTTCCTGATTTCGCATCTTTCTATCTGGAATCACACAGTCGAACATAAGACTGTCTTACTCGCAGTTTGAGTGGTGTCGTCTCCACCCTTCTTTCTGTTCCTCAAGGCCTTCAATGGGCTAAACATACAATTGATTGCCATTAATAACATTTTGAAGCATTTATGTTATATGTGCTGCTTTGTATTTTAATGTTTGGAATATTGAAAGGTGTTGAAGACTCACTCAATGACAGCTGAAGATGTAGGTGGAGGAGGAGGAGGTGGAGGAGGAGGTGGCGGTGGAGGGGGCGGCAGAGATGGCGGACCAGCTGGATTTTCATCCTCCTCTTTCGATTGGTCAGATTGGATTGAAGGAAGTTGCTCCATTTCTCTTAGTTTGTCCTGGAGTATCTTAACTAGTTAAATTAAACATACCGATTAAAATATGATGGCCTGGTTTCACAGACAGGGTTTAGATTTAAGCCAGGATTAGGCCTTTTATAAAAGTGCCTTAGAAAACAACATTACTGGTGTGCATCTTGAGACAAAACAATGAGATATTTTAGGATAAAAGTTGTTTTCATGGGTTTCATAAGCCTTGTCTGTGAAACTAGGGGCACTTGTTTTTATAATAAAATAATAAGTCTGTTCAACAAAATATAGCGTTATAGTACACTGTAAACTTAAGGGATAGCAAACAAGTTGGCAAAACTCAAATCAATCGAGGCAATCATTTGCCTCAAATTTAAGTTAATACATTTAAAGTTTGAGTAAGCAGAACTTGCAGATTTTCATTTTGTACTCTCACATTTTAATTGTTCTGAACTTGAAATATTTGAGTAAGCAAATTTTAGTAGTGGAAACTTGACTAGCTAGTTCAATAAATGCCACCTTGCTAATTGGTCACACAATGCTTTGTAGCATTAGCATAGCATAGCACTTGTTGAATGAGGACAGCAATATAATACATTTAACATCTATCTGTTCTCAACAACATATAACAGAAACTCTTCTAAACTAGCATAACAAAACATTAAACACTAAATCTCCCACTAATGTAACCCTTGGCATTTACTGTCCCTTTTGAGTGTCATGGCAAAGCTTGCTGGGAAATAGAAATCTCAGCCCAGTTTTGGTGACATTTAAGTTAGTCTAAATTCAAAGAAACAAGTTCATAAAACTCAAAACAATGAAACAATGCAGAAAAAGAAAAAGAAAGTTCTAAATACTCATAAAAAATCATTTGTTTGATCTAATTTGTTTCATTTGAGTTGGCTCTACTCAAACCAATTCATTATTTTGAGCTTTAGGGTTTACAGTGCTATAAAATTAATGTGAAATCATTTGGTAAGAACATGATGAAAAATGTTTGAGTTCATATGGAAACTCAGGTTGCAGATTTTAATATCTTGGCCAATTTGAGTTCGAGACATTGTTGAGATCTCTTCTGAAAAGGGACTTTTTCAGCATTTTTTTATTGGAATTAGACCTACTTTCCTTCTGAAGTGCAGTAACAGATTTCTGCTCCTCTCTCAGCTGAGTCTCAGCCTGGTTTCTCTCTTTCTCGCTGATCTCCAGCTTTGTTCTCACTGCAGTCAGATCTGTCAGAGCGTTGAGGTCCTCGGCTGCTGTGTGTGACATCTACATCGTGTCAATTTGAAAAAAAAAAGATACCGTTAAAGCTGATTCAAATATCGCATTGGTTTGACAGCAATTTTTTTTTTGGAACTATTTACTTATTATATTTAATTATTTAAATATACATAACAACTACTGTATAACTATGGTATAATTAAAAATATATAAATATTAAAAGAATAAAATGCACAGCTGATATTAATATATATATGTATATGTATGTATATATATATATATATATATATATATATATATATATATATATATATATATATATATATATATATATATATATATATATTCGTTTGCCTCCAACATTATCATCAGAACATCAGAACATCTCCACACACAGACACACACACACACCTAGCCCTCACAGGAGACTGTGCAGTTCACTTTCTGTGAAAAAAAAAACTTGTTCTGTGTGATTTATAAGCATTTTGAAAAGTGAGGACATGGGGAACGTCCTCATATTTCACCCTCTTTTTGTAATACCTGTGTCATACCCATGTCATTATACACATTTGTGTCCTGATATTTCACAAAAACATGCCCACACACACACACACACACACGCACACGCACACGCACACGCACACGCACACGCACACGCACACGCACACGCACACGCACACGCACACGCACACGCACACGCACACGCACACACACACACACACACACACACACACACACACACACACACACACACACACACACACACACACACACACACACACACACACACACACACACACACACACACACACACACACACACACACACACACACACACACACACACACACACACACACACACACACACACACACACACACACACACACACACACACACACACACACACACACACACACACACACACACACACACACACACACACACACACACACACACACACACACACACACACACACACACACACACACACACACACACACACACACACACACACACTCACTCACCTGGTCTTGGTAACAGAGTCGTATCTCCTCCAGAGCTTTGCTGATGTCAGTCACTTGACTCAGAGCCTGCTGTAGTTGTTTCTCAGTCTCTGCGTTCTGAATCTGTCTCTGGGTTTCCCTCTGTTTCACCAGCATCTGTAGGAGCCGATCAATCGCTCGATCAATCAATCACTCGATCAATCACTCGATCAATCACACGATCCAAACTGCTCACACTTGTAACTCAGAGTCTTTCTTTCAAAACCTGATCTCATGCTTTCATTCAGTTGCACATCAGTCCACATAATCATTGTTTCAAACACAAGATTATTATAATATGTAATGATCATGAGGCTTTGTGCTATAACAGAGTTTGCTGCCAATACAGTAAATGTTCTCACTGTACGATACGACTGAATCTACTGTAGTTTATCTTTATAAGGGTGAGTTACAGTAATGTGGCAGACTCTACCATGGTGATCGGTTTACAGTATCACATGGCATACATACTGTAATGAAACATGCTATATTTGATGCCATCTGTCTCCCTTCTTCTGATTTCTGATCAGTCTGATGTTACACCGTCATTGACTATTTCCTCTCCCTTATACTCTTATAATCTTTCTGGGTATACGTAGGCGTAATGGTTACAAACTATACAAACTGTATATTCTCTTCACTTACACTAACCCTAACCCCTTAACCTACCCATCACACAAAACTTTCTGCATTTTTACATTTGTTTAAACCACATTCTGTATTTATAAGTTTCCTCATGGCCATGGGGACAAAAAAAAAATGTCCCCGCAAGGACATGGATTTAGGATATTGCATCTTTATGGGAACATTTTGTCCCCATAATGAAGAGTTTACCAGGCCACACACACACACTTTGACAAAGTAGTTATAATCTAACATAAATTGCTTGTAATGTAAAAAGAATTAATTACATATGGTTATACATATCGGAAATTGCAAACAATGTCTATATAATCAATATCTATAGAAATCTATGATAGAAATCTATATCAAATGATTGATTGATTAACCATTAAGATCAGTTGGTTTAAATAACAGACAAATCTATTAAACTGAACGAGAGGAGATGCAAATCAAAAGTTTGATATTAAGAGCTTTATGAAAGGCAGTGACTGTGAATGAAACATTTATAAAGATATGTAGTGAAAAGGATAATTTGTGGTTTTGTGTATTGTACTCACACATTTGAAAATATGCTGAAATGTTTGAAAAATTGATGATCTGTTGTGATATTAGTACTATGAGTTTTGAAAATGTACACCTTGCTTGTGAAAATAGTACCAAAGCGAATTAAAAAAAACTGTAATTGTTCATGCAGCGAATTATCTGAAAGACTTTCATTCAACAGAACAAAAACCTCAATATAATCAGCCCACACAGCAACAAAATTTGGTTTGGGAAACCAAAAATCAACCCATCCATTATCTCCCTGAAATTTCAGATAACAAGAAGCGTGCTTGTTGAAAAGCAGAAACGGCGAGCAGGAAAGGGAAGTGAAAGTTTGTCATGCGTCGGACTGTTTGGACTCTCACTTCTCACCTCCATTCACTGCCTTTTCGTTCAGCTCGCAAGAACCGCGGGCCTAAACCACCAGGCGCGACCCCCGCGGAGGCACAATTACAGGGAAAGCGCCTGTGCTTGACGAGTAAACCGGCGAGTCTCTTTGTGCGATGACGGCCTGTTTTTTCTCCCTTTCGAATAAGTCCGTCATTAGACCCTCTGTGACTAGAAAAAAACACTGAACAAGAAGAAGATGAATGTGTTTTCAAAACAGAGGGGAAACAGACAAATGGAAGGGGTGGCGATAAAGAATGTCATTCAAGCTGTGTGGTGTGTGGCCACACATTCAGAATGAGTTTGAGTGGTGCGCGAACCGTCGGGGGTCCCTTTCACAGGTGAAGGCCCCCTGTTGGGACCCCCATTATGTCTGTGTCTGCAAATGGGGAACAATATACACAAAGCCGACAAAAGAGATGGCACATAGGAAGTGTCAAACAAGGACAGGGGTTTAAAGAGCTGCCGATTTTCAAACTGCCACCTCGATGGGTGCTAATTACCGCAGGAAGAGGCGAGTGATGCAAAGACAGATGCCACTTTTATGCGGAGATGCTCATTTAGACTGAATGAGCGCTAAACCTACTGGTATTAACAGAGCTATAGCAGGACTGGCATGGTCAATGTGTGTGTGCCTGTCTGTGTTATCTCAGTCCAGTGTTTTCTCTTCTTTGTTTCGTGTTTGTTTCATTAATGCAGGTCCATAGTTGTAAGTGTGAATTGACCCGATCCAGCCCAAAACTCCCATGGCCCTTGTACACACTCGACTAAATCGGAAGACACTGCACTTCCTCCCATCTATTGTCTATTGATTCAGATATTGCCGTGTTGTCTGCCAGGGCTCTTAGGCCTCTGAACGAGAAGTGTTTTTATGTCCCATCTGGAGAACAGACATTCAGTAACTGTGATTACATTGTTTATGTTGAATGAACATACCTTGTAGCCAGAGCTTGACGATAACTTTTTTGCGCACCAGACACTGTGGCTAGTGTGTTTTTCCAGAGTTACTAGCCGCCACTCAGCAATTTCACTGGTCACAATTTTGACATCGAGACAATGGGGAAAAACTTGCAAACATTTTTAATATTATCGAATAATTCGGCAGCATGTTGACTGCTGTCACTTTAAGACCTGATGCGCAAATCTATTTTCTTTCTCAACTGTTTGTTTACGTAAAACATAACCGCGTTTACGCGGATATTCGCCAATACCGGCATTTTGACATTATTTTGTGTGTATTTGACTGTTTAAGCACAAAAAGCAGCGACAAAAACTCAGTTCAATTGTGAGAAGCAACTTTATGCGACTGTGGGTGTGAGCACAAAATCTGTGTGACTGATTAAACATTTTGCGCAATATGCTCGATCCCACAGCGAAATTCAAGCCAATGGGATGAATATTGTTGGGTTTCTCAGAAGCGGAAGTCGTCATAGTTGGGTAAACTTCTATAGAGGTGAATGGATGACTACATTCCATACATTTCTGTTTCCCATTTGCTCAAATAGCAAAAGAAAAACTCTACAATAGTGTTTTACACAACTTTCAAAAGAAAGAAAAAATAGAGAGAATTTGATAACAGCAGTTGGAAGAGAGAAAGATGTTAACTTTATCGTCTCTTCCACAGCCGCTGTAGGCTCACAGCAGCGCTTACAATTTGATGCAAAGGTAATATAATACAAAGTATAGTGTTATAAATACATACTTTTTAAACAAATTAAAAATATATATAAAACGTTGCAGGATTTATAATGCTGACGACCGTTAAAACACGTCATCACAGTCTGTGAAAAGTGTACGCACCATCTTCCTCGTGAAATCTCGGCGACATTTCGATAATGTGGTCGCACCTTTGTTATTTTTGATGCTTTAAACCCACACGTTATTTTTCACACAACCAAACATCAAGTTTAATTTATTACAATAAACACTTCCTGTTGGTTGCGCGCTCTTGTGAACAGCTTGTTTCACATACAGTTTGCGGCACGCAAGTAATTTCAAGCTTGTTGCGCTTCTTCTTTTTTTTTCTTCGCGATGTAATAAGCGGTTATCGGGAGTGTAACATTTTAATTACAAACTCCGTAGTCTTGATGGATCATGTTTACATTCAAATGTAAAGTCATCTAACATTACGTGGAATTGAACCCAAAGCCCAAAGTAGGCTGTATCTGAATTCAGTCAGATTTACAGACTAGAAAGTGATCCGTTTTTGTGTCACTGTGTGTGGAATTGACAGTCTTGTTTCAAACAATGGGTGAGTAATTAGCTCCATTATGTTTTGTTGCTTCATAAAACCCTGTATTGCTAAATATTGTGTTTATAGTGCATTTTCAATAAATTATCTGCTGGATTCACTGTCTTTACCCAGTAAAAAAATATTGTGATTTTAATGGTATTTTACTGTAAAAATGCTACGGTGAAGAACAGTTAATTGGTTAACAGAAAGTTTCCGTACTATATACGGTGAATAACTGTAATAGATCTAACCTTACATTTCATTTAATTTTACAATAAAATACCGTTAAATTTACAGTTTATGGAAGTGAAAAAGAACAAGTCATTGTGTAATTTACAGTGAAAACCCGTAAATTGACATTCCCAGAATTCCCTGTGTGACACTTCGCATTTGATGTATTTTCATTGCAACAACTATGTTTCTTCTTAGTTCTTTCTAATCAGTTATGTACATTAGGGTTTTATGTTACATCTGATGTTGTTAAATTAATGTTTATTGCATTTTTTAAATTTCATGTGTTTTACCATGATGGTGTTTAGTGTTTGTGTGAATGACACAGAGCACCTTCTATATATTAGTATTGTCCTCCTAAAAGCTGCTTGTGATGAGCTTTTATTCATCACGTGATTCTCATCACCACTGTGATTGGTTGTTGTCCGTATATATCAAAGGTACATAACAGATATTAGTATTTCAATAGGTTGGTAATTTAACATTATTTCAGTTAATGAAATATGTTTTTTTACCGTAAATTGTTTACAGTGTAAACATAATCATTACAATATAAACCTTTAAATTATACGGTTTTGAACTGTAATATATATATATATTTATAACCGTAATTATTACATTATAAGCCTTTAAATTATATGGTGCTGTCCCTAAAAACCTAAAACGTTACTGCCATATTTTTTTACGGTAAAGTTCTGGCAACCACAGCTGCCGTTTTTTACAGTAAATTTTACGGGGATTTTTTTTACAGTGTACCGTGGCAGAAATCGTGAATGAATTTGCGGCGCTGTTTACACCTGGTATTTTAAGATGCGTTTTGGTCGATCGGATCACAAGTGGACGACGCTTAATGCAGGTGTAGATGGGGTCTAAAATGTTTTGAGCTTGTCCACTTTCGACCACTTCCAGAGGTAGTCGAAAACACGGATGAGCTGATTTGCTGGCATTTTGGCAACAGGTCCTTTAGACAACATGGCCTCTAAATGAAAACAAATGTTAAAGGGCCCTATCTTGCACCCAGCGCAATTGACTTTGTACAGCGACGCATGTGTCATTCCTATTTTGCACCCGCGCAAAGCGCGCTTTTCCCTCCACAGAAGCACGTCGCTAAACTAGTGAATGCACTTGCGCTCCCTGGGCGGTTCAGCGCAAAAAAGGAGGCGTGTTCCGGCGCAAACAATCCCTGGTGCTATTTTGCTGTTCCATTAAACAATTGCGCCACTGACCAGAAAAAACCTAGTCTAAAGTCAGTGGCGCGTTGCGCGTTGTTCATTATGCTATTTTAAGGGCGCATGCTTGACCATAATGTATAGCGTGCACAACGCGCATATACTTTGCTCATGTAATCTACACAGATGCAACAGTTATTTTTGCAAATCATAAATTGTTACACTAAAAAAATATTAACACATGAGATGACGGAAATCATTGTAGTGTGCCACGAAGATGTGAAAAAATAGGCATAAATCTAGCTTACAAATGATTCAGGCTAATTGTAATAATTAAGGATAAGACCTGTTTGCCCAATAGTGGCAAGACATATATGAATATAAGGACATCTGACAAATTGGTTTGTCCGTCAAGAACCAGGAAAAAAAATCGACTGAAAAACTGAAAAAACTGAAAGACTGAAAAAAAAAAAGACTGTGAAATCACCTTTACCATAATGTACAACATTACAACTTCACTTCTCTGTCTTTCACTGCTCTTACAAGCACATCAGTCTCCTCGGCTGTGAACCGCTCCTGGCGTGCGCCTGGTAAATAACGCCATAATAATAGCAATCCATAATGGAACTTGCGCACCTGCTTTTAAAGGGAATGTTGGATGACGCTCGGATTGGTTTATTCACGTTACGCCCAAACCACACCTATGAATAATGAAGCTACTTCAGACCAACCCATTTTAGATTTGCGCCGGGCGCAAGAGCCATTTATCCCGCCGGGAAAATAGCAACAGCGCCGAGACCCGCCCACAAAGTTACTTGCGGTTCGCGCTTTGACACTTGCGTTTCAGATCGTTAAAATAGGGCCCAAAGGGGTGGTTGATTATTATTTCACTTTTTAGTGTGTAATGTTTGAGCATTAACAAAATCTGCAAAGTTACGACGCTCAAAGTTCAAAGCAAAGGGAGATATTTTCTTTTACAGAAATCACTTTTTAAGGACTACAACAAACGGCTGGTAGGGACTACAACGAGCTTCCTCCAGGGTTGGTGACATCACAAACTCTAAAACTTACATAAACCCGCCCCCGGGAAAACTCAACAAAGGCCATGTTGAGAAGAGGAAGAGTTGTTGTAGTAGAGCACATAGGAATCTGTTCAAGCTATCGCATCCGTCTTTTCACATTTTGCAATACAGTACGTCACACAAGTGCAATAGCATGTCATAAAAGCAAGATGAAACTAAACTATACCTGTTAAATCTTCATGCAGCAGATATTCTCTCATTATCATGACAGAATATGCTAATCAATGACTTGAAGACTAACCATCAACTAAGATTAATTCATCAACTAACCATTCAGAAACGTCCCGACTCATTCTAAGTTGTCACTTCTTCTTGAGTCTCTCCATCATTGTCCGACTCCGGTTTGAACATAAAAGACTGAACAGTTTCTGACATTTTCATTGCTGTCGTAATCGGAGCTGCTAACACGAGCTCTTGAAGCTCCGCCCTCTTCTTGAAAGGGGAGCATGAGCTCATTTGCATTTAAAGGGACACTTTTTTTGTTGCTCACCCTCAAAAAGTGATAATTTTAAAATGCTCTAAAAATGATCTCTTGGGTATTTTGAGCTAAAACTTCACATACACACTCTGGGGACATCAGAGACTTGTTTTACATCTTGTAAAAAGGGGCATTATAGGACCCCTTTCAATTAAAATCAGCATGTGTGAATGACTTGGCAGCTGCCCTAGTTTTTGGCTGTCTATGTTGTGCTATCTGTCTAACTTCAGTTATCCTTGTTCTTGAAGTTTTGTCAAATAAGATTATTTCAGATTTCTCCAATTCAAAGAGTACCTGGTGTGCAAAAACTTCAGCATGCTGCCTGAGTCCTTGCTCCATTTCGAGCTTCTGAGACATCTCTGTAAACTCTTCTGTAACCAGGTGGGACACTGGGGACAGAAACCACAGTCAGTCTGTGGTTCTGTACGTGCTCATCAGTGGGAAAATACATTCGGCTGACTCACCTCTTTTAATTTTATTTACAGTTCTGCTCTGCTTACTGAACTTCCTCAGAAGGGCCTCTTTCTCCCCGACCTCCAAAAGCATCTTAACAATAGAGAAAGAGTTTAAAGTTTAATGAAATTCAAAGTCTTAGGATTTCCACTCACATTTAATTAAAGTAGGGCATGATGAGAATAATAAAAATACAAAAAATACTGTTAACATTGTTTTTTGGGGCAAATGGTTCATCATTTTGTCAGAATGCTCTGATGTGAACATGTAATATAAACATACAAGTGCAGTCATAAATTGACATATGACTTGCAGAATCTGCAAAGTGTTTTAACAAAATAGGATGGATCATAAAAATGGCAAAAAAAAAAAAAAAACGGTTTCTGATTTTCCAGATAACGAATGAAGTGCCATGAAACTCGCAGCATTATTTAATGTGTTGACGTAATTTCCACTGAAACGGGAAGACGGGGCGGGACATATCGAACAGCTCCTCCCCTTTTTTAAATGTCCAATAGAGTTTAGTTTATATCACAGCTCGGCCAGAGCCGTTGAGCTCAGTAAAGCCGCAGTTTCTCCTAATCTTGAACTGTTTCTCCTCCTGATCTCCTCCATATCACTTTAAATTACAACTTTCTGTGCAGAATTCAAACGGCTCCGATACATTTTCCGGTTTGTGCCGACTCGATCATATGATCCGCTCTCGTGTCTCTGGACCGGAGCTGTGGCGGTTCACGGGACACTAACGTGAAACCAGACTTCATTCACCGCAATGGAAAGCATATTTACACTGTCTAAATTGTTCCCTATCCCCTGTATAGTGCACTATGTGCCATTTACCATGTACAAAATAGTAAACGTTTGAACAAGTGACCAATTTCAGCCTCAGCGTCTGTTTATAATATTGGGGGCGGGGCATCAGATTCTAGAGAGCATTTGATTGGACCGAAAATCTGAGGAGAAGCTGAAGTGCATAGTGGTCATCAAAATCATTGATCCACATTGGCGGAAGTGTAAGTTTTGAATGCTTATATATTTTAAATTTAAATGTTGTCACTGTTTTGGAGCACACTAGCTTATAGATAACAGTAAGACTAACTTCAATTTTGGTTTCATGGGGACTTTAAGAATCGAGTATGAAAATGAAACTTTTTAACAAGGTCGTAAATTCGGCTGACGGCTATTATTTTGTCTTGAGGACTGCATAACACCTCACCATCTAAAATAGATTATTACTACATAAAATAAAAGTAATTTTTATTAAATTATTATCCAAAAAAATTTAAATTATTAAAGTTTTGTAGATTCTGCAAGGTGTGCACATTTATGACCACAACGTTTTGCATGTCTAACATTCATGGCGTTCATGTGATTGTGGTCCCATTTGCAGGCACCATTATACCTTTTCCTTCAAATCTTCCTTCTCTTTCTTAAGAAGCTCCACCTGTTCACTGAGTTGAAATTTCTCCCCAAGCAGCCGGTCCACAGATGACTGTAGTTCTGTAGTTACAAACAGATTGGACAGGCTTATGACTATGTATTCTTTCGAGATTTGTGCTATTTAGAAGTGAGGCTACGGGTCCCACCTCTAATTTGGTTCTGACTGATGAGAAGCGGATCTTCACCGCACTCTTCCTCAGGGGCCGAGCTGGGATCAGCCTCAGGGTCCAGGTTCAGGATGGAGAGGTGTTCTGGCATTTCTTGAATCAGGGGAAGTATAGCTTGACTTTGCCTCTTCAGTACCTTGAAATCTTTTGTCACCTGTGGGTTCAAAAGTCCCAAAGATTGAGAAATGGTTGACTTTTTTCACCATGTTAAGCCAATATGAGGTTTGTCGCAACCCTTTCTTTATCCAATATCCAATATCCAATATGAACAATACCCTATATATCATTTGGTGCCATAGATCTGTCCTTAATCTGTCCTTGAGTTGAACTCAGTTTCACTCTTAAAAAAAAAGTTTCAAAAGGGTGTTTTCACATGTTTGGTTCCTCAAAGATCCTTTTAGTGAACAGTTCTTGAAATAATCTTTTGTGAAATGGAAAGATTTCATGGATGTTAAAGGTTCTTCACAGATGCCAATAAAGAACCGTTATTTTTTGAGAGTGTTGGATAAGTGACTCAGTTTGGAGAACGTAATAAAGCTTGTAACTGATGGGGATGTGAAAATACTCAACAGAACAAATACAGAATAAAGCTGTTTGCCTTGCGGGAAAAGGGAAGTGCTCCTACCTTCAGTGCTAAAGCTTCTGCGGTCTCCCTGCAGGACCGCTCGATCTGAAACTGCATCTCTAAAACATCCAGCTCCTTGAGCAGTTGAGAAGAGGCTGAAGGTTAAATAAATCAGATTAGCACGTTTTCAGTGACACTTTCAGGTAGTTGCATTTGAGCAAGGTTCAGCCATAAAGGATTTTCTCACAGTACGAGTTGATATGAGGATATTGCAATACTTAAAGACTCACCCTCCTCCATCCTTGACAGCTTTTCATTCGCCTCATCTCGCTCTTTCTCCAGAATCTCGCACTGTATCGTAATTTATACAATGATAGTCATTTTGAAAAAAATTGCACAATCCATTACTGAAATATGACTAAAGCAGTTAAGCAAGGACTGTGTTTGCAGAGAATCATTGGCTAAGTTCATATTGCATCCGTGACTCTCACATTTGGAAATGTATTTCTCATATTTGCCATGTTATTAAGACGTTGCTTGTAGAAGGGGCCTGATTTTATCCACCTCCATTGGTCTACTATTTCTATAATATGCAGTAAGAATATTGTAGTGTGCGAATGTTCTGGAACAGCAGATGACCTGCTACATTTGCCAAAATGTGTGGCACACATACGCTGCAAAAGACCGTATCCCACAATGCAATCTGCCCGGCCAGGACAGCTAACTCAATTGTGGACCACAAAACCAGTCATAAGTCGCATGTGTGGCAACATTGTATGGGTCAAGATAATTTTTCTTTAATGCCAAAAATCATTTGGATATGAAGTAAAGATCATGTTCCATGAAGATATTTAGTAAATTTCCTATATCAAAAAGTTATTATTAGTAGTAATATGCATTGCTAAGGACTTCATTTGGTCAACTTTAAAGGCGATTTTCTCAATATTTAGATTTTTTTTGCACCCTCAGATTCCAGATTTAAAAATAGTTGTATCTCAGCCAAATATTGTCCTATCCTAACATTATCATACATCAATGGAAAGCTTATTTATTCAGCTTTCAGATGCATCTCAATTTCAAAAAATGGTTTTGTGGGTCCAGGGTCACAATTAAGCATGCAAAGGTCATGTGACATTAATCTAGCGTATTGTTTAAAACACGTTTTCACGTTGCGTGCTGTTTTAAAAAGACTTATATAGTGTATACTGTGCTATGTATTCTGACAAAGCCAGATTTACTTAAGCAGAAATTACCTCAATGTCTCTTTCATCGTCTGAGGACAGGGCGTTCTCCTCCTCAGAATCTAAGAGGACAGCAGTTTTTGAGTTGTTCATGCGTTTCATATACAGTAGGCCTATATTTATAGTATTACTAAAAGGTAGCCATATTAATAAATAAAAAAACAGCATTCTAAACGTTTCTTCATTGAAGTTGCATGGTAATCTGTTATCTGTACAAATGTGTATTCACAATATTCTGTGGTCAAATGTTTTTGTATGACCATTGTTTCTAGTAATTCATTTCCTACATTGCTCTGTTTGACTGTTTGAATTGCATTATCAACTAATGTATACATAAACATATTTCATGACCCAGCTTATCCAGTAGAATGAAAGACAATTACAATTTAGAATGAAAATTTCAAAACGAGAAAAAATGCATCCAACCTGAAATTCTTTCATCCGATTCAAGACTCCACATAATTTCTCAAGCTTCTTGTTAGCGCCTGATCTTCTAAACCGCTCTCTGTTTATGTGTGTCTGTCGCTCTCTGTATGACAGTGTACTCTGTAGGAAGAACTGAAACTAGGTACTGCTCTGCTTTTATTTCTTCCTATTTTGTTACGTAAATCCTTATAAAAGTCCATTCTGCTTTGCCCTTTATGGTTAACCGAGTCAACAGTGGCTGTTTAGAAATGGACTTGATAAAGCAACATTCATTATGCTTCATTATGCTTTGCCCCTTGTGAGAGCATGGATTTGGTTTAGTGACCCAGTCTGAACAAATGCAAAACACATTTATGCACTTGTATCCAAAGAATTTAAGGTCACACCGCAAAACATGCATTTCTTATTTAGTATTTTTGTCTTGTTTAAATATCTAAAAATTCAAAATCAAGATGCGTTTACTAGATAAGTAAAATGAAGTGAGGTTTTGCTTAAAACAAGCAAAATTATCTGCCAGTGGTGTAAAAAAAATTATCTTGTTTCTGTTTAAAATCTTGTTTCCTGTTTCTGTCTCCTTTTGAGTGTCATGGCAAAGCATGCTGGGAAATAGAAATCCCAGCCCAGTTTTGGTTGAATTTAAGTTTGTCTAAATTAAAAGAAACAAGTTCATAAAACTCAAAACAATGAAACCATTCAGATGACTTAAAATGTGTCAGTTTTGAGAACTCAAAAGAAAAAGAAAGTTCTAAATACTCATAAAAGTTCATTTGTTTGAACTAATTTGTTTAATTTGAGTTGGCTCTACTCAAAACAATAATTATTTTGAGTGTTAGGGTGCCATTAGGCAGTTAAACTATGAATTAAGATATTATTTGGTGCCCTTATGAACACATTTTCCTGTGAGGATGTCTCCACGGCATCAGGTCAGGTTGTGCTTTTCTTCTGGTGATATGTTTTGAAATTTTGCCCCCAGGTCCACAAAAGCACACATATTTCCGAATGCAGCATTACAGTAATGAGAGTACTTTAGGATTAAACATGACGTAAAGAGGCTGACTGATAGGAGGTCAAGGGTGGGTCATTGGGTCATTATACCGTACCATGCGAGAAGTCCGAGTTATTGACTGTTTACCCGAACACAAACATACAGTGAACATTGATTAAATCAGTCAGTATCAGCTGTGCAGTTTACAACATAAAGGGCCAGTGTTTACATGTTTAGAAACGCATAAACCGAACAACGCGACAGAAAACAGAGCAAGAGGGAGAAAGAGGACGGGTCAGATTCAGGGCTGTGAGACGCGACGCGATGCGATGTGACAGGGCAGCCTGGAAGATACGAGTGGCCCCTCCGTGACTTCACTGCGCTTGCAAACAAACCTAAACTTGGTGATGCCAGAAGGGCAGGTTTTTATAAAGGAGACTCACACATTTTTTTTTTCGTTTTTTTTTTTTTTTACTGGAATAGGAGCTTGTTTATGAAATATTTGTCAAAAAGTACTGAATAATGAATAATTGTTTATCTTTATATTTTAACAACTTTAATTTTAGTTTCTCTACTTATTTCTCTCAATTTATTATATTATATTACATTATTTTATATTATATGTTTTCATATTATAAAAACAATATCAGAATTAATAATAATTTTAGCTTCTCAAATTATTTCTTTTTTTCCAATTTACGTTGTTATGCAAATCTGTCTAAGGCCACATCCACACGAAGCCAGAGCTTTTCATATCCAATCTTTTTTCCCCCTCGTCTCTATATCTGCGTATACACACGAAACCACTTGAAACCGACTCAAAACGATGTAGTACACGTGCCAGACCAGTATGTGGCGCTGTAATTCTGCCACAGAGATACACTAAAAACGAAGAAATAGATTTGTCGCAAAATCTCACGATAAAATAACAATAAATAAATTTGCTACTTGCCAGATTGTGTTTTATTAACGCCTACACCTACACCTACCCCAACCCTAAACCTACCCTTACAATAATGCAAATACAGTAATTAAATGACGCAATATTGATGTGTGCATGCCCAGTGCCCGTAGTTGTATCCCTTCTAGTGGTGTGATGACATCACCGTTTCACAAAATATACCGATTGGCTGTACACATGAAAACGCAAGGGTGTCGGTTTCAGATTTATCCACTCTGGGACCCGGATTAAAAAAATAGCGGTTTCAGGCTCCCTAAACACCAGATCAGTGTGGACGAAACGCTGATACGGTACAAAATTGTTACATATACAGCTAAACGCGTCTCCGTGTGGACGGGCCTAAATCTGTGTTAGTGAGCACTTCTCCTTTGCCGAGTTAATCCATCCACCTCACAGGTGTGGCATATCAAGATGCTGATTGGACAGCATGATTATTGCACAGGTGTGCCTTAGGCTGGCCACAATAAAAGGCCACTCTAAAATGTGCAGTTTTATCACACGGTATAATGCCACAGACGTTTTGAGGGAGCGTGCGATTGGCATGCTGACTGCAGGAATGTCCACCAGAGCTGTTGCCCGTGAATTGAATGTTCATTTCTCTACCATGAGCTGTCTCCATGAGAATTTGGCTGTACATCCAACCGGCCTCACAACCACAGACCACGTGTAACCACACCAGCCCAGCCCAGGACCTCCACGTCCAGCATCTTCATCTCCAAGATCGTCTGCGAGCCACCCGGACGGCTGCTGCAACCATCGGTTTGCATAACCAAAGAATATCTGCACAAACTGTCAGAAACCATCTCAGGGAAGCTCATCTGCATGCTCGTCGTCCTCATCGGGTCTCGACCTGACTGTTTGTTGCCGTAACCGATTTGAGTGGGCAAATGCTCACATTCGATGGCGTCTGGCACTTTGGAGAGGTGTTATCCTCACGGATGAATCCCAGTTTTCACTGTACAGGGCAGATGGCAGACAGTGTGTATGGTGTTGTGTGGGTGAGCGGTTTGCTGATGTCAACGTTGTGTATCGATGGCCAAGGTGGCGGTGGGGTTATGGTATGGGCAGGCATATGTTAGGGACAATGAACACAGGTGCATTTTATTGATGGCATTTTGAATGCGCACAGATACCGTGTTGAGATCCTGAGGCCCATTGTTGAGCCATTCATCCACGATCCTCACCTCATGGTGCAGCATGATAATGCACGGCCTGTACACAAGGATCTGTACACAATTCCTGGAAGTTGAAAACATCCCAGTTCTTGCATGGCCAGCATACTCACCGGACATGCCATCCATTGAGCATGTTTGGGATGCTCTGGATCGGCGTATACGACAGTGTGTTCTAGTTCCTGCCAATATCCAGCAACTTCACACAGCCACTGGAGAGGAGTGGACCAACATCCCACAGGCCACAATCAGCAACCCGATCAACTATGCGAAGGAGATGTGTTGCACTGCGTGAGGCAAATGATACAGATACTGACTTTTTTTTTGGAACCCCCCCCGACCCGGACCCCCAATATAGTAAAACTGCTCATTTTAGAGTGGCCTTTTATTGTGGCCAGTTTTCGCACACCTGTGCAATAATCATGCTTTCTAGTCAGCATCTTGATATGCCACACATGAGGTGGATGGATTATCTCGGCAAAGGAGAAGTGCTCACTAACACATATTTAGACAGATTTGTGAACAATATTTGAGAGAAATAGGCATTTTGTGAACATAGAAAAAGTCTTAGATATTTGAGTTTAGCTCATGAAAAATGGGGGCAAAAACAAAAGTGTTGCGTTTATAATTTTGTTCACTGTATATTTTTTAATATAATATTTCTTTATATATTTTTAAAACAATTTGTCAAAAATAATAATGTTAGTTTCTCCAATTATTTCTCTCAATTTATTATAATAATTATATGAATTTCTTTATATTATATTTCTTCATTTTATATTTTTTTGTTTTATAATATTTCTTTATAGTATATTTTTCCATATTATAAAAAACTATTTGTCAATAATAATAATAATAATAATTTTAGCTTCTCAAAAGATTTCTCCTTTTTTCCAATTTATGTTATGTTATGCTTCATATTGTATACAGTATGTTGCTTTTTTATATTATAAACACAATTTGTCATAAATAACAGTTTTACTTTCTCAAATTATTTCTCTTTTTTCCAATTCATATAATACATTACATTATAATCATATTATATTTATTACCAGAAGAACGATAATTATAATTATAATCATTTATTCCAGTTAAGTCATAATGTCTCCATAGCTGTTGCATGGTCCCCAATCCTATTTCTTGGTTTCTTTTTTCTTTTTCTGAATATTTTTAACAGAAACCTAAACTTGTTCTGTTGCTATCATTCAAGCACTGTTATTTCCACCATGAAGTTCAAATCTTGCTACTATTGTTTTGCTGTACAATTGGAAATATTGGCATTGTCAAGGAGGCAGTGAATGGCACTGGCTTTCCATTGGTCATGATTCCGCTTTGCCTCTAGGTGGCGCTCTGGCTCTGGGAACCGCAACCTGTTGCTCGTGTCTCCCGTCACTAGGGTGATTCTCTCACCGTGAGCCGAAAGACTTTCAGCAGCAAGTTTTTGATTTCAATAAGAGACTGTCAGATTAACGGAGAATTTGGTGCTATTGATTGAGATGCACCCATTGAGATCCATCCATAATTTAGCCTACACGGAAAAAATGTACAGTGTTCATATGGTTCCGTTTGACTAAAAGTGCCTATAAATATGCTTGTGTTTATGGCACTTTCCAATAATAGGGTACAGAATTAGTCCCATTACTATGTAAAACTACTAAGGCACACATAACGATATAAAACAATAAATACGTGTTAATTAGTGAATTAAAACCATTTTCTAACAACATTTTTAAAGACATAAAATCAATTTGGCCTGTTCTTCAAGTGATCTTCACCTTCTTGAATATATCCATAAATACAGCAATATGATCATTTTGATGTTATCTGTTATAGTTTATTGTAAATGTTTTTAATTATTACAACATTTTAATGAGCAAAAACAGAACATTTAGCTGTGTCCACATTTACGTGCAATCCTGCATTAAAATCCCTCTTATTTAAAGAATGGACACATTAAAATGAAATGATTTTTTTATTGTTTTATTTTAAAAA
>NC_137098.1:64008098-64015598 GCF_949357685.1 Gobio gobio
ATCTAGCAACTAATTATCGATTAATCTATCGGCTAATTAATCGATTAATCTATTGACTAATTTGTCGATTGATCGATTAATCTATCACCTGATTTATCTGTTGGCCGATTAATCTATTGACTAATTTATCGGTTAACCTATCTATTAATTTATCGGTTAATCTATAGACTAATTTGTAGATTAATCTATTCATCTATCAACTAAATTATTGTTTAATCGATTCATCTATCGACTAATCTATCGATTAATTGATTAATATATCGACTGATTAATCAATTAATCTATTAACTAAAATATCGGTTAATCGTGTCACAATTCACCAGTGTGAGTGCCTATGAGAACCACCAGAGGGCACTCCACTCCAGACTGTCACTCCATCAAGGACTATATCTCCCATAATCCTTTGCCCGGACTCTTCAACACCCCTTGATTACATCCACCTGCACCCCATTACCTAGTTAGCTCACCCTATATAAACCTGTTCATTCTGTCAATCATTGCTAAGTCTTGTTTGTCTATACTGCGTTTCTGAGCGTTTTCCTGGTTTCATGTCTCTAGTTTTGGATTTCTTGCCTGTTCCATGGATTACCCGTTTGCCTGTCTCTCTTGCCTTTGTTTGCCTGTTTGGACTGCTTACCTGTTATGACCTCTTGCTTGTTTTTGACTACGAGTGTGGATTACCCCTCCAATAAAGCTGCATTTGGATCTTCTACCTTCTGTCTCAGAGCAGTACGTTACAAATCGGTTAATCTATTGACTAATTTATAAGTTAATCGGTTAGCATATCGGCTAATTTATCGATTAATCGGTTAATCTATTGACTAATTTATCGGTTGATCGATTCATCTATCGGCTAATTTACTGGTTAATCTATCGACTAATTTGTCGATTAATCTATTCATATATCGACTAAGTTATCGGTTAATCAATTCATCTATCGACTTATTTATCAGTTAGTCGATTGATATATTGACCGATATATCGATTAATCGATTAATCTATCAACTGATTTATCGATTAATCAATTAATATATCTACTGATTTGTCGATTAATCAGTTAATCTATCGACTCATTTATCGCTTGATCGATTAGTCTATCGACCAATTTGCCGGCTTTTTACTAATTTACTAATCGTTTAATCTATCGACTAATCAAGAGAATTTTCAACAATTTTATTTAAAAACATTTAGTTTAAACTCGCAACGTTGGCATTCAGTAGTGTACTATAAAAAAGTATAAATGTAAACAAGCCCTTGATACCAAAATTATGACTTCGATACGATACCAGACTAAAATACCTCAATACCGATACTGAATCAATACCTTGGCAAAAAACAGTAAAAATAATTGAATAATGTGACAGAACTTACTATTCATTGTACTATTCAACAAAAAAAAAATGTAAACCCCAAAAACTCACTTGGCCGGCATGTTATTGCCCTGCCCTGCTTCACACAGAATATTAGGTCCGGCCCTTTAAGAGCTGCACGGACCAAATTCATTGTAACACCCGATTTCTCATTCAACTCTGTATACGTACACTAAAGACATATCCGACTGTGTTTACCTGAATACTCGCCAGGACGTGCATTTTAATACTGCCTTTATTAGAGTGCTGTCTTTTTGAAACTACCGGTACTAATACAATTTCTTATCGTACCCAACTTACCCAGTCGACTAAAAATATTGACGTCGACTAATTAACAGCGTCAACGCAGTCGATTGTATCGACCAATCGCGACAGCATGCCCCGGACATGTCTTTTGCTGGTTTTGCAAGATTACAATAATATCAGATTTGTCTTATTTTAAATATACACAAAAAACAGAGATGAAAAATGTAATTAAAGTGGCGAGGAATTGAGAAATCAACTTTCCCTTGAGCTTTTGATATGTAAAAGGTCATGGAAATATAAGAATATCCTGTTTCAGAGCTTCAGAGCTGAAAACTTCCTTGTTAGTCAAAGAAAAGCTTTTATTGACACCAGGCCCAGCAAACGATCGATCTCAGAATATGCACCTTGATGTTGTATGGTGAAGCACCGCCTCAACAGAAGACGAAAGCCTGATTCTGTAGCCCCGCCCACCGACTCGTGCCACTGACATGACATCGGCCTACATAGAGCTGAACTAAGCAATAAACATACCGCATAAGCTTCCTTCGGATTCCAATATCATGAATTCAAGGATGATCTTTATTTTTAAGGAATATCCAGTTTACGTGGACATTGCACGTATGTTCATTTCACCACGGATTCGTTTGTAAACAAGAGACTGGATTTACAGACAGGATGAGATTACATGAACGAATAAAGCAACACACTAATGTGAGTAAAACAGTTTTTTATATGTGATAGTATTGCATTGTTACAGATCGTTTGATATCTATTGATTATGTGTACGTGTCTAACTGACCATAACATACGCTGTCACAGGCTGGAGTATCCTTTATTTGTGGCGTTATTGGTTCATTCAGGATCAGACTCAGACTTGTAACGTTATAGGCCAGGGCTCGTAAAGCCCAACGTCCTGGGGCTGTGTGTTTTTCAGACCGGCTACCAAAACGTAAGCCCGGCCTGGTGACGGGCTATCTTAAATAGTGAAATAACATTCCTTTCTTGATGTGCGTTGTTCACTCTCTTGACTTGATATTTGAAGGGCGAAGGGGCGCGTGTGTGCGGTTATATCCACCGATCAGGCGGGCCAAGTAATAAAAAATAAGTTTACTTGTCTTTTTTTGTAAATGTAGTTCAAAGATTCAAATAAAGCCTCCATGTGCTGTGTGTACGCTATTGCAACAAAATTACCCAAATTATCAAAACAACTATAAGATAATGGGCCCTATCTTGCACCCAGCGCAATTGACTTTGTACACCGACGCATGTGTCATTCCTATTTTGCACCCGCGCAAAGCGCGCTTTTCCCTCCACAGAAGCACGTCGCTAAACTAGTGAATGAACTTGCGCTCCCTGGGCGGTTCAGCGCAAAAAAGGAGGCGTGTTCCGGCGCAAACAATCCCTGGTGCTATTTTGCTGTTCCATTAAACAATTGCGCCACTGACCAGAAAAAACCTAGTCTAAAGTCAGTGGCGCGTTGCGCGTTGTTCATTATGCTATTTTAAGGGCGCATGCTTGACCATAATGTATAGCGTGCACAACGCGCATACACTTTGCTCATGTAATCTACACAGATGCAACAGTTATTTTTGCAAATCATAAATTGTTACACTAAAAAAATATTAACACATGAGATGATGGAAATCATTGTGGTGTGCCACGAAGATGTGAAAAAATAGGCATAACTCTAGCTTACAAATGATTCAGGCTAATTGTAATAATTAAGGATAAGACCTGTTTGCCCAATAGTGGCAAGACATATATGTATATAAGGACATCTGACAAATTGGTTTGTCCGTCAAGAACCAGGAAAAAAAATCGACTGAAAAACTGAAAAAACTGAAAGACTGAAAAAAAAAAAGACTGTGAAATCACCTTTACCATAATGTACAACATTACAACTTCACTTCTCTGTCTTTCACTGCTCTTACAAGAACATCAGTCTCCTCGGCTGTGAACCGCTCCTGGCGTGCGCCTGGTAAATACGCCATAATAATAGCAATCCATAATGGAACTTGCGCACCTGCTTTTAAAGGGAATGTTGGATGACGCTCTGATTGGTTTATTCACGTTACGCCCAAACCACACCTATGAATAATGAAGCTACTTCAGACCAACCCATTTTAGATTTGTGCCGGGCGCAAGAGCCATTTATCCCGCCGGGAAAATAGCAACAGCGCCGAGACCCGCCCACAAAGTTACTTGCGCTTTGCGCTTTGACACTTGCGTTTCAGATCGTTAAAATAGGGCCCAATAACATTAACCATATGGCAGTTTTCCCAGTGGTATTGAATATTGATATTTTTGAAGGTATTGTATCGAAGTTGGAAATTCCAGTATCTTGACAACACTATTTCATACAAATATACACACAATAAGACATTTGCTGGACATAAAAAGCAGTTGAAAGTTGGAGGACTTGTTTTTTTTCTCTTAGTATATTTCTAATGGCACACACACCATAAATGCATTTTCCCATGCTGCTTCCGCAGTGCTAAAGCCCACCTTCCCCCTGCGGCCGGGCGGCGGCTCTCAACTCTTAGTGCCTGCCAGGCCTTCTTGCCTCTTTGTGGTTTTCACAAAGGGGGCCGCTGCCCTCTCGCAGGCTACGTTACAGTCTGTCACATGAGGCGGACACTCTGGTCCTGCCGCGCTTTATTTGCTGTGGCACTACAGATTACTTCCACAATCTCTGTCTGCGCTGCACATCCAATTCAATTAGGGCCTATTAGACCTTCCCCCGCCTCACCGTACAGCCCCCCTCTCGCTGCGTCCGTTCATATACCACATCTATAAATGAGCTACTCTAATAAGCATTAAAATAACACTCAGATATTGAGTAACTACTTGTTTTAAGTGTGTGCATACTTCCAAGCCAAGTCAGTTTTATTTCTACAGCTCTTTTCACACACAGATGCTTCAGAGCAGCTTTACAGTGATGATAGGAAATTAATTAGGTTTTAGATGAAAAGCTAAAGTTTTTGATTGATTTATTTCTGTTGTAAAAACAGATATCAAAATGTAAAAAATAAATGCATGTAAAAAATAAATGATTGCACAGCATGAAAACAATAATGTAAATATTATAAGTGTGAATCAAAAAAATTAAAGCGCATAAAAAAAAAATAACAAGCATGATTTAATTCCTTAAATGTCTTGGTGTGTGTTTTGGTCATAATTTAGACTTTTTAATATCTAATTCCAGCTTTTATTATCTAATTAGGACTTTATAATTTAGATTTTTGTCATAATTTAGACTTTAAATCCAACATTTTTATTTTTTATTAAGTCCTAATTTCAACTGTTCATCTCACAATGACTTAGCATGTCATATTTTTGACTTTTTATCTAACAAAGAGAACATTTAAAATGATATTTTCAACATTTTATCTGTTAATTATGACTTTATGATAATTTAAATGAGCTGATCAGTAAAATAGTTGAATGTCCACAGAGTATAATTTACTAAAAGAGTGCTTTTTCACAGAGCTTATAGCAATGCCTTATTTCCTCAAAGGATGTGATGTTGCCTTAGAATTTGGCCATTAACAAAAGTTTCTGGTGTAGTAATATAAATGTTGCTGCTTGCCTTTTTGAACAGACTTTAGATCAGGGAGAACAACTACGTTGCTTAAATGAGAATGCAGCTCACTAGGTTGTGAAACTTTTGCGATCCGACTGTGTATGGGGAGAGGCGGTGCTGAGCGCGCAGTCTACAAGATAAGACATCTTAAGCTGTGTTCACACCAAACGCAAATAGAGTGTCTGGCGCACTGTAAAATCCAACAGTTGTTCTTACTAAGACTTTTTTAGTAAACTTTACTTTATGTCCAATAATTTGTTGAGCTTACTTAAAACAATTAAGTAATCTGAACTATTTGAATGCTATGCCTTCGTTACTTAGAAAACTCAAGTAAACATTACTTGACTTGTTTCAGTACCATTTTGCCAAAGCAAAAAAACAAGCAGGCGGACGGGCAAAGTGTTTTTGAGGAGGTGCAATTTTGTATAGACTTATCAGTAATTTCCTCCACTTCCGGTCACCATGATGGAGATCAGTGTTCCCTTTGGTTGGACACTTGGAACTTCATTCATATTATAGTAATTAGCTTCCTATTAACAAGAAATCATATTTGTATGATTTCAAAAGAAGGGAAGTAATATATATATAACATATTTGTCCATTAATGATATACAACATAGCTATATTTAATGTCAAATAATGATCTTTTAACATTATTTTTGCTAATATTCATGGCATAACCTTTTAATTGAGTTGATATAATTCCTCTATATTTGTCACAATATTATGTGACCATGCTTGAGTGTGTCACACACACACACACACACACACATCAATATTCAGCATGCAAAACACAACAATGGTAACAAGGTTTTTTTTTATTTATTTTTTTAATTTTTATTATTATTATGACCTTTATTATTTTACTTGCTGTCATTATTATACTGACAAAAGACAAATAGTAAAATAAAGCTAAAAAGAGTAAAACGAAGCAATTAATTTATTCATGCCACAATGCACTCTGGGATTACACTTCCTCAGATCCCAGATAGAATTAAGTTGACAAAACTTCAACGGTTTAAGTAAGAACAGCTTAATGCAATTAAGTAATGCTTACTTAATTGTTTTTACAGTGTAGTACCTGTATACTATTGATAAGTAATAAATGTGTTGAATGGAGTTCAGTTGTTGCTTTTTGTCTGCACTTATTTTTTTAAGTTCAGCTTACTTGAGAATTTTAAGGCAATCGGTTTCCTAATATTTTCCTAGTAATGTGAGCACTAATAACAAGTTAACATAACTAATAATTTTGAGTTAATTATACTTCATTAACAAGTTTTCTGTACAAATTTTGTTAAGTTTTGCCGACAAAAAAATAATACGCTGCTTTACTTGAAAATTTTAAGGCAATCGGTTTCCTCACTTTTTCTAAGTAAAGTCAACTTATTACGTTTTACAGTGCAAGTGATTTCAATGTTAAAGGAACACTCCACCGTTTTTAGAAATAGGGCTTATACAACATATTTCCTACATTTAGATATGTGGGCAAATGCAATTTTGTCTCAGTGCATGCATTGTTTTAGTTTGGCAGGGTCGCTGCTAGCTTAGCTTAGCTTAATGAATGGAATCCTATGTTGCCAGCTAGTGTGTCCCGAGTAAAAGTGATCCAAAAACCCCCCCAAAAAACCACCTAATTACTTCTTGTGGCCTGCGTATTCACAACAAGTACAAATAGCGATGCAGATTAAGACTAGGCGATTTCCTAGGCAGATATTAACTTGGGACTATATTATGGGGAAGCACAGGCGAAGCACTGCTACTTGGGCAGAGATATCACGCAACACATGAAATCCCAGTGATATCTCTGCGCCCATGTAGCAGTGCTTCGCCTGACGCAAATTGAGCGTTACACGCGAGTTACAATTGAGCGTTACACGCGAGTGGTGCCTTTGTGCAATAACGCGTTTGAAGCGAATTCGCATCTGACGCCCGAGTTGAAAAATTTGAACTTTGCCGTCAATTCGCACCGCGTTAACCAATCAGGAGCCTGCTTGCTGCTGTCACGTGGTAAAGTGACATGATGAGAAACCCTGCATAAATTAAAAATACTACTATTGTGTCACAAAATGTAGTTTTAAGACTTTTTCAGGTGAGAATGTAGTTGTTTAAAGCTCAAATATGTGGTTTATTTATAAAGAGATCGCTTATTTAAAAAAAAATGATCTTGTGTTTTTGGAGTTGTGAGATCCAGTGGATCACCGGGCGCTCAGCGCTCATTAACCCCGGCGAGAGCAGCCTTTCCTCGGCCAGTCCTTCTGACGTTTGCCGCTGGCTCTGTCCTGTAGTGGTTCGTCTTGTGTG
>NC_137098.1:64023098-64048098 GCF_949357685.1 Gobio gobio
CCCAACGTTTGTTTCTCTTTCTCGTTCTCTGTGAAAGGGCTTCAGGTTTGGAGTGGTGCTCATCTCACCGTGGACCAAACCTTTCAACTCAATCCAACCAGACATGTATACACACATCTGTGTCTTAATGAGACATTAAACGTATAGTTTAAAAGGAAACAAACCCACACAACACCTAAAACACACAACACCCACACAATCTTATTCCTAAATGACAATGATTGTCCTGTGTCTATTAAACCTTATATGTCATGTATGAAGGTATGAAACGCTTAACAAACATTTATTTTCAACCACACAGTATCATTATTTCTGTCTTACAATAATTCAAATGATCACACAAGTACTGGGATAAAGGTTATAAACACTGATGTCTACGGTAATGATCAAAATAGCGCAAATCACCTTTTGAAAATGACTTGGCGCTTCAAATACAGATTGTATCAATTACATTGTTACACCAGTAGGTGGCGACAAGTGACTGATAAAAATGTATTCGTAATTGAATCATTCATTCAAGAAATTCTTTCAAAACTGCTGATTCATCCAGTAATGAAACAAGTGAAGTCTTTATGAGTGAGTCATTAGCTATGTTTAAATCCAAAGTTGTGAATGTAACTTGTGCGCAAAACTGCAATATCGCATAAAACATTTGCGAATAAAGCACCGTTTCCATCCAGTGAGTTGAAGAGAACATAATCGTCACTTCCTAAAAAAACTACCGCTAAAAAATCAATAAGAAACATAGGAGAAGCCACCATATACAGGTGCTGGTCATATAATTAGAATATCATCAAAAAGTTGATTTATTTCACCAATTCCATTCAAAAAGTGAAACTTGTATATTATATTCATTCATTACACACAGACTGATATATTTCAAATGTTTATTTATTTTAATTTTGATGATTATAACTGACAACTAAGGAAAATCCCAAATTCAGTATCTCAGAAAATTAGAATATTACTTAAGACCAATACAAAGAAAGGATTTTTAGAAATCTTGGCCAACTGAAAAGTATGAACATGAAAAGTATGAGCATGTCCAGCACTCAATACTTAGTTGGGGCTCCTTTTGCCTGATTTACTGCAGCAATGCGGCGTGGCATGAGGAGATCATTCTGTGGCACTGCTCAGGTGTTATGAGAGCACAGGTTGCTCTGATAGTGGCCTTCAGCTCTTCTGCATTGTTGGGTCTGGCATATCGCATCCTCCTCTTCACAATACACTATAGATTTTCTATGGGGTTAAGGTCAGGCGAGTTTGCTGGCCAATTAAGAACAGGGACACCATGGTCTTTAAACCAGGTAATGGTTGCTTTGGCTCTGTGTGCAGGTGCCAAGTCCTGTTGGAAAATGAAATCTGCATCTCCATAAAGTTGGTCGGCAGCAGAAAGCATGAAGTGCTCTAAAACTTCCATGTATACGGCTGTGTTGACCTTGGACCTCAGAAAACACAGCGGACCAACACCAGCAGATGACATGGCACCCCAAACCATCACTGACTGTGGAAACTTTACACTGGACCTCAAGCAACGTGGATTGTGTACCTCTCCACTATTACAGACTCTGGGACCCTGATTTCCAAAGGAAATGCACAATTTACTTTCATAAGAGAACATAACTTTGGACCACTTTTTTTCCTTTTTGTCTTAAGCACAGGTAAGACGCTTCTGACGCTGTCTGTTGTTCAAGAGTGGCTTGACACAAGGAATGCGACAGCTGAAACCCATGTCTTGCATACGTCTGTGCGTAGTGGTTCTTGAAGCACTGACTCCAGCTGCAGTCCACTCTTTGTGAATCTCCCCCACATTTTTGAATGGGGTTTGTTTTACAATCCTCTCCAAGGTGCGGTTATCCCTATTGCTTGTACACTTTTTTCTACCACATCTTTTCCTTCCCTTCGCCTCTCTATTAATGTGCTTGGACACAGAGCTCTGTGAACAGCCAGCCTCTTTTGCAATGACCTTTTGTGCCTTGCCCTGCAAGGTGTCAATTGTCGTCTTTTGGACAACTGTCAAGTCAGCAGTCTCCCCATGATTGTGTAGCCTACAGAACTAGACTGAGAGACCATTTAAAGGCCTTTGCAGGTGTTTTGAGTTAATTAGCTGATTATAGTGTGGCACCAGGTGTCTTCAATATTGAACCTTTTCACAATATTCAAATTTTCTGAGACACTGAATTTGGGATTTTCCTTAGTTGTCAGTTATAATCATCAAAATTAAAAGAAATAAACATTTTAAATATATTAGTCTATGTGTAATGAATGAATATGATATACAAGTTTCACTTTTTGAATGGAATTAGTGAAATAAATCAACTTTCTGATGATATTCTAATTATATGACCAGCACCTGTATACTCATTTTCGTATATAATAAATTATGTGTGTCTCAGAGAAACTTGTGCGTCTCAATAAACGTGTTGTCTTGCTTTCAGAGGCAGATGCTGCTGTTTGGGAACGCAGTTCTAGGAGGGAAATATACTGGGCATCTTTGACAACAGACTTCTGAATGACCAAAACAGCATTTCAGATGCTTTGCAAACACGATTTTTCCGCTGGTTAGTACAGTTATGCTGTTACATCGCGAAAGTCACATGATATTTTTTTATGCGCATTGAGGAAATTATTCAGTAAATGCATGTCCATCGTAGTTTATGCGCATGTTTTCGTATCGGATAGAGAATGTATCCGAATTTTATGCACATTTTTAGAATTTATGCGCATCTTGGCGTTTCCATTCAGCATTCCATGATGCAATATCCCAAAATGCGCATAAAAGGATGGAAACATAGCTATTGAATCATTCACGCAAACCAATTTTCTTTACATTTTCATTCTAATTGATTAAACATATAAGTAAATTAAACTGCTGCAATTAATATTTTGTCAGAAACTCTAATATATTATGTTCATTTATTTAGTTGTCTGTTCAGAATCGTGATCAATATTTGAAACATATATTATCCAGAATCGTGTAGCTCTAAAATATTGTAAACCAGTCATTATGCGTCAACACAGATTAACATGGGACTCTGTGTGGTCACTGTGATGGAAAAGGTTTGTTGCATTTTCTGCCTTGGTTGGAACCGACTGATGGCATATTTTGCAGACTGTCTGTGCCGATTCACACCGAATGTGTTTTTGCATTGCACTACACTATTCCATTGATTTTCTATGTAAACGCGCATTAGGCGGACGTGTTTGACCATTGCGTTCGCGCCTTTTGCAGCGTCTTATGAATGACACACCATTTTAAAAATACGGCACTCAAGGTAAAATAACTTCAACTTAGGGCTGCGCAATTAATTTAATTTCTAATCGTGATTACAATAACAGATGCCACAATTACGTAATCGGTCAAAGGCGCAGTTACAAAAAAGAAAAGTCCAAAAAAAGTGCCAAAGAACCAATACTCTGTGTTTAAAGGATTAGTTCACTTCAAAATGAACATTTCCTGATCATTTACTCACCCCCATCTCATCCAAGATGTCCATGTCTTTCTTTCTTCAGTCGAAAAGAAATTAAACTTTTTGAGAAAAACATTCCAGGATTTTTCTCCACACAATGGACTTCAATGGCAACCAACAGTTGAAGGTCCAAATCAATGCAGTTTCAAAGCAAGGGCTTCAGAGGCTCTGCATGATCTCAGACGAAGAATAGGGTCTTATCTAGCCAAACCATCGGCCATTTTCAAGAAAAATAATCATTTATATAATTTTTAACCACAAATGCTTGACTTCGATGTTAAGCTTCTTCACGACGTATAACGTCATCACATCAGAAAGGTCACGTCCACGACGTAGGTGGAAGTAATGACCCATTGCCGAAAAACTTTCAAAAACTTTTAAAAAACATCTCATGTTCTCCTCCAACTTTAAAATTGTCCGACATCGTTGTTTTACCTTTATTTTTGTAAAGGGCGTTTGATTTAGTCTTTGCATGTTCGTTTTAACTGGGTCGGTACTTCCACGTACGTCACAGCCTTTACCTTTCCAACATGATGGCGTCACACGCCGTGAAGAATCACAACACAGAAGTCGAGCATTCGTGGTTAAGAAGTATATAAAAAAATGTATTTTAAGAAAATGGCTGATGGTTTGGCTAGATAAGACCCTATTCCTCATCTGGGATTGTGCAGAGCATTTCCATTTGGACCTTCAACTGTTGGTTGCCATAGAAGTCCATTATGTATTATAATTTTTTTCCCCCGATTCCCTCCGATTGGAATCTGATCTAAAATGATTCACTGTACAAGTTGTGTTTCGCAACTGTTCAGATCCAAAATGTGTGTGTCCCGTAGTGTGCCTTTGTTTTCCAGAATATCTGCATTGGCTTCTACGGTAATGGCATTGTGTTCGTAGATATACGCCAAAAACAACAACAACGCAACATGGAGGAGTTTGCAATACAAATGTTGTCTTATTTACAACATGGCAATGAGTATCCGCCGCATTGGACTTAATTCTGTGCTGTTGTTTCTGCTGGTTTCAAAACATGTCTCCGTTATATTGTCATTTTCTGCTGCTCCGGCACTTTGCAGCAACACAACCTTGTTTCTCCAGCGACTTTCAGCGTGTTTCTTATAACAGCGTCTGACATGTTTACGCTTTACTTGGCGTGAGAAAGTCACATAAACCACTAGAAATCTGATCAGAGCGGTCAGACTGATATGGATTTCCAGAAATGTGCAAAAAAAATTAGCCGTTCCCACTTGCTAAATCTAATTGAATTCCAATCAGATTTGGACTGACAGTCTGAACGAGACTTAAAGGGTTAGTTCATACAAAAATGAAAATTCTGTCATTAATTACTTACCCTCATGTCGTTCGACACCCGTAAGACATTTACGATTTTTTAGTGTAAATCTGATGGCTCTGAAAGGCCTCCATTGGCACAATGGCACGGTTCACTCTCAAGACCCTTAAAAGGTACTAAAGACGTCGTTACAAAGTCCATCTCACTACAGTGGTTCTACAATAACTTTATGAATCGGCGAGAATAGTTTTTGTGTGCAAAAAAACCCCTAAATAACGACTTACATAGTGATGACGATTTCTAAACACAGCCTCATGAAGCTTCGAAGCGTTATGAATCAATGAGTCGAATCATGATTCAGATCGCGTGTCAAACCGCCAAACTGCTGAAATTTGGCGATTCAAACTGCTCATTCGACTCACTGATTCATAACGCTTCGAAGCTTCATGAGGCCGTGTTTTGAAATCGTCATCACTCGTTATTCGTTAAGTCGTTATTTAGGGTTTTTTTGCGCACAAAAACTATTCTCGCCGATTCATAAAGTTATTTTAGAACCACTGTAGTGAGATGGACTTTGTAACGACGTCTTTAGTACGTTTTAAGGGTCTTGAGAGTGAACCGTGCCATTGTGCCAATGGAGGCCTTTCAGAGCCATCAGATTTCAACTAAAATATCTTCATTTGTGTTCTGAAGATGAACGGAGGTCTGACGGGTGTGGAACGACATGAGGGTAAGTCATTAATGACAGAATTTTCATTTTTGGGTGAACTAACCCTTTAAGAAACCCAAACCATTTCCATACAAGCGTTGTGTTGCCTTTTTTCCAACAATTTCCTAAACTTTGGAGGCTAATGCTAGTTCGGTTTCCCTCTTTTCCCCCTCAGACTGACTGGTTGTTGTCGCGTTTATTTCTGCTGTGTGATAATAGGCTAATCCATGTTGAGTAAAAATGTCCTGAGGTAATCATCATTATCGACATACATTGTATTGCGATCTCTATGTAGTTTATCGCCCAGCCCTAGTTATATTATGCCATTTATAAGGTTTCTGATTGGCTAGTGTGTTTCGGATTCTTGCTTGAATGGATACGGAATATATTGGTCTCTAATATAGATATGGTTCACACCCCTCTTTGCTCATTTTACTATCCACCATGAAAACCGCAAGTCTGAAATGCTACAGCAAATCTTTTCCCGTGGAACAAAACACGATTTGAGATTTCATTCCCTTGGCACGAAAACGATGCACGTCCTGAAGTTTAACACTTCGAGTTCGGGGCATCGTCTGGTCATTCTCTCCTTCATTTCATGCCTCTCTTTCTGTGGAATGCAGTATCGTTCTTTCATGGCGGGGTCAGGCGCTTGCGTGAAGTCTGTCAAAACAAGCAGCCTTCATCTTTCCTGAGCTGAAGAAATCGGCTCATGCTAGGGGGCTCTGCTGAGCTGGCCGGGCCAGGGGTCTTCCTGTAATTAACCCTTATAGCGCTCCCTCCTCTCTCACTAATCCTGAACCTTCACAGCTGACCCCCCCTCCCAGTGACCTTTGACCCCGCGCACCTCTCGATGGGTCACATGACTGGTGCAGGTGTGGAGAGGACCCCGGCCCCGTTGCCCCCCAATTAGCGACCCTAATTAGTGACGAAACCTCCTGCAGGGTCACTGAACAGGGTCTAGGGAGCGCAGGCGGGTAGAGAAAGGGGGGCAGAGAGAGAGAGGGAGGTAGCGAGCGCTAGAGAAAAGAATTAGAAAGGAAAAAGAGGGTGGCGGTGGTACAGTGATGCGTGGTTAAAGGCGTGAAGGCCAAAACGGCTTTTACACTGAAAAGGAAAATATTGCAGTTGCTGATGGACAGAGTTGCTTTAATGGGGCTCTCTTTTTTCCGCCAAGGTGCCGTTTGAATTGTTGCCAAGCTGTACTATTGAGTGTGGATGAATAAAAAGTTTTTCTTTGAAATGTTCTAGATTTAAAATCCAGTATGGCGTTTTCTTAAAGGGACCGTTTATTGACTCTCCTTCATGTCATTTCAAATCCTGTGCTTTATTTTTTATTGTCTTGTGAACAAACGTTGCATGTTGGTTTGAACATGCAGAATTGAGAATGAGATTTGAGAGCAAATTCAAGTTTTAGAGGAATAATTTCATTTTGAAATAGTTTGTGTTGCTCACACGAAGCAGTAAATATATATAATCCTAATTTGAATTCACAATATGTAAATAACGTGTATGTTTTAACTGGTTAACTCTAAGTCACCGTATGTACAGTACTGCCAAATACTGTATAAAAAGAAAGATAACCTTAGAATTTACTGTAACAATCTGAATTTTTATTCAATAAAACAAAGAAATGTTTACAGGAAAGTATTATGAAAATTGTTCTATACAGAAATATAATTATTATACTAAATGTAAAATAATTAATGCTGGGCAGTCGATTAATCGCATCCAAAATAAAAGTGTGTAGGTATATATATTATTTATATATAAATACACACTCATTCATCTATATAATAAGAAGTTTCTGCATGTATATACTGTAAATATTTTTCTTAGATACATGAAGGAGTGTGTATTTATATATATATATATATATATATATATATATTAGGGGTGTAATGGTACACGTATTCGTACCGAACCGTTTTGGTTCTTTAACAGTTAACAGTCGGCTTGTTTTAAGCGCAGAACACACATATGAAGTATTCAGTCCATTTGATCATGAAATTCAAACGATAAACGAACTGGAGTAGAAACATTATTTTATAATTAGATTTAGAAGTTAATGCAAAAACTGCCTAATGTGAAGTTTACATGTTGGCATACAATGTTATTTGAGTGTTGATTATTATATCAAAAATAAATACTGAATTTCGGCTAATTTGGGCTTTTTTGTTATATTATAGTAAATGTATAAGGGCTCTCTATAATGTTTACACTTTACAGCATTAGAAGAGATTTAAAAAATGTATCTTTAAGAAACTTTGTTACAATTGAATTAATTTGAGGACAAGAAGCAATTTTATTTGTTCCCTGCTGTACCGAACCGTGACTTCAAACCCGAGGTACATACCGAACCCTCAGTTTTGTGTACCGTTACACCCCTAATATATACATAATAATTATACACAGTACACACACATATATTATATAAACACAAACTTTTATTTTGGATGCAATTAATTGATTGCCCAGCATTAATGTATGTATTATATAATTTACATTATTATAACTTTTACACCTATTGTATTGGACACCAGTAAAAGACATTCCCAGAAATTCCTGTTCATGTTTACATTTTATGTTGTTTAGATCATTTAAGTTTGCAGTCATTTGATGTCTATACACTGAAACTTGCCTGTAAAATCATGTTTTTTTTACAGTAAATATTTGGCATCCACAGAGGTTCAATGAGGTTCTCCGGTTCCTGACTGGATTTTAAGGAATCCTTTATTCCCAAAAGGTTGTATATAAGGAGAAATGTCTGAAATGAGTGCATTACACTTTCATGTTTTTTTCTTCTTCTAGTGATAAAGTATGTTTACGAGCTGCTTTATTCATAAAATGTAAGTATACTTAAAATTAATTAAAAATAAATGAATTTAATTAAAAATAAATCCATAAAATGAGACATACATGTGCGCTGACTTTGAAAAGTTGTATGGAAAAAGAGTAGTTTAAAGAAGCTTGAACAAAATAGTTTAGGAGTGAGTAAATAATGATATTTTGAAGAACAGTTCCTATAATAAGAATAACAATACAATATGTATTTTTCTTTAATTTTCAAAAAAATTGCTAACACTTTAGAATAATGGTCATTAGTAAACATTAGTTTACTACATTAATAACAATAATGAACTCCACTTATAAAGCGTTTATTAATCTTTGTTCATGTTAATTTCAACATTTACTTATGCATTATTAAAATCTTGTGAACATTAGTTAATGCACTGTGAACTAACATGAACAGCTGGATTTATATTAACTAACGTTAACAAAGATGAACAAATACAGTAACAAATGGTTAGCCATGGCTCATGGTTAGGTCATGTAAGTTAATACATTAACTAATGTTAACTAATGACCATTATTCTAAAGTGTTACCAAACATTTCAACAAATTGACGAAATGTTATCATTATTGCCATCATTTTTGATGAAGTTAATGCAGTTTTCCTTGACTGGTGGGTTATGAGCAGAAATGCACCACAGGTCTGTTTTATTTAGGTGTGTACTTCAGACTATTTTTGTCCTGTGTTAGGTCACCACTTGATGTCCAGTATAAATTCTGGGTCCTGAAACAAAACCTTACTGAACACTGTTGCTATCACTTGAGTTCCTCACCCCATAAATTTTTTTTTAACGTACACTAAAATCCACCAGGCCACCCATCCAGTCCCCATTCCCTCCATCCGTCCACTCCCATGAAGAAAAGCCGCCAATCATTTTAATTGGCACCCTGGAGTTGATTGTCCAGGCGAGACTCTGAAAGGGAGAGCAGCGCAGGGAGGAGATCGAGGGGACTAAACATGTGGTTAAACATATTGTGTCCGCTTGTCCACCATTTCCTGAAAAATAACCATGCCCGCCCACCTCATCTCGAGAAAAGAGCCGGAGGTTTTGAGAGGAACAAGTTTATTCCTGATCAGCCTGTGGCGTGTTAGCATAAACTCATAGTAAATATCAAGAATGGTATAAATATTATGCTACTTCGTAATCTGAAAAGGCTTTTATTGACGCTGTTATTAGACGAGGAGCAACATCTCATGGACTAAACAGGCCTAGACATGATTACTTTTAATATTTAAATTATCTTTTGTGTTTTATATATATATATATATATAAAATGTAAAACGATTTAATAAAATATATTTGTGAAAATATACTTATAAAATTATTTAAAAAGTGTACGCAAATATATACACTGATCAGGCATAACATTATGACCACCTTCCTAATATTGTGTTGGTCCCCCTTTTGCTGCCAAAACAGCCCTGACCCGTCGAGGCATGGACTCCACTAGACCCCTGAAGGTGTGCTGTGGTATCTGGCACCAAGATGTTAGCAGCAGATCTTTTAAGTCCTGTAAGTTGCGAGGTGGGGCCTTCATGGATCGGACTTGTTTGTTCAGCACATCCCACAGATGCTCGATTGGATTGAAATCTGGGGAATTTGGAGGCCACATGATGTAAAAGAAAACGTGATTCATCAGACCTGGCCACCTTCTTCCATTGCTCCGTGGTCCAGTTCTTGCTTTCGGCGGTGGAGGTCAGCATGGGCACCCTGACTGGTCTGCGGCTGTGCCGCCCCATACACAACAAACTGAGATGGTCTGTGTATTCTGACACCTTTCTATCAGAAGCAGCATTAACTTCTTGAGCAATTTGAGCTCCAGTAGCTCGTCTGTTTGATCGGACCACACGGGCCAGCCTTCACTCCACACGTGCATCAATGAGCCTCGGCCGCCCATGAGCCTGTCTCCGGTTCTCCATTGTTCCTTCCTTGGAGCACTTTTGATAGAGACTGACCACTGCAGACCGGGAACACCCCACAAGAGCTGCAGTTTTGGAGATGCTCTGACCCAGTCGTCTAGCCAGCACAATTTGGCCCTTGTCAAACTCGCTCAAATCCTTACGCTTGCCCATTTTTCCTGCTTCTAACACACCAACTTTGAGGACAAAATGTTCACATGCTGCCTAATATATCCCACCCACTAACAGGAGCCATGATGAAGAGATAATCAGTGTTATTCACTTCACGTGTGTGTATGTGTACGTGTGTGTGTGTACGTGTGCGTGTGTTCATATAGATAGATATGAATCTTTAAGAATTATCAGCGACTGAGAGAGTTACAAGAAAGACACACAAGTAGGCAAATTACATAGACATATATTTATATGCATATGAATAAAAACACATGTACATATTGTACAATATCTCGGCTTTTTAGCCAAACCATGAGAAAGGCTTTTTTGCCACAGAACACAAACTTTTTTTAAATAAGTGCAAATAGTTAATGAGACAAAGAATTGTAAAGCATTTATATTTTTTCCATTCATTTTCTTTTCTGTAAGATCACATAATACAACATGAAAATACTGTGCAAAAGACTCATATATGTACATACTGTTCACGTGTTTTCTTTATTTGTGAGAAGCTGGTGCCATTAATTTATTATTATCATCATTTTTTGACACGGTCACACAAATGCTGTACTGCCAAAAAGCTTATGGCTTACTTACACATAATCTTTGTGCCAGAACAAGAGCACTGACCCTTTAACAATGGAAGGAAGTGAGAGAAAATAACAAATAAAATCTTTCCACACAATCACAGCAAACTCAAACCACATTTTACAATCATATCTGTGGCGATGTTTTTTATGTATACGGTCTTTGCTTGTTCGCCATACTGTGAAAACATATTTCAGGCATAATTAAAGGGTTTTTTTCTAATATAATTTTATAGTGATGGTAAGGATCTTCAATACTAGCTTTCGTTTACAAAAGAATCTGCTGCTTTTCCAAATGTTCAGGTCTGTGAGAGGCTTCGTTTAATTGTTTTGAGAGATACCACCGAAAACCAGAGAGCGAGAAAAGAAAATGCATGATGTGTACGGGTGTGTTAAGGTCTTGTAAGCCTGGACTCAATGTCAGTGAGCCAGTGTCTGTCTGAATGATGCTGCGGTGAATTATACATGATGCTTATAGAAAATAACCGCGTTCGACAACAACACCACCACCACCAACTGCCATGAGAATATTTATACACAAGATAAGATCCATTTGCAATCAAGCTGTATAAGAAGCTAAACTCATGTCCATGTCTTTCTCAGTCATCTTCACAAAGCAATGGCAGAGCAATTCAATAAGTTGACAAGAAATCAGCTTGATAGCTCACCAAACAATGAAAATTGTCGTCATTTACTCTCCCTCGTGTTGTTTCAAACCTGCATGACTATCTTGCCCTTGGAGCATTTAATATACACTACCAGTCAAAAGTTTGGAATAACTGAGATTTGAATGTAAAAGTATTTTATGCTCCCCAAGGCAGCATTTATTTGGAATATAGAGCATCAGTCATTGCTTGGACATTCTTTAATGTTTCTCATTTGTGTTCCATAGAACATCCAACATTCCATGGAAGTCAGTGCGGGTTTGGAATGGCACAACGGTGAGTAAATGACACTTATCATCATCATCACTATTCCTTCAACGTCCAAACTATGAATCTGTCAGAGGATAGTGATGAAAGTACAGTGTTGTAGCTGATCGCCACTAAAGGCCTGTTCACATCAAGAGGCCAGAAGTCATTCATTTTTAGTTAGAGTCTGAGATTTAGGGGTGACATACCGTAGGTGGCAGCAACTGTTGAGCAACAATGTTAAATCAAGTTTAAGCACAGAGACTCAGCAACAAACGTTGTCACTGTGAACGCTCCTTAAGAGTAAAAAGAGACAGAATGTCTGTTTAGAGCAAAGCACTTCACATGCTTTAATGCAAAATACAACCCGGCTCGCTCAATGCGAAATAAAACATTTGACAAGACAAATTTCAACTCAACCAGACAGTACCGATTTATCTATTCTGTCACCGAAATCGTATTTTTTGTTGGGTTTTTTTAAACTATTGCATGTGCTTTGGTGCATGATTTCATTGAATCAGTTTTGAAGTTGGGTAGTAGTTGCAGTAGATGTCTTTGGCTGTCTTTCAACAAACAGAAACGGGCAATGTTTGGGGAATTTTCACAAACCAATGCATGCTATTCTTACCGATATGCATGGTGGGTATTGAGCGAAGATGATGTGGAAGAAATACATTAACACAAAGTACACTGGAGTTTGCACGCAAAATAAATGCTTGCGTTCCCCCGAGAAATTGCGTTCGCTTGCAAAACGTTTGCATTCACCAGAGAGAATTCGCGTTCATTTGCTAAATGTTTGCATTCCCTCAAGAAACTTTGCGTTCGCTCACAAAATGTTTGCGTTACCCAGAGAAACTTTGAAACGTTGCGTTCACTGGCAAAATGTTTGCTTTTACCAGAGAAAATTTGTGTTTGTTTTGTAAAACGTTTGCATTCCGCCGAGAAACTTTGCATTCACTGGCAAAAAGTTTGCGTCTACCAGAGACATTTTTTTACTTCGCATTTGCTTGCAAAACGTTTGCGTTTACCAGAGAAAATTTGCCTTTGCTTGCAAAATGTTCACGTTCCCTGGAGAAAATTTGAAACTTTGCGTTCGTTTTGTAAAACGTTTGCGTTCCCCGAGAAACTTTGCGTTCACTGGCCAAATGTTTGCGTTTAACCAGAGAAAATTTGCGCTCACTTGGAAAATGTTTGCGTTCCCCTGTGAAACTTTGCATTCACTGGCAAAATGTTTGCATTTACCAGAGAATATTTGAGTTCGCTTGCAAAATATTTGCGTTACCCGGAGAAAATTTTAAACTTTGCGTTTGCGTTCCCTTGAGAAACTTTGCGTTCCCTTGCAAAACTTTTGCGTTTACCAGAGAAAATTTGCATTCACTCACAAAACGTTTGCATTCTCTGAAAGAGTTTCTCAGGGGAAAGCAAGCATTTTGGCGATAGAACGCAAAAGCATTGAAATGTTTTTTTTTTCCACCCATCTCATTTTTTTCAACACCATGTCCCTTTAGGGGCTCTATAGATTCGGGTAATAAAAGAATGCTGATTAATTGTGGGTTGTAATTCTGCAGTCTCATAAAGCATGTGTACGAACACCAAACTTATAGTACTGCAATGGCAAGCAATAGTGCATGTAAACTGCGATCGGTAGTGAAACTGATCCCATGCACGCTGTTCATAATCAAACATGGTTTAAGATCTCCAGGGTAGGGTTGCACCAGCCATTCACAAGTTCTTCAAATGAAACGTAAAGTCCACACTAGAGGCTTAGTAACTACTAGCTAGTTTGTAACCAACTCTGTACTTTATTCGGTTGCACCATTTGTTCTTAAGGCAGAACGTAGTTTGTAAACTCTTCGTAAAGTACTGAACAGTCACACATGACATTTATGATCCAATAGCAGCCTTCAAATACATGAGCAGACGTTTAAATGCTGTGAATTTCAATTTATCCTTCATTCTAACTTTTTCCTCACACAACTAATGGTCAAAATAAGTTTCCATTAAATACGATACTACTTAATCATTCAATACATTATAGGTAGACTATTTTATATGTAAATAACACTGTATTTGAAATGAATAAGGATCAATAAATAAATAAAAAAAAAATAGACATTTATTTATTATGAATGATTTCATTTGACATGCACAACACGGAGCGATGCACACAGAGGCACTGTGTGTAGATTGCGTTTGTGTTGAAGAGCCGCTAACAAAGTACGTTTATTCACAATGTAAAACAAGAGCTTATTGATGTAGTTCAGTCAGTCTGCTATTTTACTCCAACCGTTACTCCTGATAGGACGCTTCCATAAATATTTAGCTTATATGTAGAGTTACGCTTAACTTAGTTTAATGGTGCAACGCAAAAATATTTAGCAGTGCGCAACTTAGTGCCTCTTTACGTCAAAACTAGGCTAACTCACTAGGCTAACTTTGTAACTCAAGCAAGGAACACACCAAACCGACGCCGACCAACTAGTAGCGACGAAAGCAGACTGCAGAGTTGGATCAGCGTCTGGGTCCGAAGTTGCCCTGACACACCAAGCAGACGCTTGACATCCGACGGCCAAGTAGCACGTCCGTTCTGCACCTGCGTAAGAGTAAATAGCTTTCCGTACCAGTAGTCGGTTTTCATTATCCAAAGCGGGAAACCGCAAGAGCTACCCTGTATACCCTATATAAACAAAGCACCTCATAATCTCGCTCATAGATATGCATAATAAAGGCTAGATGTCTTACGGCGGAGTCTCTAACGTCATCACCGGCGGCCATCTTGTCACAGGCAAGCTTTCTGGCGGGCTCTGTGGTACCTGATGTAAGGCGAGTGATCTGCACGAACACAAATACTCTCATCTCGCTGAAATCTTGACGGATTTACAAATGGTTTGGTTTCTTACAAACGTTGTTAACGTGGCTATAATTATGGATGCTTGAACAAATTATGAATAATTATTCATAAGTGTCATAACTACATCTCTGACGTTTATAACAAACCAAACAGTTTGAAAATCGGTAGAAAATTGAGCAAGTCATGGTTATTTAAAAAGTACATGCACCAATAAAACACAATGTTACGAGTGAGCGAGCTGACTGTGACAAGTTGGCCGCCAGGTGCGGACGTCGACCTCCATTGGCCAGCAGCGTGGACGAGACATCTAGCCTTTTTGCGTGTCTCAATCATCTCCCTAGGTCAGTAGTCAGGGCACTGATCAGGACATAAGTCAATGGGCTGACTCAATGATCAGTGCCCTGACCACTGAACTAGGGAGCTGATTGAGACGCACCCTTTATTATGTATATCTATGATCTCACTCACCAAAAACGCTCACTTCTGGGGTTTTTTTTTTCTTGGGCACTAGTTCGCTAGCAGAACAGCCAATCAGAACGATCAGATGGCCCGATGCCGATTCAACATGTCGAATCGGCTGAAAAATAGCCTAAGAGGACCAACGTCAGCCGAAAACTTAGTCGGCTTGGTGTGTTCCAGGCTTTACACACAGTTGGTGCAACCGGCCCCAGGTGCTGAAAGACTCAAAGTGACTGCCGGTCGGTCTTGGAAGTCAATAATTAGCCCTTTGCTTCGAATACATTTGGAAACAACAAGAAGCAGCATGTCAACTGTTGAGCTGATGGATTAGGATACGAGATTGCATTACAAAAGAAAAGAGGACATGTTTCAAAGGAGTGTGCTGAGAAACGCATGTGAAGAGTATTTTAGACGCTATTATTTTGCAAAAGACCAGTATAATTTTCCACACACTTAATGCCATTAAAGTTGCATCATTGCTATATGATGTCCATTGAACTCTCTTTATTACCATCACCAAGGTCCAGTGCGAAATCAATGCCACAAAATGTGTCAGTGCCTTGTTATTGTTACTGTACGTGTTCACTCGGATAAATCTCTCATTCTTATACTTTCATACAGACAAACATTTATACCGACAAGAAGCTCCCCTAGTCAATTAATTTAGAGCAGCATAAAAACATACCACAATGTTGATCAATCGTCTTTTTTTCGTCCTTTTTTCTTGTTTTTTTAACACCCATTTGGAAACAAACTTGCAAAATTATTTTGCCTTAGTTACAGTTACATTTACAGCTTTTTCTATCATTCACAAAGAGTAAAGGCCAGTTCACACCAAGTATAACTATAACGATGAACATATAGTTTTGAATAGAAGAGCAGAGTCCACAACTAGAACCATATCTGCACAGAGGAGCGATATTGTTGGGATCACTTTCAGAATGATTTCTGTCCAGCTGATGAATTATAAAAACAATGACAGCCAATCAGAACCCACCCTGCTTTAAAAGAGCTTGAGCATTTAAAGCAGCTGACGCTAATACAGTTATCGCAATAGTTTTCGTTCTTGGTGTGAATAGGCCTTTAGGTCTGAGGCCTTCTTCACCAAACATGTAATGCAAACATGGAAGGAAACCTGTGGATGACAAAATTCACCGAACACAGCGACGCTTAATTACAGGCCTAGTCCCAAACGCTCCTCCTTACCGAATTATGGAGTCCGACTGGCCTAAATTTGGTTGTAGGCACTAGCGCTAGAGAGGCCAGCGAGACGAGGATCTGAAAGTGAAGACTTTGTCATTCAATCTCTTTCCGTTAGTTTGCGAACCTCCGCTCCATCCGACCGGCTGTTCACGGCACAGGTGAGACCCCTGAGACAGGTAGAGTGGGGAAGGTACCAGTAGGTAGGGAACGCTTTTAGGAAACCGTCTTCTTCCCACCTAACTCACCGTCCTTCCGCTCTATCCTCATGTAGGGCTCGAACGCAGAGGATCCGCACCCGTATCCCGATGGCAGTTCGTGATGGGTGCCGCCCAGGAGAGGCATGGTAAAGCAAAGGGAGGGCGGTGGCACTCCCAGGCGTGGCGAGGGCGGAGTGCCACCTAAAGAAGACAGCGACAGTCCGAACGTCCCACCGCCACCCGACCCGGGAGCCGTAGTGGTGCTACTCACCCCAGAGGAAGTGGATACAGAAGGGCTGCCCAGTAGAGAGCCATTGCTGGGGTGCGGGTGAGCCAGCAGCGGGTTGGGCGGAGGCGCAGGCACAGACAAAAGACGGCCCTGCTCCAGGAGACGCAGGATGTTGCAGGTGGCGAGGGATTCAGAGGTGGAGGACGAGTGCTTGTCGGTGTCCTTGGTCTGGTCCTTCTTCTGTTTGGTGCGGCGGTTTTGAAACCACACTTTCACCTGCAAAACGAGAGCGGACATTTTAAATATATCCACATTATTTTTCAAAGCGGAAGAAATTTGCCAGCGTTATAGCGATTCCAATTCATTAAGATTATTTAGATTCACCTAGACTTTGATAAAAAATATAATAAAAACAGTAATATGAAATAACGAAAAAAAATATTTTTCTATTTAAATATATTTAGGGGCCAAGCACCGAAGGTGCGAAGGCACCTATTGAAACCGTTCCCGTTCTCATTATTATTCTGCTTTTTCCGCCATTGAAGTCTATGGAAACCCGTAGAATTTTATGGCAAAAAGTTGTGAAATTTGACACACTCATAGAGGACAGTCTGATCTGTCTCCATAGCAAATTTGGAATCTTTAACTCAATCGCTCTACTGCCACCACCTGGCCAAAGTTTGACTCATGTTTATGCTAATAACTTTTGAACCATAAGGGCTAGAAACATTTTTTTCCTCTGATTCCTTGGCTCAAGATGATTCGATGGCACCCTTTGACGTCATTTTCCGTCATGAAAATTTTCCCGCCATTTTGAATTTGAATTTTCCCTGAGCTACCCTGTATACCCTATATAAACAAAGCACCTCATAATCTCGCTCATAGATATGCATAATAAAGGCTAGATGTCTTCCGGCGGAGTCTCTAACGTCATCACCGGCGGCCATCTTGTCACAGGCAAGCTTTCTGGCGGGCTCTGTGGTACCTGATGTAAGGCGAGTGATCTGCACGAACACAAATACTCTTATCTCGCTGAAATCTTGACGGATTTACAAATGGTTTGGTTTCTTACAAACGTTATTAACGTGGCTATAATTATGGATGCTTGAACAAATTATGAATAATTATTCATAAGTGTCATAACTACATCTCTGACGTTTATAACAAACCAAACAGTTTGAAAATCGGTAGAAAATTGAGCAAGTCATGGTTATTTAAAAAGTACATGCACCAATAAAACACAATGTTACGAGTGAGCGAGCTGACTGTGACAAGATGGCCGCCAGGTGCGGACGTCGACCTCCATTGGCCAGCAGCGTGGACGAGACATCTAGCCTTTTTGCGTGTCTTAATCATCTCCCTAGGTCAGTAGTCAGGGCACTGATCAGGACATAAGTCAATGGGCTGACTCAATGATCAGTGCCCTGACCACTGAACTAGGGAGCTGATTGAGACGCACCCTTTATTATGTATATCTATGATCTCACTCACCAAAAACGCTCACTTCTGGGGGGGGGGTTTTCTTGGGCACTAGTTCGCTAGCAGAACAGCCAATCAGAACGATCAGATGGCCCGATGCCGATTCAACATGTCGAATCGGCTGAAAAATAGCCTAAGAGGACCAACGTCGCTTGAATTTTCCGAAAAACCTACTTTTGCGAACTCGTCCTAGACGGTTTGTCCGATTTGCACAAAAATGTAACCAGATCATCTTCAGACAATGCTGAAAAAACGTAGAAATCATGTTGATTCGTCAAATTGTTTTCAATAAACGCTTGGACAAATTTTACGTAGCAGTTGCAAACATACACTTAAGGATACATCTCCGCAACGCTTTATCGTATTCAATCCAATCTTGGTATATGTCATCACAAGCATGACCTGAGGCAACATGCAGCGTTTCGGTGCAGTGCCACCAACTGGTCCGGGGATACGAAAATTGGCTAATTTTGCTTATAACTTCTGAACGCTTTGGCCAAAAACCACAAAACGGGTCTCTTTAGATTCAAGGCATCACGCTGAGTCAGACGATACCCAATTTTCCCATATCAGCTATTTTAGCCGTCAGCCATTTTGAATTTTGTCAAAAAATGCTATATTTTACGAATGCATTAGTCTATCATTATGAAACTCTTCGGCACCATGCCCTGAAGGTATTCAAAAAGTTCCGGGGCAGCGCCACCGTGTGGTCAAAATTTACAAAAATGCTAATAACTTTTGATTAAATTAGCCTAGTTTAATGAAACTGGTCATAATAAATTCATTGGGTCATGCCGAGAACATAGATACCAATTTTGCCATATTTAGTAAAACTTCCTGTCCACCATCTTGTTATTTGATAAAAACCTACTTTTTCAAACTCATCCTAGACCGTTTGTCCGATTTCCACCAAAATCGAATCGTATCATCTTCAGACTGTGTCAACAAAAATTTATGGATTTTGCATCAATAGATGAAACCATTTTTGTATACCGCAGCAACGAAGTTGAGGCATGATGCCAAAATGACTCTTGAGGCTGTATCCCTGCAGTGCATTGACACATGCAAAGATTGATGCCAATATGTCATTGTTCCCTTATTCTGACCACACCACATCAATTTCGTAACTGTGCCACCTACTGGTCAAAAGTGATAAACCATTAGATTATATTATTAGTGACTCTATGTATGAGGTTTCAGCCATTTTGCCTAATCTTCTTAAACTGTATAATTGTTCATTGTTGCAGTTGGTCTGACACTCTCAGACTACAATGCATTTTTCAGCCTTTTGCCTAAAATCATCTTAAAATGTGATTAATTGCTCATTGCTGCAGTTGAACTGACACTGCCAGCCATTTTGGCACGTCTGTCTTCTTTGTGCTTGGCCCCGGTATTGCTGCTTGCAGCTATATTTTAAAATGTAATTTATCCCTGTGATCAAAGCTGAATTTTCAGTCTTGAGTGTCACATGATTCATAGTCATTCTGATATGATGATTTGCTGCTCAATTATTAATAAATGGTTCTTATTATTATCAATGTTGAAAATAGTTTTTGCTGCTTAATATTCATTGATAAAAATAAATGTTTCTTGAGCATCAAATCAGCATATTAGCATGATTTCTTAAAGGTATAGTTCACCCAAAGATGAAAATTCTTTCATTATTTACTCGCCCGTGTGTCGGTCCAAACCCGTAAGAATTGCGTTCGTCTACAGAACACAAATTAAGATATTTTTTGTGAATTCTGAGAGATTTCTGATCCTCAGTTGACCGCTACACAACGACCACTTTGCGGTTTAGTCCAATTTTCTCATTTTTAGTCCAATTTTCTGAAGAGAAACAATGGCTTTATATGCTGAACAGATTGAATTTAGGCTTTTATTCACATTTCTTTTATAAACATTCATCAACTCTCGCACATCACTTGTGGTAAACAGAAGCTAAAGCATGTTCGCTTGACGTGCGAGAACCAATTAGGTTCATTCTCGTGTTACACATTACTTTTGAGCCTCGCAAGAACCAATGAGGTTTGTTCTCGCATGTCAAGCAGGTTGAGGTTCGGTTTATGTTCGCTGATCAATGTTTAAATGTGTATAAAATCTTAAATGAATAATCATATCAAGCAATAGAGTCTCTTCCGAAAATCTGATCTAAACCGCTCAATTCATATGGATTAGTTTTATGATCCCTTTATGAACTTTTTGAAGCTCTCAGATTTCATCAAAAATATCTTCCTTTGTGTTCGGAAGATAAACGAAAGTCAGTTGAGGGTGAGTAACTTATAACAGAATTTAAATTTTTGGTTGAACTATCCCTTTAAGGATAATTTTTCATATGATCACGTTGAAAAATAACAACAACTTCCGCGCCTTAGCAAGCACCACTAATCAGTGATTGTCTATTCAGCAATGCGGACACATATGTGATGCCACAGCAAGACTTCTCCTTATGACCTTCATAAAAAAAGTTCAATGAAGCATGTTGAAGAGTGCGCTGAACTCATGTTAAACCGCTGCTGACCTCAGGTTAAAAAGTGCACTGAACTCTGCATGTCCTTGTCCTGCATGTTTAATTGATACAGTGCTGCTTTAATGCAGAGTGTATTCTGGGGTCGAGGATGGGTCGAGATCAAGCTCTACTCATAAACATAGAGAAAATCAGGTCTATGAAAAATGCATTTCCCCTTGACCGGGTTTTTACCTGTTACCTGCCGCTTTGTCCCACCCTGGGGACCATAAAGGAGAACTATCCATACGCACAAACACATCAACACATCGTGAGCTCTCAGGAATGCACATTCACACTCATTTTCTCACTCTTAATGTTTAGAGCTCTAAAACATGGTATGATTGAGGTTCAGAGGTTCTTCTACGAACCACGGCCATCAAGCAGAGCACTTAACACGTGTCTGCTCTATAAGACACTTTTGACACTTTTCTCCATGCTCAAAAAAAAAAAAAGGATTTTATCTTTTGCTACAAGTGCTTTAGACACATGGACAGACCGAACAATAGCCAGAGTGATTTTAATGACATGTGTGCAATACTTGCTTGAGGCAATATGAAACAATATTTACTTCTGTGATATAATTTGGAGTGAAATGGATATTCATCGAGAAAAAAAAAACTAGAGTAAAACTTAATTTTATCCATTGGGTATTGATTGAACTTTAAAAAGGATTTGAAATACCACCAGCAACCATTGGTTTAAACTTGATGACATTAGTTGAAAAGGAACATTATTTCATAGGTGAAGAAAGATAATGGAAAAATGACAAAAACACTTTTTTGTCTTTTAGAATAACATGCCGCAATGACTCTACAACCTACTAAGTATATTATTTCAATATACAATATATTGCCAAAAGTCCACGCTCAACTGTAAGTGGTATTATAACAAAGTTGAAAGGTTGGGCTCGGCCCCTTAGTTCCAGTGAAAGGAACTCTTAATGCTTCAGCATACCAAGACATTTTGGACAATTTCATGCTCCCAACTTTGTGGGAACAGTTTGGGGACGGCCCCTTCCTGTCCCATCATGACTGCACTCCAGTGACCAAAGCGTCGGCCCATAAAGACATGGATGAGGGAGTTTGGTTTGGAGGAACTTGACTGGCCTGACCTCAACCCAATAGAACAGCTTTGGGATGAATTAGAGCGGAGACTGAGAGCCAGGCCTTCTCGTCCAACATCAGTGCCTGACCTCACAAATGTGCTTCCAGAAGAATGGTCAAAAATTCCCATAAACACACTCCTAAACCTGAGGAAAGCCTTCCCAGAAGAGCTGAAGCTGTTAGAGCTGCAAAGGGTGGGACAACTTCATATTAAACCCTACGGATTAACAATGGGATGTCATTAAAGTTCATGTGCGCATGTAAAGGCAGGCGTCCCAAAACTTTTGGCAAATGGATGCGTGTGTGTGTGTGTGTGTGTGTGTGTGTGTGTGTGTGTGTACACTCATCCATCACATTCCAAAACAGGTTGTAAACAGTGTTTCACATCAACCTTTAAAAGCCTAGACATGTCTGGCTGGTACTTGAAGGATATTTCAAGCATTGATGCACGTCATACTGTTTCAGCCCCTCTCATTGGTAGGAAACTAACTTCATTAGGATGTTATAAGAACGAATGACCCAAGTACCTGTATTGTTTACGTGTGTAGAAGCATCTGGTGTTGACCTCCATGACGACAGCAGCTCTTGTGCTTGCGAACACACACAGGAATTTAATTTCCGTTCCATGCCCGTAAAACCCACTAAGTTGCCAACAGCTGAATAAAGCCCGGAGCAACCCGTTTTGCACGCAGTAATAAAGATGAGGTCTGTAACACTGAGCTCATGGACTCGGCGTGGCCATTAGTGTGAGGATAATGAGATTGTGTAGTGATCCCTCAAAGCTTACACAAGCTTGCTGAAGCTGTGTGTTTCAAGGGTCCATTAATAGAGGAGTCTTGTATATATTGTATATTCAAAGCTTTTATTCTTATGGCTATAATCTGTGTATGCAGTATTTAAAGGGACAAATGTTGCTTTTTAGTCTATAGTGGGCGGAGCTTAACTTACTTCTGATTACAAAACTCCATAGCTTTACTGCGATTTTAAGCAGCATAAAAGAAAAAAACATGTTGAAAATAGGGGAGTAGATGAAAGAAAAGACAAAAGCAAATCTCTTGAATCGTACATCTACACTACTGGAGTGAAATCCTCTTTAATGAGATCGAGGGTTCACTGCTGGGGCAGAGATTATTAAACGCAGGATCTGCATGACCTGGATTTGGTCCCTCGCCTGCGGCATCCCAATCCACTCCGCTCTCGTTCTTCAGCGGACTCAGAATCAGCGCAATGCACTGGTGCACAATGAACTCCAATGCGTGTTCATCAGATCTTTTGGCTATCCTACTGAAGCCATAGCAGTGCTTCTGTAATTTGAGCTCCTACATTCTCCACCATAACTTTCTCTGTTTACTTGCGTGTAAGTCATTCTTCTATGTATCTGGGCATGAATGATAGAGATTTCATGGACTGTAGTCAGGCTAAATGGTGTATTTACTGTGACATAAATGAGAATGAGGTTGTAAGTCTGTTGAAAGGGGCTCATTCATGCAACATGCCTAAATTGTACCCTTTAAAAAAAAAAAAAGTTTTACAGAAATTGATGAATTTTACATTTATTTTACACAAACTTCAGCTCATGTTTCATGAATGAGGTCTCAAGAGTTTACATTTTATGTTCCGGAATTTTAATTTAAGTATGCAAACATAAATTCAATGCAATTTAGATTTGAATATTTGAGTAAAATTAAAATGATGGAACGACGGATGGGTGGATGGAACAATGGATGGAAGATATTATGGATGGAATAATGGATGTATAGAAGGATAGATAAACAGACAGACAGAGGCAGATAGCTTTAGTTCCAGATAGATAGATAGATAGACGGACGGATAGATAGACGGATGGACAGAACGATAGATAGAATGATATATAGATGGATGGACAGAACGATATATAGATGGATGGACAGAACGATAGATAGATGGATAGACAGAACGATAGATAGATGGATAGAAAGATAGACAGATAGATAGATGATGGATGGATGGATGGACGGACAGACCGAACGATAGATAGATAGACAGAACGATAGATAGATGGATGGACAGAACGATAGATAGATGGATGGACAGAACGATAGATAGATGGATGGACAGAACGATAGATAGATGGATGGACAGAACGATAGATAGATGAATGGACAGAACGATAGATAGATGGATGGACAGAACGATAGATAGATGGACAGAACGATAGATGGATGGATGGACAGAACGATAGATGGATGGACAGAATGATAGATAGATGGATGGACGGACAGATAGATAGATAGGAAGAATGGACAGAATGATAGATAGACAGACAGAACGATAGATAGATGGATGGACAGAACGATAGATAGATGGATAGAAAGAAAGATAGATGGATAGAATTATAGAACGATAGATACAATGATAGATAGATAGACGGACAGAACGATAGATAGATAGATGGACGGACGGATAGATAGATAGATGGATGGATGGACAGAACGATAGATTGATGGATGGACAGATAGATAGATAGACGGATGGACAGAACGATAGAAAGATGGATAGAATGATAGATAGAACGATAGATAGATGGACGGACGGACGGACAGACAGACAGACAGACAGAACGAACGATAGATAGATGGATGGACAGAACGATAGACGGACAGAACGATAGATAGATGGATAGAATGATAGATGGAATGATAGATAGATGGACGGACGGACGGACGGACAGAAAGATAGATAGATAGATAGATAGATATATAGATAGATAGATAGATAGATAGATAGATAGATAGATAGATAGATAGATAGATAGATAGATAGATAGATAGATAGATAGATAGATAGATAGATAGATAGATAGATAGATAGATAGATAGATGGATGGATGGATGGACGGACAGACAGACAGAACGAACGGACAGACAGACAGGACGAACGATAGATAGATGGATGGACAGAACGATAGATAGAAGGATGGACAGAACGATAGATAGAAGGATGGACAGAACAATAGATAGATGGATGGACAGAACAAGATAGAACGATAGATAGATAGCAATGTGCACAACACATTGAAAACCCAAAGAAATGAAAAAC